>NC_092378.1:142495364-142805900 GCF_030028105.1 Mobula birostris | reverse complement strand
AGAGATGAAGGAACTGAGAAAAGGAATAGCATTTTTACAGGAAACAGAGTGAGAAGAGGTAAGGTCAAGATAGCAGTGGGAATCAGTAGATTTATAAAACAGTTTCCACAGATGCTGTAAATCCAAAGCAACACACACAAGATGCTGCAGGAACTCAGCAGGTCAGACAGCATCTATGAAGAGAAATAAAGAGTCTACATGTCTGACCAAAACCCATCAAAGCTGACTGTTTATTCCTTTCCATTGATGCTGCCTGACCTGCTGAGTTCCTCCAGCATCTTGTGTGTGAAATTGAACTCCTGTTGAGTTTGCGTAACTACTGGGATAGTGTATTGAGAGAAGTATAAATATCCAAGTGATTGAAATTTTTTTTTAATCTGTGGGATCTGCTGTAATTTTTCTTTCTAATAACATGTTTATAATACGTATTTATTTTAGAAAAAGGCTATGTGCGCTTTTATTCCTTTCTTGAGATCTGCAAGTGAAAGCACTTTACTACAAAAAACTTTGCACTTATTCTACTACCGTTAGCAGTAAAAAAGCTATCTCACAGTAAAAGGCAGCCAAGGAAACCCACTGCTGGACTGACCTTTTAAAGTCCTCACCACATCCACGTCCTCACCATCAATAGTAACAGTAACCATCAATAGTAAACTAAATCTCCCAATTAGTTTTTGTTCTTTAAGAGTTGCCCAAATAAATGGCTGCTTTGATTAACTGACTGCCCAATAAGCTGGAATCCACTGTACTCTTTTTAAGAAAAATGTTACAGCTTGGTCAGACCCCACTTGGAGTACTGTGCTCAGTTCTGGTCATCTTACTACAGGGAGGATGTGGAAACTATGGAAAGGGTGCAGAGGAGATTTACAAGGATGTTGTCTGGATTGGGGAGCATGCCTTATGAGAATAGGTTGAGTGAACTTGGCCTTTTCTTCTTGGAGTTACGGAGGATGAGAGGTGACCTGAAAGAGGTGTATAAGATGATGGGAGGCATTGATCGTGTGGATAGTCAGAGGCTTTTTCGCAGGGCTGAAATGACTAACACAAGAGGGCACAGTTTTAAGGTGCTTGGAAGTAGGTACAGAGGAGTTGTCAGGGGTATGTATTTTACACAGAGAGTGGTGAGTGCGTGGAATGGGCTGCCAGCGATGGTGGTGGAGGCGGATACGATAAGGTCTTTTAAGAAACTCCTGGATAGGTACATGGAGCTTAGAAAAATAGAGGGCTATGGGTAACACTAGGTAATTTCTAAAGTAAGTACATGTTTGGCACAGCATTGCGGGCCTAAGGGCCTGTATTGTGCTGTAGTTTTTCTGTGTTTCTAAACGGCAAGGTTAAATGACCTTGAAGTGCCTGTGTGATTGGGCCAGTTCTGTGTATTTTAACTTGTTCAGGGGGTTAAGCCACCATGTTGGTAAGCATTCTAGAACTTAATGTTGTGAGAAGATCCTCACACTTCGTCAACCTATCAGTCTTCAGAACTTTGGGATTTTTGTTTCTATTATTTTGTAAATACATGTCTGCTTGACTCTGTGTGCTGTGTTTTGCACCTTGGCCCCAGAGGTGTTCAGCTATATACATGTGTATGATTGAATGACAGACTTGAATTTGGTGGGTTAGAGGCCATTTGTTTATCCACCACTTTCTTTCCTCTTTAAATACTTCAGTATCAACAATGATTTCTTCTTAAGCCCATCGCCCCTACTAGGGCATAGGCTGCCGTCAGCAACTGGCCAGAGTCCTCTGTCCTGGGACAGTCTTTCACGTTGCCCCCAGGTGTAGCCCGACTTTGAAGACCCTTCCTCTCCCAAGCAGCTTCTGTTGCGTTTCTCAAGTAGTGTTTTTTTTTAACATGATGGACTTGTCAGCTCCATGCCCAATCAATTATGCCCAATTCAATCCTCTTCCTTTCACAACCAGGCCCCTGACCTTCCAGGGCAGAATTAACAGTGGTTTCACTGGTAGTTCAACGGCAAATGTTCAGAACCAGCTTCAAAAACAGTTGAGCCCTATAACTGAGCTGCCAGAGAGCTACTGAACCTCAGAATGACTGTATGCAATTGCTGGGTTTAATCAGCAAGGAGAGGCTTCAGTTCTGACTTGAACACACCCCGGGGATTAATGAATCACTCCGGCCTAAACAGATGGCTGGACAGGTGTGATAACGTAGCTATTGGGGAGTCTGCCTTGGGCTGCAGACATTGTTCTGAGAGTTTCTTGCCACATAAGAGCTGAGTCATCATCTGCCACACAGCATGCATCTGTCCTCTCTAACAGTGTTCTATTCAAGTGCAGAATGACTATTAGACGGTTGCTGTGATTTCGGCTTGTATCCGTAATGGTAGTTTGCCATATTTTCATCTCGGCAGTCAATCTGTGTTTAGGTAACCGAATCACTGAGTGGATTGTCTCTTTTGATTTAAATATAATTTTGCTCACAGTTGAAGTATTGTAAAGCTTTACATCATGAGCTGTAAAAATAAGGTTCTATGTATATCTTCACTTACAAATTCAAATGGAAACTTAAGTTGATTAGGATTATAAAATAGAAAATGGTTCAACTTGTGAAGTAGTTGAAGTTCCTGTTGTATTTGTGAAAATTTTCTACCAGTATTTTAGTTTTGGTTTGAGCTGCATACAGTGGTGTGCCTGGCACAAAATGACGTCCTAGCTACTCTCTTCATCCTCCCATCCCCACCCCACCTACCTTCCCCCTTCACTAGCTTCACCTATCATCTTCCAGCTTGTACTCCATTCCCTCCCCCACCCCCGCACCTTATTCCGGCTTCTTTCCCCTTCCCGTCCAGTCCTGATGAAAGGTCTCAGCCCAAAACATCAACCCTGTATTTCCCTCCATCGACACTGTGCATCTGCTAGGTTCTTCCAGCAGTTGGTGGGTGTTAATACGAAAGAAATTATTTAAAGCTGTTAAAAAATTTTTAACATCATGCAATTACTGCATGCACATTGGTAAAAGAATTAAGAGCTTTAAATAAGCCATAGTTTTCTTATTAACAGGCTATAAATATTAACAGATTATTGATTGATCTGTTTTCAACGTAAACAGATAGAAGTTGAAAACGGGTTGAAAGTATGAAGAAATCAGATTCATTTTACAAAGTCATCAAATTTGTTTTTTACTCACTTTGATGATATTAAGGCAAATTTATTGGCGCGTTGGTTCTGAGCTTGACTTTTAAATTTTTCATTTGGAAGTCATTATGAGGTTGATTGGAATCATTTTTCCTAAATCTGCCAGGAAATGTTTGGCAGGAGACTTCTTAAGTGGGTAGTCATAACTGAAGGAAGAAGTTTACTTACTAAGCCCATCACCCCTACTGGGCAAACACGAGGAATTCTGCAGATGCTGGAAATTCAAGCAACACACATCAAAGTTGCTGATGAACACAGCAGGCCAGGCAGCACCTCTAGGAAGAGGTACAGTCGACGTTTCGGCCCGAGACCCTTTGTCAGGACTAACTGAAGGAAGAGCTAGTAAGAGCTACTGGGCATAGGCTGTTGACAGCAGTCTACCAGAGTCCTCTGTCCTGCGCTGGCCTTTCAAGTTGACCCCACGAGTGGCCTGTCTTCAACATGTCCTTCTTCTCCCAGGGATGAGGTCCTTGGAGCTTTGCTTGGTGTTTCTGTAGCATGGGGCTGTAACAGAACGGGGTTTCTAGCCCCCTACCCAACCAGGCTTGGGACCATTCATGGCAGACTTGAAGAAGTTTGGAATGCTTTTTATTTTTATCAAGGAGATTGCAATGCAAATTAGAAAGTATAATTATTGTCAAAATCCAATTGTTCGCTTATAGACTGGAAGTGATCATGACATGCTTCAGACAGGATCATAGATGTGTTTCCTTCAGGAGTTTACATCTGTGTTTGAAAGTGTGGTTGAATCAGATACTGAACAGTCCTTCATACATTCCTTTCTACTAATTCATAAGCAGTAACAGTGAGGAAAAAGGCTTTTTTTGCTTTGCAGGAGTTTTGGTGTGTGGTGTGTTGAAAAGATATTCTTGAGGCTTGATGGAGTCATGTGCATGTCACCCGAGTCATGCTTTTAAGTGCAATTACTTGTAGGCTTTATGTCCGTTATCTCAAAGTTCAAAGTAGATTTGTTATCTAAATACATATGTCACCAAGTACACCCCTGAGATTCAATTTCTTATGGGCAATCACAGGATCTACAAGAAACTCAATACAATTAATGAAGAATGACACCCAAAAGGATGGACAAAAGTCAGTGTGCAAATGCAAGAAGCAATAAATATCGAGAACATGAAAGTGAGTCTGTACGTTTTTGAAGCAATTCAGTGAAGGGGCAAGTGAAGTTATCCCCTCTAGTTCAGAAGCCTGATGGTTCAGGGGTAATACATGTTCCTGAAGCTGGTGGTGTAAGTCCTGAGGCTTTTGTACCACTTTCCTGATGGCAGCATGCAAAGAGAGCATGACCTGGTTTGTGGAGGTCCTTGATGGTGGATACTGCTTTCCTGCAACATGCTCTGTGTAGATGAGCTCAGTGGTAGAGAGGGTTTTACCCGTGATGGTCTGGGCTACTTTTTGTAACTTTTCTGGTCAAGAGCATTGGTGCTATGATGCAACCAATCAGTATGTTCCACTACATATCTATAGAAATTTGACAAATGACATGCCAAATCTTTGCAAACTTCTAAGAAAGTAGAGGCACTACTGTGCTTTCTTTGTAATGGCACTTCTGTGCTGGACCCAAGTCAGATCCTCTAAAATGATAACACCTAAGAAATTTAAAGTTGCTGACTCACTCCACCTCTGATCCCCCAATGAGGACTGGTTTATGGACCCACCAATTTCCTCCTCCTGAATTCAGTAATCATCTCCTTGGTCCTGCTGACATTGAATGAGTTGTTGTGGCCCCACTCAGCCAGATTTTCCATATCCCTCCAATCTCGTCTGCTTTCTTCAAAGTTGGTTACTTGTACTATTCTGTTGGCACCCACTATAGATGTGTGATCACGCGAGTCGATTATGATGGTCTTCTAAGGAGTTGTCTACTGCTGGGACCTCAGGTGGCTGTAGAGGCCGATCCAGGATCCACATATCTAGGATGTTAGAGTGGATTCCCTTAATAGAAAATGCCTGTGCATTATATAACCTGCACAGGCTGAAGCACGGGCAGTTACCACATGGTCCTTGACAGACTGGGGTCAGGTACCAGTGGCGTGGCATTTCAAGAGGACTGGGGACCTTTCACTGCTACAGCCTTCCTCCGCCTTCACTGCCCCTGTGATGTTTCATCTTCTGCCAGCTTCACTGTTGAGGTCTTGGTTGGATCACTTTGTCTGGTACCTCCTCCTTGACCTTGCCACCATGGATGACCTTACCGGGAACTAAGCTCCAGTTGGCATTGTCGTCAGAATCTCAGAAACTCACAAGCCTCTCCGTGATGACAAAGTGATGATCCTCGAAGAAGAGGCACCCATAATGGCTTAAGAGTGATCATTGAATTTGGCATTGAGCTTCTTGAAGTAACGTACAGTATGAAAATGGCTTGATATTTCCAGATTGTGGAACGTATTTACCGTTGCTTCTGCTCCTCCATCCTTTTATTCGTTTCAGAGATGCAGTGCAGAGCAGACCCTTCCAGCTCAAAGAACTGCACCACCCAACAACCCACCTATTTAACCCTAGTCTAATCACAGGACAATTTTACAATGCCCAATTAGCCCACTAACCATTATGTGTTGAACTGTAGGAGGAAACCAGAACACCTGAAAGAAACTTGCAGAGTCACGGGGAGAACGTACAAACTTCTTACAGACAGCATCGGAGTGGAACTCTCAACTCTGCCACCCTGAGCTGTGCCAACCTAAATCTAATCTTTGATGCCTACCTTTGGCTTCTCCACTTTGATTCGTTTAAGCAGGCACTGTTTTTAAAATTGTTGTTAATCATTACCATTACAGAGTTACCTCATAATTCTGTACTTTGTAACTCCTGGCATTCTGCAATGAAAGCCTAACTTCTGTATTGTGGGGTGGATTCCACAAAACTGAAAATCTCCATGCACCTAACCAGCAGAAATTGAAATTTTTGTTTTAGCTATCTTTAACATTTGTAAGAAAACCTCAGGAGAATGAGACTCTGGAGGGCATCACAATCTTGCACCGCTCTGCACTTCTAATGTAGAGGTAATAAATAAAAAGTACACATTTTGAAATATAAAAAGCAGAGCTCACACGATCTCTAAACATGCTGCTCTCCCATTCTATGTGGTGTCTGACCTCTATTATTTGAAAAAGCAGTTTAAACCATTTAAGGCTTGTAACTTGGCAAGTGACTATTCATCTCACTGTGTCTGTGCTGTATTTTGTGTGAGTAGTCCAGCTGTTCTGTTCTGATTCCTGTTGCGTTGCCTTTTAATCTTCCATTGTTCTGTCTATATTTTTTCTTAACAAATATGTAAACACAAAACCTTCCAGTTTCCAATGACCACCTTAAAACATCCTCTAGCCTTTCTCCTTGCATTCACGTAGTGTGATTCTTGGATTGATGATCATTTATTGATTCTCCAACACAAAGAAGCAATCTTTCACCATTTGCAAATTTCTTCTTAATTTCTCTAGGAGTTACTGTTGCAAGAATGGCAAAATATGTCAAAGAAACTGGTGCTCTTTGTGCTTTTTTTTAAAAATACTTTTGTTACAAAGATAAATTGGGAGCTCTTGGCTCCCAGTTCACAGCTGAGTTGGTCAGCTTAATTTCACGCTAAGGTGTAGTTGTTAGCATAACGTTAAGTGCCAGCGATCAGGCTTCAATCCTTGCCACTTTCTGCAGGGAGTTTGTACATCTTCCCCATGACCGTGTGAGTTTCCTCTGGTGCTCCAGTTTTCTCCCACATGCTAAAGAAATATGGATTTCTAAGTTGTGGGCATGCTTTGTTGGTACCGGAAGCATGGAAACACTTGGGTGCTATTCCCAGCACATCCTCAGACTGTGTTAGTTGTTGACACAAACGACACATTTCACTGTATGTTTTAATGTACATGTGTCAAATAAAGCTAATCTTTGTAGTATTGCTTGCCAAGCCTGGAGGTTGAATCTCAAACACTTCATCACTAGTCGAGGTGACATCAGTGCACAATTGTGTTGTTTCTGCCAAGTGCTGTCGTTAATATAGGTCTGGCTGATTGTTCTGAATCATTGGCTGTCGTGCTGACCATAGTCTCTGCTGGGTCCCGGCCAACAAATAGCTGAATGATCTCCGCCGGCCCATGTCCCTGGTTTATTGGTTGTTGTGAGTGTTAGTTCCTTGAGTGTCCACGGCTCACCCCTCAGCCCCGATCCCACAAGCACAAAGGTTCATAAATCGCGCCTGGTTCAATGTGCTTCTTAATAGTCTTCCACTGAGAACTAATCTTCTAAGCATTCTTTTGATTTCATGTTTTGTGCTTCTGCCAGGATTTTTGAAGTTTTTCAGGTGAACTTGTGCCCTTCTTGGTCTTCATGTACTGAGATGAGTGACAGGATCGTGGATTCTTACAGCCTGCTGATGTTCATGTAGTCTCGTGCATAGTTTTCTCCCCATCTGTCCTACATAGCGTTTGGGCCAGTCTCCACATTAGATCTGGTATTTTATGCTTGTTCTCTCCATGTGGGCTGTTGGATCTTTGGTTCTAAAGACAAGCATTCTGATGATTATGCTGGATTTTTGTGCAACTCTTATTCTGTGTGGTTGGAGCAGTCTTGTCGTCATTCCAGAAATATTCCTAATTGGTAAAGTATGAATGCACAGTTACAGGAACATGGGGAAATCATAGTTGGAGACGAACTGTTATGTAATAATAACTCTGTAGGAGCAAATCCAGATAGCGTTGTCACTGCTACCCTGAAGTTATTGAACATCTGTTCTACATATTCCTGGTGGCTGTAGGGGAACGTAAGAATTTTTTTGTTTTGTTTGTACTTGAAATAGAGAAATAAATGTTTCTATTGATCAAGTGCAAAATTATTTTGCTGCTTGTCTCAGGTAGAAATATGGTGCTTTGGTAAAGTTACTATTGACAACTGGTTTGTGATAAATCGCTTGTTGGATTTCAGTCTGTCCAGAGGCAGCACGTTTTCTGCATTGCCTTTACAGTTATCTACTGATGTGCTGTTATTCCCAAAACTTGTACAATGCAATGTTAGCATCTAAGTTCAAGGTAAATTTATTATCAAGGTGCATACACGTTGCCATATACAACCCTGGGATTCATTTTCTTGCAGGCATTCACAGCAGATGCAAAGAAAAAGTGATGGAATCAATGAAAACTGCAAACAGCCAATGTGCAAAAGATGACAAATTGTGCAAATACAAAAAGCACAGATAATAATTATAATAAGTAATATTGAGAACACAAGTTGTCGAGTCCTTGGAAGTGAGTACATAGGTTGTGGAATCAGTTCGGTGTTGGGGTGAGTGAAGTTATCCAACCTGGTTCAGGAGTCTGATGGTTGAGGCGTAATAACTGTTCCTGAACCTGGTAGTGTGGGACAGTACTAGATTTAATGCCTCAATTAGTAATTCTTTATTTTAAATTTTAATAAAAACTTAATATTGTGCCTGTACAACACTGGACTATTATAATACATTGAGCCTGTTCGTAAGTGGTGCACATACCTATTACTACAAACTTCTGTTTCTACATACTGTATCCAGCATCATTTTCTCTCCTTCGGGCAGTAGTTTCAAGTAATCCATTACCTCTAAAGTTAAGAAATAGCACAGCTTTTTGGTTAAAGATTCACTTTTGTACGTTTTGTGACTTTGGATAAGTTCTGTTTTGATTTTCTTGTCTAAATTCAGCAGCTTTGTCATGCAGAGGGAGAAATGTTTCTTGCGTTTAAAGATCTAGAGATTAGTTTTATTTGTCACTTATACATCGAAACATACAGTGAAATGTGTCGTTTGCATCAATAACTGATCCATTCTGAGGATGCGTTGGGTCACCACGCTTCTGGGGCCAGCGGAGCAGGCTCTCAACTTACTAACCCTAACTTGTATATCTTTGGAATGTGGGTGGAAACCAGAGCACCCGGAAGAAACACACATGAGAATGTACAGACAGCAGTAGAATTGAATCCCGATCGTGGATTGTTGGTGCTGAAAATGATGCTACCAAAGTGGAATATTGTGTTCTCAACCGTTCGAATGACAATGGGGCATGGTATACTAATGAGCCTATTCATCTTCTGAGGTGTTGGCAATCAAACCGTGTCTCGGCATATATCTCAAAGACAATGTGCTGAAAACTAACTTTGACATGAAGTTACACTCGTTGATTATTCTATTGATCCAGGTTCATTATAAGGAATGTTTTACCAAGTCTATAGTAGGAATTGAGTTGGTCGTAACCAGTAGAAATATGTATAATTCAGAATTCTGTACATCCTGAAATTTGTTCAGGATTTTATCAGTTTGAATGATATGAACAACAGTTATATAGAGGCATTATAATTTAAAATAGTAGAGTATAGCTAAAGCTGCTTTGATTAACAGCTTTCCACCTCTGTCTCCAGGACCCAGTATGAGCTTATTTTATATATTCACCAGCCTTTAACGACCCACTGTTTTTTACTTTGGTGATTTGACAGCTGTTAGCCTCTTGAAATACTACTAGTTTGTCAAAGCATATGGGTAAAATTGTGCATTTAGAATTCTGAATACTGAAATGTGATTCCATCTTTGAAGGCTGTATAATATTTTTTGGGGGGGAGGTTCTTTTATCATTCTTCTGCAGTTTCTTTTGTGTATTAAGGAGAAAACAGATCTCCAAATAGATTTGAGACTAGCCAGACAAGTTGGTCAGCATGGACAAAGTTGGGCCGAAGGGCCTGTTGCTGTGTTGTATAACTTTGTGTCTTGAGCAATGTCCACCACTATATTTCTGTTTCTCTCCTCCCTTGCGTGAGCATTATTTGGCATCTGTCCAAAGAACCAATGCTTGAAATTTTCTTGTCAAGGATGCCACATGGTGAAACCATGCTAATGCAGTCATGCTGATTTCCTGATCTCATATCATGTTGTCTGAAAATGCCAAGAGGAAAGAAATGTCTTGGAACTTGTTCCTTCTTGCAATAGTAGTCTTTGTAGCAATTATCATTTAGTTTGGCAGAAGTGTAAGACCATTGTCTGTGTCTCAGGGAGGGAGGTCAACTGTCCGCTCTGAAGAGACTGAACTATGGTATTTAACACTATGTTGAGATGATTGCTGAAATCACCTCAACATAGTACAACACCACTGTAAAGTCCTTCCTAGTCTCCGAGCATTTGTGGTTACAGATGCTGCAGAAGGAAGGGAGAGCAGATAGTCATAAGGCAAGCTAGCACAGGAACAGGCACTTCAGCCCACCTGGTCTATGCCAAATCATTATCCAGCCTAGTTCTACCGACCTAGACCCATAGCCCTCCCTACTCCTCCCATCTGTTTAGTTATCCAAACTTCCCTTAAATATTGAAATCAAACTCCAATCCACCACTTTCATTGGAGCTTGTTCCACACTCTCACCGCCCTCTGAGTGAAGAAGTTCCCCCTCATGTTCCCCTTAAACATTTCGCCTTTCACCCTTAACCCACAACCCTGAGTCCTGAGAAACAGTTTTGGTTCAAAACGTTGACTCTATTCCTCTCCATAAGACCATAAGACATAGGAGCAGAATTAGGCCATCTGGCCCATCGAGTCTGCTCCACCATTCAATCATGGCTGATCCTTTTTCTTTTAACTCCTCCTCAACCCCAGTTCCCAGACTTCTCCCCAGTAACCTTTGATGCCATGTCCAATCAAGAACCTGTCAATCTCTGCCTTAAATATACCCAATGACCTGGCCTCCACAGCTGCATGTGGCAACAAATTCCACAAATTCACCACCCTTTGGCTAAAGAATGTAATTCCGTGGATGCTGTCGGCCCTGAGGAGTTTCCTCCAGCATTCTGTGTGTGTTACTCTGGATTTTCTGAATCGCTCTTATTTATGACCTCTATTTGCAGTCCTACCCAACCTCAATGGAAAAAGTCTGTTTGCATTTACCCGACCTATGCCCCTCATAATTTTGTATGTTTTTTATCAAATCTCCCCTTGTTCTCCTACACTCTGGGGAACAAAGTCCTAACTTATTCAACCTTTCCCTATAATTTGGGTCCTCAAGTCCCAGCAATATCCTTGTAAATTTTCTCTGTATGCTTTCAATCTCATTTATATCTTTATTTAGGTCAATGTCTCGTACAACTTCAGCGTAACATCAGTTGTATCTTGGTGAGACATGAGTTTTTTGGAGGGGGCAGGTGAGAAAAGAGATTTTGAAATTAGAGGTAAGGTGAGGAGTAAGTCAGTGGTTTAAGGTTCTAAATAAAAGGAAAATAGCTGGTTGGGGAGGGGCAGAGTCAGAGTTGAAAAGGGGTGATGACCACTTCAGCAATTCCAGTGAGTTGGGTAACAGAATAAACGAAGCAGCGAGTTTTCAGAAAAGTAAGGGATATCCCCTGATGTATGACTGGCCCAAGTTTACGGTGAGTCTGCAATCATTTACAGCAAGTTAATGATTAGAGTTGCATCTGTGGCAAGGGTAATGGAGTTGATGCTTCGGGTCAAGTCCATGGACATTCTGGAAGCAGATGCCAAAGAGGTAACGATTATTGAACCTCCTTCGGTGTCTCTGTTACCAACAGTGGGAGAAGTGAACTTGCCAGCACCAGCTTATTGAGATCATCTCCAGCAGATGAGCTGAGCTGTGGAGCTGCGAAGCTGTGCAACTGGAGAATTAGATAGTTGATTGCTTTCTTTTGCTGGTCCGAATTGTCCCAGTGAGTCCTCTGGAAAGAAAAAGATAAGCTGGGCCCAAAGGAAAGCAGCAAGTTAACTCAAAGAATTAGAAACTTGAATGATAGCAAGAGAATGGTGGAGGGTTAAAGTACAAATTTTCGGGCTGTGAAGTATCTGGGAGAGAAGCAGCAAAAAGGAGAAAGACTCAATAGGAGCTGCTCTGCCTAATACCACAAGAACTGCAGAGTAGTGGACACAGCTCAGCACATCACAACAACCAGCCTCCCCTCTATGGACATTGTCTATACTTGCTGCCTCAATAAAGCAGCCAGCAAAATCAAAGACCCCACCCACCCCAGATATTCACTCATTTCCCCTCTCCCATCGGGCAGAACGTACAAAAACCTGAAAGCAGATACCACCAGGTTCAAGGACAGCTTTTTCCCACTGTCTTCAGATTTTTGAGTGGACCGCTGGCGTGGTGAGATGAATTCTTGGCTTTGCAATCTACTGAACTTTTTCAGTAGCTTTTACACTTTGTTCTGCATTGTTATTATTTTACCTTGTTTTAGCTCGATGCACTGAGTAATAATTTGATCTGTATAAACAGTGAGCAAGGCAAGCTTTTCACTGTACCTTAGTATATGTGAAAATAGTCAACCAACACCAATAGAAATGGGATAGAAATTATATCAATAGGTGCAAATGCAAAATGCATGCAACTTTGGATACGGTTAATAAAAGTATAAGAAATCAGGAAGGCCTGTTCTGTGGCTTCAAGTCTCATTTCCACACCGGCAAAAAGAATGTGTTTAAGTAGAAAAATCAGGTCCTGTGAATTATTCTAACATCCTGTCATGAATTCAGTGGTCAAAGCTAATTGACTTTTTGCACACACTCTCTTGCCTTGACACTTGTCTGCTAGTCATTTGGTGCCTGTTTCTTCAAATTCTCCCACTATGCTTCATTGCAGCTGTAAACACCAGCAGGTATGCAGAGAGCTACCGGATCCAGACGTATGCAGAGTACATAGAAAAGAAACAAGAAGAGAAGCAAACCAAGCGGAAGTGGACAGAGGAGAGCTGGCGGGAAGTGGAAAGAAAGAGGCTAAAAATCCAATACACTCCACAACCTTACCTCAGCCAGATGTTTGATTTCAACAGGTGAGTGTTACCAGATTATATCTGAAAGAAAGTCCACAGCATCGTAAACAATGGTAGACTCTATCTTCTGTTCTTTGCAATGGGTAATTAATTTCATATGTAACAACAGCACTTTGGGAGGAAATAAGGACATAAATAGAAGCAGGAGGAGGCTATTTGAACCATCCAACTCGCTCCACTATTCAATAAAATTATGACCGATCTACCAAAACCCCCTGAATTCCTGTGATATCCTTTAGTCTCTGCTATCTCTGAATATAATCAGTAAGCTTGGAGTTCAAAGTAAATTTATTATCAAAGTACATACTGTACATGTCACCTTATACAATCCAGAGATTCATTTTCTTGTGGGCATTCACAGTAAGTACAAAGAAACACAATAGTATCAATGAAAGATCAGGTCCAACAGGATGGGTGAACAACCAATGTGTGAATACAAAAATAAAAAGGTAATATTAATAATAAATAAGCAATAAGAACATGAGGTGATGAAAGTGAGTCCATGGGTTGTGGGAACAGTGTGTGAAGTTGACTGACATCAAGTGTGATGGTTGAGGGGTGATGACTGTTCCTGAACCTGGTGGTGTGGGTCTTGAAGCTCCTGTACCTCCTTCCTGAATTCAGTATTTGAAGCTAGTTGACTTTTTGCACGTACTCTCTTACCTTGACACTTGTTGGGTGGTCTTGTTTGTGCCTGTTTCTTCAAATGGGACTTATGTGTGGGACCCACAACAGATCCTCTGAAATTATAACACCAAGGAATTTAAAGTTGCTGTTCTCCAGATGAGGGCTGACTCATGGTCCTCTGCTTTGCTCCTCCTGAAGTCAATAATCAGCTCTTTGGTCTTGCTGACATTGAGTGAGAGGTTGTTGTTGAGGCACACGCAGCCAAATTTTCAATCTCCTTCCTATATGTTGATATGTCACCACCTTTGATTTGGCCTATGACAGCAGACTTAAATATTGCATTGGAGCTGTGCTTAGCCTCACAGTTATAAGTACACAACTTGTTGCTGCACCTGTGCTGATGGTGATTGTAGAGGAGACGTTTTTACCAATCTGAATTAACTTTGGTCTGCAAGTGAGGAATTCAAGGATCCAGCTGCACAAGGAGGTCTGGAAGCTTATTGATTGGTTTTGAGGGGATGATAGTATTGAATGCTGAGCTGTAGTAATTGAAGAGCTTGATGACTGTCCAGATGATCCAGGGTTGAGTGAAGAGACAACGAACTGGCCATCAGCTGTTGACCTATTGTAATGATAGGCAAATTGGAATACCATATATTACACACTTAACATTTTAAGAAAAGCTTCTTCCCCTCTGCCATCACATTTCTTAACGGCCTCATGAATGTTGCCTCTCTATTTTCCCCTTTTTGCACTAGTTATTTATTATTTTATATTCTCTATTATAACATAGTAATTTTTTTTAGGTGTTGCATGGTACTGCTGCTGCAAAACAAGTGTCACAACTTACATCAGTGACAATAAACTTGATTCTGGTGAGGAGCTGAGTTGTAGAATTCCAAAGATTTACCACCATCTGGCTAGAGAAATAGTCGTCTCAGTTTTGAATTGCTCATTTTGATCTGTGATCCTTCGTTTTAAACATCCCACTCTAGGGAAAATTCCCCTTTGCATCTACTGTGTCAATCCTTTTTTAAAGAAAAAGTCCATAGGTTCCAGTGAGATTACCTCTTATTCTTCCAAGCCTTCAGTACACCAACTGAAGCAGTTTAAGAAAGTAGCTGTACACCTTTTTTGTTGTGGGTAACTGTCATAAGCTTTCAACACCCTCACCTTGTAAATAAATTATCTGGAATCATGAGAAATTTTTCTATTTCTGCAAATTGAGATGAACACCTTCCATTACAGCTCTTGTGTTTGTAAATTAAAATTGCAACGTCAAAGCTTTTAATATTCCAATTTGAATCATTAGACTCAAAAACACATTTCAAAATTAAGCAACACACATCAAAGTTGCTGGCGAATGCAACAGGCCAGGCAGCATCTGTAGGAAGAGGTGCAGTCGACGTTTCAGGCTGAGACCCTTCAAAATTAACTTTTGTTCTCTGAACATTCCCATGCATTGTGAGTTGTTTAGTGGTCATGGTATTTCTAAATTGTAGAATGAAAAGCCACCAAGAGAAAAGAGCAAGGGAAAACCTGATGTAGATTAATGTGGCTCCTATGACACATTCTTGCTTTTTAATTAAACATTTACTCTGGAAAATGTTAACTTGTCAGCAGCTGTATTGGAGAAATTGGGACTTCACTGAAATGGCCAGGGGCTGAATCTGATGAAGTAGCTTCTGATTTTAAAAAAACATGCCCTAAATTAACCAGTAATATAATTTGAAACAACAGTTTGCAAAGATGACAACATTTTGTGTCTCACTTTATCAAGTGGATTCTTTTATAAACAATCCTTAAGTTGTCGGTATGAATTTAACAGGTTAGGTGAGGAAAATTAGCATATTTGCAATGTACAACTAGGGGCTTTTGCTTATAACTACAAGCTGTATTTTATTTTTTATCATATTTTTGCATGTCAGTGCAAATTTTCAATAATTTCTGGTTTTAATTCACAAGCCATCACATTTATGTAATAATGTGTGTGACCTAGTATGAAATAGTAACTGACGATTGAATGGTGTATAGTTGCCTGCAGGATTCAGTTTCCACTGTTGCTTCATATTGGAACCTCTGTTTCTTAAATCAACTAGGGTCCAGCATTCATTCAATGGTTCCATGATTCAGTCTAATATGAGAGAATGTGTACAGTATACCGAAGGCACAAGTCTTCCAAACCACACCTGGAGATAACGAAATTGCCAGGCGACATGACGAGTGCAAAAATGAGAACCTGCACCTGTGGAGAACCGTGGTTTGAGCTGCAGCTGAAGTTCACGGACTCTGACAGGACCCCAGCCACCTTGAAAATTAGAGAGAAACGTGAATAAAAAAGGAAGAATAAACAGTTTTGTGGATGAACTGGAAGAAGTCTTGAGTGTGTAAATATTAAGGAAGAGGATGTGCTGGAGCCTTTGGAAAGCATTAAGTTGGATAAGTCACCGGGACCAAATGAGATGAACCCCAGGCTACTGTGGGAGGCGAGGGAGGAGATTGCTGAGCCTCTGGCGATGATCTTTGCATTATCAATGGGGGCGAGAGAGGTTCCGAAGGATTGGAGGTTTGCAGATGTTGTTCCATTATTCAAGAAAGGGAGTAGAAATAGTGCAGGAAATTATAGACCAGTGAGGCTTACTTCAGTGATTGGTAAGTTGATGGAGAAGGTCCTGAGAGGAAGGATTTATGAACATTTGGAGAGGCATAATATGATTAGGAATAGTCAGCATGGCTTTGTCAAAGGCAGATCATGCCTTATGAGCCTGATTTGAATTTTTTGAGGATGTGACTAAGCACATTGATGAAGGTAGAGCCGTAGGTGTATTGTATTTGGATTTCAGCAAGGCATTTGATAAGGTACCCCATGCAAGGCTTATTGAGAAAGTTAGGAGGCATGGGATCCAAGGGGCCATTGCTTTGTGAATCCAGAACTGGCTTGCCCACAGAAGGCAAAGGCTGGCTGTAGACAGGTCATATTCTGCATGGAGGTCGGTCACCAATGGTGTGTCTTGGGGATTTGTTCTGGGACCCCTACTCTTCATGATTTTTATAAATGATCTGGATGAGGAAGTGGAGGGATGGGTTAGTAAATTTACTGATGACACAATGGTTGGGGGTGTTGTGGATAGTCTGGAGGGCTGTCAGAGGTTACAGCGGGACATTGCAAATACTGGGCTGAGAAGTGGCAGATGGAGCTCAACCCAAATAAGTGTGAGGTGGTTCATTTTGGTAGGTCAAATATGATGGCAGAATATATTATTAATGGTAAGACTCTTGGCAGTGTGAAAGATCAGAGGGATCTTGGGGTCCGACTCCACAGGACACTCAAAGCTGCTGCGCAGGTTGACTGTGTGGTTAAGAAAGCATACGGTGCATTGGCCTTCATCAATCGCGGGATTGAGTTTAGAAGCTGAGAGGTAATGCTGCAGCTGTATAGGACCCTGGTCAGACCCCACTTGGAGTACTGTGCTCAGTTCTGGTCTCCTCACTACAGGAAGGATGTGGAAACCGTAGAAAGGGTGCAGAGGAGATTGACAAGGATGTTGCTTGGATTGGGAAGCATGCCTTATGAGAATAGGTTGAGTGAACTCGGCATTTTGTCCTTGGAGCAACGGCAGATGAGAGGTGACCTGATAGAGGTGTATAAGATGATGAGAGGCATTGATCGTGTGGATAGTCAGAGGATTTTTCCCAGGGCTGAAATGGCTAGCACGAGAGAGCACAGTTTTAAGGTGCTTGGAAGTAGGTAAGGGAAATGTCAGGGTTAAGTTTTTTATGCAGAGAGTGGTGAGTGCATGGAATGGGCTGCCAGCAGCGATGCTGGAGGCGGATAAGATAGGGTCTTTTAGGAGACTCCTGGACAGATACATGGAGCTCAGAAAAATAGAGGGCCTTGGGTAACCCTAGGTAATTTCTAAGGTAAGGACATGTTTGACACAGCTTTGTCGGCCGAAGGGCCTGTATTGTGCTGTATGTTTTCTATGTTTCTATGAAGTCATTTGGGTGTGTAAAAACCTCTGGTTCTATCTTTAGTTCCTCCCATTCAAGTGGCAATTTAAAAAATAGCAAAGTAACATGTTGGTATCTTCTGTATGTGTGATGTAATGACTGCAAGGTATCAAAATTGTGGTCTATCCAAGCCACTGCCTTTGTCTATTGGGATTTGAAGCTTTGGCTACGTTGTAGCCGCCAGAATTCTGAATTGAATTGTTTTGAGCATCAAAGGTTCTCCCTTTTTTGAAGAAGATTTAATGCAGATTTCCAAATTCCAAATTCACTGAAAGGTAGCAGGAAAGAGTATTTGAGGAACTGAGTCAGCGATGATCTTATTGAATGGTGGATTCAGATTTAGATTCATTTATTTATCACATCTATGTTGAAATATGGAAAAAATAAAAGGGTAGACTATTTTCTAAATGGAGAGGAAATTCAAAAACCGGAGGCACAAAGGTACTTGGGAGTCCTTGTGCAGGCTTCCCTAAGGGTTAATTTGTAGTGTGAGTCTATGGTGAAGAACACCATCACAACGTTAGCATTCATTTCAAGAAGATTAGAATATAAAAGCAAAGATGCAATATTAAATACTGGCGAGGCCTCATTTGGAGTATTGTGAACAGTTTTGGGACTCTTGTCTAAGAAAGGATGGGCTGAAACTGGAGAGGGTTCAAAGGAGGTTCACAAAAATGATTCCAGGATTGAGTGGCTTGTCATATGAAGAGTGTTTGATGGTTGTGGGGCTGTATTCACTAGAATTCAGAAGAATGAGGGGTGATCTCATTGAAACCTATTGAAAGGCCTTGACAGAGTGGATGTGGAGAGGATGTTTCCTATAGTGGGATAGTATGGTATCAGAATAGGGAGGCATCCTTTTAGAATGGAGATGAGGAGGAATTTCTTTAGCCAGAGAGTGGTGAATCTGTGGAATTCTTTGTCAGAGGCAGCTGTGGAAGCCAAGTCTTTATGTATATTTAAGGCAGAGGTTGATTGACTCTTGATTGGTCAGGGCATGAAGGGATATGGGGAGAAGGCAAGAAATTGGGGCTGAGGGGAAAATTGGATCAGCCATGATGAAATGGCAGGGCAGACTTGATGGGCCAAATGGCCTAATTCTACTCCTATATCTTTTGGTTATATGGTCTTATTATGGATACACACAATGAAATCCGTTATTTGTGTTAACAACCAGCCCAATTTCACTCAAGAGGGTGGTGAGAATGTGAAACGATCTGCCGGCAAAAGTGGTGGATGCAGGTTCGATTACAACATTGAAGAGAAGTTTGGTTAAGTACGTGGATGGGAGGGGTATAGGACTAGGGCGAATAGTGGTTTGGCACAGACTAGATAGGCCAAAGGACCTTTTTCTGTGCTGTAGTGCTAAACTAAAGATGTGAAGCAGGCTTGCCTACAAGTGTTGCCGCACATTCTGGCACCAGCATAGCATGTCCACAAAGTGCAGCTGAACAGCGTAGAACACAACAAGCAACAAAACAACTGCAATGGCAAAACAAGACCCGTTTCTCTCTCCGATGCACACGCAAACATGGTCCTTCAAACCCAGGACAAGCTGTCTCCAGCCTCTGGCCTTCAGTGGACACTGTCTCTTAGACATGGTGAAGCTGCTTGTAGAGCCATATTCCACACTCTCAATTTCAAATGGTCCTGTCATTTTCCGGCGATTTTCACCTTTGTACTTGGTGTGAGATGGGCATTATTAGAGGCTGTGTATTGCATGCCCATGCCACCCAATTATCAAAGTAGTAAATCTCAAGCAGCAATTTTTGTACAGACCATTTTATAACCGTGACAGAATTGCAGGGTTCGCTCACTGTTTATTTAAGCATGTAAACTAAATAAAAGTAACATTTCAGCAAACAAGTTATTTCAACTTGCATGGAATGTGTGGGTCTTCCCCAGGTGCTGCAGTTTCCTCCATGCCCATGATTAGGTTAGGGTTAATTGGGGCAGCATGACTCGAAGGGCCTTCTCCATAATAAACATTGAGTGAACTGAACAGGTGCATTTTTGCTTTTCGAAAGTAAAAGTAAATTTGTTATCACAGTACATATATGTCACAATATATAATCCCGAGATTTGTTTTCTTATGGGCTTATTCAATAAATGTGTAGAATAACAATCATAACAAAGTCAACACACCAACTTGGACGTTCAACCAGAGTGCAAAAGACGACAAACTGCAAATACAAAAAGAATGAAATAATGATAATAAGCAATAAATATCGAGAACATAAAATGAAGAGCTCTCAAAAATAAGTCTGTTGGTTGTGGGAACATTTCAATGATGGGGCAAGTGAAGTTGAGTGAAATTATTCAAGAGCCTGATGGTTGAGGGATAGTAACTATTTCTGAACATGGTGGTGTGAGTCCTGAGGTTCCTGTAACACCTTCCTGATGGCAACAGCAACAATATATTTTACCACGATCTGAATCCAAAGCTTTTGCTCTTGAATCTATCCCAAGTTTGTTTGTTTTCTGTCACTTTTCAAGTTTCCCTCTTAAACCACCTTGTGCTTCCAATCCATAGATGCTGCACACACTCCCTCTTCTGATTCTTGGTTAAAGGTTAACAATCTTTTAAGATTAACTTTATTTGTCACATGTATATCGGAACGTAGAGTGAAATACGTTGTTTGTGCCAATGACCAACCACAGTCAGAGTATGTTCTGGGGGTTGGGGGTCGGGGGAAGCTCATAAGTGCCACCATGCTTCCTGCACCAACATAGCATATCCACAACTTACTAGCGGTAACTCGCACATCTTTGCCATGTGGGATGAAACTGGAGCACCCGCGGAGGAAATCCATGCATTCCTGGGGTTTGAACTTACAAACTCCCTACAGATAGCAACAGGAATTGAACCCTGATCGCTGACGCTGTAAAGCATGATGCTGCCATACTATCTGTATTATTATTCCTACACTGCCTAAAACTACATCTTTTGCTTCAGTAAGTATCTTTGCTATTTCAAAGTTCAAAATAAATATTTTATCAATGTACGTGTATGTTGCCATATGCTACCTTGAGATTTATTTTTTTGCAGGTATTTACAGGAAGAAATGCAATAGAATTTGATGGAAAAATTAATTGAACAAAGACTAATAACCAAGCAATGAGTAAAAGATGAATTGTGCAAATAAAAAAAGTACTGAGAACGGGAGTTGTAAAGAATCCTTGAAGGTCTGTCGGTCGTAGAATCTGTTCAGATTAGTGGTGATTGAAGTTGTCCACATCGGTTCAGGAGCTTAATGATTATAGGGCAATACTTATTCCTGAAACTGATGGTGTGGGCCCTAGTGCTCCTCTACCTCCTACCTGATGGTAATAGCAAAAGAAGAACATGGCCTGGGTGATGAGGTCTTTTATGATGGACGCTTTCTTGTGGCAGTGTTCCATGTAAATGTGCACAATGGTTGGGAGGGCTTTGCCAGTGATGGACTGGGCTGTGTCCACCACTTTCTGTAACCTTTCCCATTCCTGGTGTTGATGTTTCCAAACCAGGCCTTGATGCTGCCAGTTAGGATACTCTTCACTATAGATAGTTCTCGAAGTTTTTTGTAATATGATGATCTATGCCAACTTCTAGAACGTAGAAGCATTATCATGCCTCCTTTGTGATGACACTTGCGTGCTGGGCCCAGAACAGATCCTCTGATGTGTTAATGCCAAGGGACTTAAAACTACTGACCTTCTCCACCTCTGTTCCCTTAATGAGGACTGGCTCATGTGCCCCTGGCTTCTTCCTCCCGTTGTCAATAATCAGCTCTTCTGTTTTGCTGACATTGCTCTTTCTACCATTCTTTAACTTTTAAACAGGTTGGAGTTACCAATTGAAGTTTGTCCTCTGAAATCCCTACTGTCTGCAAATTATTAACTTGCCAACAGCACAGTCCTTCTCTTTTAAAACAAAAATAAAATGCCAAAAACTTTTAGCAAGTCAAGCAATATCTGCAGAGAAGATGGAAAATTACATTTTGGGTCAGTGACTTGTCGCTCATCGTGGCTCTCGTCCATGTCCATCAAGTAATGAAGACAGGTTGTGCACAGTGTCAGCTTCTAGTTTCTGGAACACAAAAGTGTAATGGTGATCTAATAAGTGTTTAATATAATTAAAGGTCCTGGAAAAAATGGAGATAAACTTTTTTTCTCCTGAAACAGCCCAAAGTAGGGAGTGGGTGTGGCACAACCTAGGATTTAGATCAAGGCTGTAGAGAGAGAACCCAAGAGGCCTACATAGAATGGATGTGGAGAGGATGGTTCCAGTAGTGGAGGAGTCTAGGACTAAAGGGCAGTACCTCAGAATAGAAGGACATCCCTTTAGAACGAAGGTGAGGAGGGATTTCTTTAGCCAGAGGGTGGTGAATCTGTAGAATTCATTGCCACAGTTGGCTGTGGAGGCCAAGTCATTGGGTATATTTAGAGTGGAGATTGGTAGGTTCTTGATTGGTAAAGGTGTCCAAGTTTATGGGGGAAGGCAGGAAAATGACCTGAAGCATTCTGGAGGAACAACTGGAGGAAACCTACATGGTCATGGAGAGAGCATAACAGAGTCCTTACAGACAGTGACAAGAAATGAGTCCAGGGTGCTGGTACTGTAAAGCGTTATGTTAACCACTTCCCCACCCCCATGTCCTCTCTACATCTTCTCCATGTCTACTCTATGTAAGCCTTTCAATATTTGATAGGTGGAACTTGGCTGGATTTGTACTCGGTATTCTGGTCCTTTGGCTTTGTGACTGTTATGGGATATATATTGGCCAGAATACCAGGAATGATATATATCCCCAACTATGACTCCCCTCTCTCCCACTTCCCACTATCAGTCCACTATAGGGACCCATATCAGAATCAGGTTTATCATCACCATGTCATGAAATTTTATTTTGTAGCAGCAGTACAGTGCAATATACAAAATTACTGCAGTATTTGGGTACATGGTCGGCACAAGACAGAGGGCCTGTAACGTGTTGTAGATTTTCTATGTTCTGAAAAAGTCTTATGCAACTGAGTGTGTGTGTGCGCCTAAGACTTTTGCACAGTATTGTGTGGAGACATTTCCACTTTTAAGTTTAGAACTTTAGGCTAGAATCTTCTAACTCAGATTACAGAATCAGAATTATTATCACAGACATGTGTTGTGAGATTTGTTTTGTGGCAACAGTGCAGTACATAAAATATACTATAAAATATATATATTCATATTATAGTATATATTATACTGTAGTAAATATATTTTATACTGTAAAATGTGCTATAAATAAGAAATGTATTAAAAATATAAGTAGGTGCAAAAACGGCAAAAATAATGAGGTGTTTTGTCTGGGTTTATTGTTTGTTCAGAAACCTGATGGCAGAGGGGAAGAAACTGTTTCTAAAATGTTGAGTGTGTGTCTTCAGATTTCAGTGCCACCTCTCTGATGGGAGTAATGGAAAGGTTTGTTCTGAGTTTTGGGGGGGTCCTTAATGATGGATGCAGCCATTTTGTGAAGATGGCCTCGATAGGGGGGAGGCTAGAGTCCATGATGGAGCTGACTCAGTTTCCAACTCAATGCAACTTTCTCTGATCCTGTGCAGTAGCCTCTCCATACCAGGCAGTGATGCAACCAGTTAGAATCTGTAGAAACTTTCTCAAGTGTTGGTGATGCACAAAATCTCCTCAAACTCCTAATGAAATGTAGCTGCTAGTTTGCCTTCTTCATAATTTCATCAAAAGTAACGACAACAAAGCAGTGGTTGTGGGAGTCAGTGGAATGCATCATGTTCAAGGACTCATAGAAGATCTGAACAAATATACTATGATTGTCGCAGACTTTATCAAATCACTTGTGATGAGTATATCCCCACAAAATCATTCCGAGTCTTTCCCAACCACAAGCCCTGGATGAACCAAGGGATCCGCAATCAGCTGAGGGCCAGATCAATGGTGTTCAGGTCTGACGACCAAGTAAAATACAAGAGGTTCAGTTCCAACCACCAGAAAGGCTTCTCAAATGTATAATAGCAATTCCGGACCAAACTGAAATCACACAGGGATGCTAGACAGCTATGGCAGGGCTTGAATATTATCAGTAAAACCAAACAACTGCAAGGTTTCACTCCCAGATGAGTTCAATGCCTTTTATGCTCGCTTTGACCAATGAAACATGGAGGAACCTTCGTGAACTCCCACAGCCAGCAATGTCCCTGTGATTTCAGTCTCTGAAGCTGACGTGAAAGCATCCTTTAGAAGGGTGAAGACACTGAAAGTATCCGGCCCAGATGGGGTACTGGCCAAGTATTAAAGTCCTGTGCTAATCAGCTGGCTGGAGTATTCAATGATATTTTTACCTCTTGCTTCAGCAGTCTGAAGTACCTACAGGCTTCATGCAGGCTTCAATTATACTGATGCCCAAGAAGAACCTGGTAACCTGCCTCAATGACATTTGTCCAGTAGCACTTGCATTCACTATGGTGAAGTCCTTTGAGAGGCTGTTGATGAAATATATTAACTCCTTCATGAAGAACAGTCTGCATTTTGCCTACTGTCACAACAGTTCTACAGCAATTTTCATTGGCTCTTCAATCAAGCATGGGACATTTGGACAGTGAAGGTGGTTGCATCAGGATCCTCTTCATTGATTGCAGTTCAACATTATCATCCCCTCAAAACTAATCAATAAGCTCCAAGACCTTGGCCTCAATACCTCCTTGTGCAATTGGAGTCTCAGCTTCCTCACTTGTAGACCCCAGTCAATTCATTTTGGCAACAACTTCTCCATAATCTCCATCAGCATAGGTGCACCATAAGGCTGTGTGCTTAGCCGGTGCTCTACTCGCTTTATACTTCTGAATGCAAGGCTGATCACAGCTCCAATGCCATATTTAAGTTTGTTGATGACACCACTGTCGTAGGCCAAATCAAAGGTGGAGGTAAATCAGCAAATAAGAGGAAGATTGAGAATCTGGCTAAGTGGTGCCATAACAAGAACTTCTCATTCAATGTCAGCAAGACCAAGAAGCTGATTATTGACTGCAGAAGAAGGAAGCCAAGAGGTCCATGAGCTAGTTCCTCATCAGGGGAACAGAGGTGGAGAGGCTCAGCAGCTTTAAATTCCTCTGTTATCATTTCTGAGGATGTGCCCTGGGTCCAGCACATACTTTCTCAGAAGTTTGTGAAGATTCAACATGACATCTAAAACTTCTATAGATGAGTGGTGTAGGGTATACTGACTGGTTCCATCATGGCCGGTATGGGAACATCAGTGCCCGTGAATGGAAAGGTCTGCTAAAAGTAGTGGGTACAGCCCAGTCTGCCACAGGTAAACCCCAGTGAGCACATCTACACATTGAGCAATGTCATCAAGGAATTCCACTATCTCTTCTCACTGCTGCCAACAGGAAGATGTGGGAGCCTCAGAACTCATGCCACCAAGTTCAGTAACAGGTATTACCCCTCAACCATCAGGCTCCTGAACCAGAGTGGATAACTTCATTCACCCCAACACTGAACTAATTTCATAATCTGTGCACTCACTTTCAAGACTCTATAACTGATGTTCTCATTATTTATTATTATTTTGTGTTTTGTATTTGCACAATGTTCTTTTGCATATTGGTTGTCTATCTTTGCAGTTTTTCATTAATTCTATTGTTTCTTTTGTATTTATTGAGGATACCTGCAAGTAATGTATCTCAGGGTAGTATATGTTGACACACATTTACTTTGATAATAAATTTACTTTCAACCTTGTACTTTGAGTAGTATGCTGTGACCAAGATGGATCTTCAGAGATGTTGACACCCTGGAATTTAAACCTGCTCCATTGCAGTCCCCTTTATAAGAACTGCTTTATGTTCCCTTGACTTCCCCTCCTTAAAGTCCTCAGTCTTACTGATGATAAGCGCCTGGTTGTTGTTGTGATTATTAAGATATAATACTTTGGCTTAATTATCCAAAATTCTCTGGATTAGAGGAAGTTTCAATTAGCTTGGTAAATAATAAATGTAACACAGGATGTAATTCTGCAAAATGTAATTCAGAAAGGGAGGAAGACAGAAAATATGAATCTATGTTGGCAAAACATTCAGTGTTATTATTGTGCAGGACACTAGGAAAAAGATCAAAATAATCGGGTAGGGGACAAACGTGAGTTCTGTCTTAACCATTCCCGGTGAAAGAAAAAATCATTGGTCTGGGGCTCACAGAGCAGCACAACTCTGAATTCTTAGAAAAAAATTATTAAAATCCAACCTAATACTAGGAGTACAATAATATGAATAAAAGCAACAAATAATATGAAGCAGGACATTTCAGGAAATAACCAAAAGTATTGTTTAAAATATTAGATGCTTGTACTAAAGTAGGACCTTTGCATTCTGTACAGCTTTGTGGTGTAGCAGTTGGACAACTTCAAAGTTCGAAGTAAATTTATTTTTTAAGTATCTAAATGTCATCATATTCTACCCTGAGATTCATTTGTTTGCACGTGTGCAAAAGACAAATTGCAAATACAAAAAAAAGTAATAAGTGAATAAATAGTACTGAGAACATGAGTTACAAAGTCTTTAAAAGTGACTCCATAGGTTGTGGAATCAGTTCAGTGTTGAGTGAAGTTATCCACACTGGTTCCGGAGCCTGATGATTGAAGGATAATGACTGTTCCTGAACCTAGTGGTTTGGCACCGAATGCTCCTGCACCACCTTCTTGGTGGCAGCAGTGAGAAGAGAGCATGGCCTGGATGGTTGGGGGACTTTCCTGCTTTCCTGCGACATCACTCTTTGTAGACGTGTTCAATGGTGAGGAGGGCTTTACCTGTGAACTAGGCTGAGACAATTTGACTTGTGCAACCCTTCATTTTGATTGTTCCATTCCCATTCTGCTCCTTTTGTCCAAGAATATTTTGTACTGAATGATTGTGTGCTGAAGATGCTTTGAAAGTGGAAAGTTTGTAGTTAGCAATCTAAAGCTCATCAGCAAATATTTTCCCTGATATGTACTCTTAACAAATGCTTTTTGAGGACAGCTTGATACAGCAGACTCGTCTTATCTATGTGATGACTTGTTACTTTGATGACATTGTCACATAACAGGCCCAGAAGAAAAGTTTGTGTTTTCCACTAATGAGTAGGGTGGCATACTATCATAGTGGCTGTGTAATGCTATGACAGTGCCATTGACCTGGGTTCAATTCCTGCTGCTGTCTGTAAGGAGTTTGTATGTTCTCCCCGTAACCGAGTGGGTTTCCTCCAGGTGCTTCAGTTTCCTCCCACCTCCCAAAGACATACGGTTAGTAGATTAATTGGTGACATGGGTGTAACTGGCTGGCGTAGGCTTGTTGAGCTGGAAGGACCTGTTAACCTTGCTGTATTTCTAAAAATTAAAAAATAAACTGCTTAAGAATTTCCTTTCTAGATTACAGTCTGTTTTTAAAAAGTTCAGAACTCATGGTGGAACCCCCTCAATATCTTGTTTAGGAACTGCAGTCAATTGTCTGTTTACTGTTCATTAAGCTTTCTTGCTGCAGACATCTCACTGCAGAGATACAGCAAGTAATTGGGAAAGTGAGCAGTGCTATTAATTATGAGTGGAATTGATTAATAAAGAAAATCCTGTCATGCTTTAGTTCTGTTGAGCACTAATGAGACGACATCTGGAGTACTGTGTACAGTATTAAGTCAGCGTCTAGTTTATTGCCTTCTGCACAAGTACATGCAAGGTGCCATGAAAAATCACAGGAACATAGCATCATAAAAGCGGCATTCACAGTCATAAATTATACACAATCTCTACAAGGAAGCACACAATGAGAACAAAAATAAATCCAGTTTCGTGCAAAGTGGTCACACTAGTTGAAGGGAAGTAGCTGTTCTTGAGCCTGTGGCTTCAGGTTTCTGCTCCTCTTGCTTGATGGTAGCTGTGAGAAGATGGAAAGGATTGTTGATTATGTTGCCTTGAGGCAGTGCCTCCTGTAGACACTACCAATGGTGAGGATGGTACTGCCATGGAGTATTGGGCAGAGGCCACTTCTCTCAGTAGCTTCTTGTGTTCTGTCCATTCCAATTGCCGTTATTTAAGGAAGGGTGTTAATGCATCAGTAGCAGCTCAGGAAAGGTTCACTAGGCTGATATCTGAAATTTTTAAAACTTTTTTTCTTATTTTTTTTATTTTTATTTTTTTACTGAACATGAAAAAGAATCAAAAAGAAGTTTTTACCCCCTACACTGAAAAAAAACACAAAACAAAACAAAGACTGGGCTGCCATATTTCATCGGTTAAGATCATTATTTGTCGTTAACTCCGCTCCTCTATACACACACACAAAAAGTTATTAAAAAGGATTCGGAAAAGGTCAACTTGCATCATATGAAAATGTTGAATAAATAGCCTCCAAGTTTCTTCAAATTTAACCGAAGGATCAGTGGTACCACTCCTAATTTTTTCCAAATTTAAACATTTTGGGAAAACCATTGAAATGTAGTAGGAGGATTAGAATCTTTCCATTTAAATAAAATGGATCTTCTGGCTATTAATGTAACAAATGCAATCAAACAAGCTGAAGGGGATAAATGACTGAAGTTTATCATTGGTAATCCAAAAATTGCAGTAATAGGATGAGGTTGTAAATCAATACAATCAAAATCAATAAATCAATAATATCAAAAATGTCTTTCCAATATTTTTCCAAAAGAGGGCAAGACTAGAACATATATGTCAAGGAAGCTACCTCAGAATTATATCTGTCACAGACAGGATTTATATGACCATAAAAACGAGCTAACATCCTTCGACCACTTTAAATTGTATCAAAGCGTGTCTAGCACACATTGAAGAAGTGTTGACTAGTTGGAGAATCTTCTCCCATTTCTCTATGGGTAAAGGTACCTTAAGTTCTCTTTCCCATCCCATTCATTCATAATTTTATCAGACATACCTAAATGCATT
The DNA here is from genome assembly GCF_030028105.1 of Mobula birostris. Taxonomy (NCBI): domain Eukaryota; kingdom Metazoa; phylum Chordata; class Chondrichthyes; order Myliobatiformes; family Myliobatidae; genus Mobula; species Mobula birostris. Next base: position 142,777,388 of record NC_092378.1, on the reverse strand, counting down.
TTCATAATTAAATCATAAACAATTGCTATTAAATTGTTCTGATAGGTGTTTAAACCTAAATTTTTTTTTGTAATTTCAGTTTGATGTGATATCAGAAAAGTAGGTAAAATAACCTTCAAAAAGTTTCTAATCTGTAAATATCTGAAAAAATTTGATCTACCTAAAATTATATTTATTAGGCAACTGTTCAAAGGACATGAGACAATTATCCATGAATAAATCATGAAAACATATTATTCCCTTCATTTTCCATAAAAGAAAATCTTAATCAGTTCTGGATGGTTGGAAGAAAAACTTAGATATAATAGGGCTTGATAGGATAAATTTATTCAATCCAAAAAATTTACGAAATTGAAACCATATTCGAATTGTATGTTTAATTATTGGATTAATCGTTTGTTTAGTAAATGCACAGGGAAGCGAAGCCCCTAAAATAGAAGCCAATGAGAACCCCTGTACAGACTCACACTCGAGGTTCACCCATCGTGGACATTGAATTTCATCCAAATCTTGTGTCCAGAACGTTGGGTATTGAATATTAAATGCCCAATAATAGAATCTAAAGTTTGGCAATGCCAAACCGCCATCCTTTTTTGATTTCTGTAAATATTTCTTACTTAATCTAGGATTTTTATTCTGCCATATAGATGAAGAAATTTTAGAATCAATAATATCAAAAAAGAATTTAGAGATGAAGATTGGTACCGCCTGAAATAGATACAGAAATTTAGGTAAAATAATCACCTTAGTAGCATTGATTCTACCAATCAATGATAGGGACAGTGGGGACCATTTAGTAAGCAGTTGTTTAACACGATCAATTAAGGGTAAAAAGTTAACTTTAAATAGATCCTTATGCTTCTTAGTAATTTTAACACCGAAATATGTAAATAATCAGTAACCAGTCTAAATGGTGATTGTCTATAGATTGGAACTTGCATATTTGATGGAAAAAGCTCATTCTTATTAAGATTCAATTTATAACCAGAAAAACTACTAAACTGAGCAAGTAGTAATATTACTGCAGGGATGGATTTCTCTGGATTAGAGATATATGGTAACAGGTCATTTGCATATAATGATACCTTATGCATCTCATTCCCACGAATAATGCCAGATATATTGGGTGAATCACGAAGAGCGATTGCCAAGGGCTCCAAGGCAATATCAAATTGTAAAGGGCTTAAAGGACAGCCCTGTCTAGTACCTCGAAAAAGCCAAAAAAAGGGGATCTCTGATTATTAGTAAGTACAGAAGCCAAAGGTGTATGATATATTAATTTAATCCAAGATATGGATTTTGGGCTAAAATTAAATTTCTCAAGGATATTAAATAAATATTCCCATTCAACTCTGTCAAGCGCCTTCTCGGCATCAAGCGAAATAACACATTCTGGAGTTTTAGATGAAGTATATACAATGTTCATCAACCTCCAAGCATTAAAATATGAATAATGATTTTTAATAAATCCTGTCTGGTTGCCAGAAATAATTTGCGGCAATACATTTTCCAATCTAATTTCTAATATTTTGGAAAAAATTTTGGTGTCTACATTTAGCAAGGATGTAGGTCTATATGATGCACATTCAGTGGGGTCTTTATCTTTTTTAGGAATTAAAGAAATAGATGTTTCATAAAAAGATTGTGGTAATTTACCTACAAATAAGGCATCCTTAAAAATTCTACTTAACCAAGGAGAAAATAGACTTGAAAAGGATTTTAAAAATTCTACTGTATACCCACCCAGGCTGGGTGCTTTACCAGAATTTATCAAAGAAATTGCTTTCTTTATTTCTTCTTCCATAATGGGTGCATCTAATGTTAAACATTCATTAAGTAATAATTTTGGAATATTCAAATTTCTATAAAATTCATGCATTATGGTAGAATGGTCAGGAAATTCTGATTGGTATAAAGAGGTATAGAATTCTTGAAAAGATTTATTAATTTCATCATGATCAACCGTCAAAGTACCATAAGACAAAGGAGCAGAAGTCGGCCACTCGACCCATGGAGTCTGCGTCGCCATTTTATCATGAGCTGATCCATTCTCCCATTTAGTCCCACTCCCCCGCCTTCTCACCATAACCTTTGATGCCCTGGCTACTCAGATACCTATCAGTCTCTGCCTTAAATACGCCCAATGACTTGGCCTCCACTGCCACCGGTGGCAACAAATTCCATAGATTCACCACTCTCTGGCTAAAAAAATTTCTTTGCATGTCTGTTCTGAATGCGCGCCCTTCAATCCTTAATTCATGCCCTCTCGTACTAGACTCCCCCACCATGGGAAACAATTTTGCCACATCCACTCTGTCCATGCCTTTCAATATTCGAAATGTTTATATGAGGTTCCCACTCATTCTTCTAAACTCCAAGGAATACAGTCCAAGAGCGGACAAACGTTCCTCATATGTTAACCCTCTCATTCCCAGAATCATTCTAGTGAATCTTCTCTGAACCCTCTCCGTCAGCACATCCTTTCTTAAATAAGGAGCCCAGAACTGCCCACAGTACTCCAAGTGAGGTCTTACCAGTGCCTTATAGAGCCTCAACATCACATCCCTGCTCCTATACTCTGTTCCTCTAGAAATGAATGCCAACATTGTGTTCGCCGCCTTCACCACCAACTCAACCTGGAGGTTAACCTTAAGGGTATCCTGCATGAGGAGTCCCAAGTCCCATTGCATCTCAGAACTTTATCCAGTTTATGAACTTTAATAATCTGATGTTTAGCTGAAGCAGCTTTTAATTGGTTGGTTAGTAATTTACCTGATTTGTCACCATGTATATAAAATTGACTCTTAGATTTGAGTAATTGATTTTCAATTGGGGATGTTAATAACAAACTGTGTTGCATCTGAAGTTCAACTCTGTTTTTGTAAAGCTCCAAATTAGGAGCAGCAGAATATTTTTTATCAATTTCTTGAATCTTATCAACCAATGTATGTATTTCATTATTAATATGTTTTTTCAATCCAGCAGAATATGAAATAATTTGCTCACGAATATATACTTTAAAAGAGTCCCATAATATCCCACTGCAAATTTCCTACATAAAATTAGTTGAAAAGAAAAAGGCAATCTAAGTTAACAAAATTTAAGTCCTGAAGCAGAGTAGAATTGAACCACCATTGTCTAGCACTGAAAATTACATCAGTTAATTTGATTGATAGTTTCAGGGAGCATGATCAGAAACGGCAATAGCATCATACTCACAGGCAGTAACAGATGAAACTAATCGAGAGTCAATGAAAAAGTAATCAATTCTGGACTAGTTATGATATACATGAAAAAAGAATGAGAACTCTTTATCATTAGGATGTAAAAACCTCCAAACTTTTAAAATTCCAGAGTCAACTAAAAAGGAATTAATAAAAATAGCAGATTTGTTTGGAAGTACCTGACTAGATGCAGACCTGTCCATCGAGGGATTCAGGCAACAGTTAAAATCTCCGCCCATTATCAATGTATATTCATTTAAATTAGGAGGAGATGCAAATAAGTCCTTAAAGAATTCAGGATAATCAGTATTTGGTGCATAAGTATTAACCATAACAACTTTTTGGTTATAAAGTAAGCCAGTAATTAAAAGAAATCTACCATTCGGGACTGAAATTGTTTCATAGTGAACAAATGAAATCAAGGAATCTATAAAGATAGAGACTGCTTTCACCTTAACCTGTGAACTAGAGTTCAATTTCTGTTCCTTCCAAGACCTAAAAAAAAAAAACGCTGATTATCCTCCTTCCTTACATGAGTCTCCTGGGCAAAGATAATCTGAGCATTCAATCTATGAAGAACTTTAATAGTCTTCTTCTGTTTAATGGGATGATTCAAACTATTTGTATTCCATGAAACAAAGTTAATAATATTTTCCACTGTACTTGAATAAACCATATGGTGTGTAAAGGGTTAACCTTACTGCACAGGAAACTGATGAATCAGGAAAAGGGAAAAATGTTTAAAGAGGAACCGGAAGTTACGACAATTCAGACATATTTGTAGTTTCAGATCAGCCCAGATGGAAAAAACTAAACTAAAAATAGCCCCAACCCCTCCTACAAAGGCCCAAAAACTGGCCAATAGACAGCCAGAACGCTATCTAGACACTTCCCTACCCCCATCTCTCTTGAAGGCAAGTCTCCAATGAAAAAGAAATGCAAAACACCACCCGCAGTCAAAACATTGAGAAGAGAATGCCATTAAAAAAAACCAAATGAATGTTTAAAAAAAACAGCCATTTGCAAAACATTTTGAAAGGCAAGATCTTGGAAAGTGAAACAGAATATCTTATTAATATTTCAAGAAAGAAAAATCAATGGCCAAATCAGATTCTTAATTATTTTCAAAAACAAACAATTGAAAATAATAAAGGGAGAGGAAAAAAAGAAACAAACATAAAAGCATGATAAATATCCATACTCCAAAACAAAGTAAGGGCATTATCAAACCAAAAGCAAAATTCTTCAAACTTTAAAAGTCCAAGTCTATGAAAAGGTTATTAACTTATGAACAAGTGAATACAGACATGAAAAAACAGCGAATTTGTTAGCTAAGATCGAATGTTGATCCTCAAGAAGTTGATGAGCTTCGTCCACGGATTTAAAACATTTACGTGATTTATCAGGCAGAACAACCCTTAGGCGAGCTAGAAATAGCAGAACTGGTTGGAACTTTCTTTGATAGAGTTTGGACATCACCAGTTTATAAGCTAAGTGAATACAAATATGAAGAAACAGCAAATTTATTAGACGTCAGAGCTCAAACTTGGATCCTCAAGAAATTGACATGCTTCGTCCATGGATTTAAACCATTTACGAGATTTATCAGGCAGAGCAACCCTTAGACGAGCTAGAAATGGCAGAGCTGGTCAGAAATTTGATATAACTTGGACATCACCAGTTTAAAAAGCAATCTTTCTTGAATTACCTCAGGACTGTAGTCTTCAACCAGACGAAACTTGAAATCTCGTTCAATAACCCCTTCCGATGAGCAATTTGAATTAAATGCTTCTTAGTATGCACACAGTGAAATTGGAGTATCACAGTTCGGGGTTTCAACTCCTTAGGGGGTTTAGCTCTTAGACACCGGTGAGCGCGATCTAGTATAGGGGGAGAAGAAAAAACATCAGAGCTGAACACCTCTATTAAAAATTGAGAAAAAGATTTAGTGAGGTCACTGCTCTCAACGTCTTCACTGTCGTATTATTCGCAGATTCTGTCTCCGACTACGACTCTCCCAAGTCAATAGCCTTGACTTTATACTGTTCCAGTGTTTGAGTGGTCGAAGTTTATTTCTTTTCCAATAGATCCAGTCTGCAATCTCTCTGTCTCCCAGCTTCAACGAGTTTGGAAATTTGTTGTTGTTTTTCACACTCCCGCTTAAGTACTGCCAATCTACCTTCGATCTCCTTTAACAATACTTCCAAAGTAGCAAATCTTTTATCGAATTTATCATCCAGGAGCTTCAAGATAGCCTCCAAAGTAAGTTGAGACTGTTTAGGCTGTTCAAAAACACCTTTCTTTCTTTCCATTTCCATTACTGGCTTCCTTGCCTTCGGCTAATGCCTTTTTCCCTCTGGTAGTCATTTCCTTCGATTAAAAATCAAAATCAAGCATATAAAAGTGTTGTAAACACTTTGATATAGATAGTAAAAGGGTGGTAACAAGATTGAAAAGTGAATGGAGTAAAGCCAAGATGCGACTTACTCCATTTAGCACCCCCAAGAGACGCTGATATCTGAAATTGGCAGTTGTCTTCTGTGGAAAGGTTGCTGCTGCCATGAAGAATGTGGTACAGGAGCCCCACAACTCACACCACCAGGTTCAGGAACAGTTATTATCCCTCAACCATCAGGCTCTTGAACCAAAGAGGATGACTTCACTTACCCCATCATTGAACTGTTCCCACAACCTACGGACTCACGTTCGGGGTCTCTTCATCTCATGTTCTCGATATTGGTTTGCTTGTTTGTTTATTTATTATTTCTTTCTTTTTTGTATTTGCACAACTTATTGTCTTTTGTACACCAGTTGAGCATCCAAGTTGGTATGGTCTTTCATTGAATCTATTATCGATTTATTGAGTATGCCAGCAAGAAAATGAACCTCAGGGTTTTATATGGTGACATGTATGTACTTTGATAATAAATTTACTTTGAACTTTGAAAGGTTGGGCATGTTAGATTTGCATCTGTTGGATGTTTGAATAGTATGAGGTATCTTGACTGAAACATCATCTCCTAAGCGATTGTGAAAAGATGGATGTGGCAAGGAGGAATTTGAGAGAAGTGGGCTCAATATTTAAAATAATTGTTAATTTAATTATAATAAAGTATTGGCAGCACAGTCTTTCAATGGTACTAAGGCACGGGCAATTCTTGATAAGGGGATAAAGGTTTTCAGGGATCTGCTCTAATGAGGGTGCAACAGATTAACATGAATTTTTGAATGGCACAGCATGCTTAAAGGCCCAAGTGCCTTGTCTCTGCTCCTAATTTGCATGTTTGAGCCACAGCAGTCATCTGAAAAAAATTCTTGAATATCAGTGTGATATTCTGAGGAGAAAAAAAAACAACAGATACGATTAACTGAGGTAATAATGGGTTAATTATTTCTGCAAAACTTTCAAGTGCTACATCTTTCAAAATAAAGTCCTGGTGTCTGGCTTAACACATTCTGTTGATTGAGACTTGCTACATTACTGCAGCATATTTTAACACATTGTCTCCTGTAAGCAGTAAGGGACACATTTCTTTTGATTAAATTCATAAAGCTTCATAGCCTCATTTCTGCCTTAAATTTAGCCTTGTAGGTGTCAAGTAGATACGTCTGTTTAACTTGTTCAAGGATATAGTTGGTCACGCTCCAACATGGCTTGAGCAGGCTAACACACAAGGGAGGAAGTATTGCACTCGTACAGAGTGCAGCCCTTGTTGGTAAGATATTAAGATGTCTTCTCATCTGCTGTTCAGTTCAGATTGTTACCATTATCCCGTGACAGTATTTGAGAAGAGGAAGGCGGACATGGCCTGGTGCTTTAGCCAACATTCTTCATTCAAGAAGTATCATCTAAAAACAGAATGATCTGTTACTCATTGCGTTGTTGCTTTGTGGAGCATTATCTATCTTAACAGCATTGAATGGGTTATGACAATGGACAGATTTCACAAGTGTTCTTGATATTTTATTGCAAGTATAGTGCTCAAAAAAAAAGTCCTTGCCTGGACAATTAGTTCCTAATTTACTAAAGTAATAAAACAAAATTGGTTGCAAGGTGCCTATTAATAAATTAATTACTGAATGCGACCATTTAAGATTTAATGAAATGATATTAAAATGGCACATAGAATTAATTGTGTTGATGGCCATTGGAATGGTGTCCAAAGGCACCCATTGAACAAAATACTGCAGGTGTATAACTGTTTTAGGCCATAAGACAAAGGAGCAGAATTAGGCTATTTGGCCCATCGTGTCTGCTTTGTCATTCCATCATGGCTGATTTGTTATCCCTCTTAACTACGATCTTCTGCCTTGTCCCTGTAACTTTTGACACTCATACTAGTCCATGAGACCATAAGATATAGGAGCAGAATTAGGCCACTTGGCCCATCAAGTCTGCTCTGTCATTTCATTATGGCTAATCCAATTTTTCTCTCGGCCCCAATCTCCTGCCTTCTCCCTGTTTCAAGAACCTATCAATCTCCACTTTAAATATATCCACTGTCTAGGTCTTCACAGACGAATTCCATAGGTTCACAACCCTCTGGCTAAAGAAACTCCTCCTCACCTCTGTTCTAAAGTGACATTCATGTATTTTGAGGCTGTGTCCTCTGATCCTAAACTTCCCACTGTAGAAAACGTCCTTTCCACTTCCACTGCATCTAGGCCTTTCAATATATTCCTTAGGCTAAAATGAGATCCCTCCTCATTCTTCTAAACTCATCAGAGTACATATGTTGAGCTTCAGATACTCCTCATAGGTCTTCCATGGAATTAATCCAATTCATAGGTAAATCAGCTCCTCCAAGTTGCAGGGGAGGTTCACCTCAGCCAAGAGATTGCAAATGCACATAAGATTAACTGCAGAATTTATATTATACACATTTTCACTAAATTTTCTTCCTCACATTCTTGTTGCAACAGATCAGTTACTAAATGAATACAGGACTAGAGAATAGAAGTTCAATCTTATTGAAGGCAGTGGAGATTTTCGGTTTGCTGTTGTGTACTGAGTAGGGACTAACACAGTACTTTAAGCATGGAGTTGGACACAAATACCATCTTAAGGGGAAAAAGTTTACCAGGGCATATTTTTCAGTTTGTTTATTTCTACATTGAGGACATTTGCCATTCCCCATTCCCATTCCAACATGTCAGCCCATGGCCTCGTCTACTGCCACGATGAGGTTACTCTCAGGTTGGAGGAGCAGCACCTCATATTCCATATGGATAGCCTCCAATCTGACGACATGAACATCACGTCATCTTACTTCTGGTAATTTCTCCCCCTCCTACTTTCTTTCCATTCCCCATACTGTTTCCCTCTTACCCCTTCTCTTTCGCTTGCCTGCCTACCACCTCCCTCTGGTGCCCTTCCTCCTTCCCCATGATCCACTCCTATCAGATTCCTCCTTCTGTCCTTTACCTCTTCCACCTATCACTTTCTAGCTTCTCACTTCATCCCTCCCTCCACCAGCCACCTCACCTGGTTTCACCTATCGCCTGCCAGCGCCCCCAGCTTTCCTATACTGGCCTCTTCCCCTTTCCAGTCCTGATGAAGGTTCTCAGCCCGAAATGTCGACTGTTTATTCCCCTCCATAGATGCTGCTCTGCCTGCTGAGTTTCTGTGTGTGTGTTGCCATTTTGCCTGTCGCTCAAATGAAACAACCAGTAACGATGTGAATTGTCCATCGAGTTTAAGTGTGACTCCAACAGTCCTCAGGAGTAATGCAGGATATGGTGCTTTGTACTCTGCTGTTGATCTACAGCCAGAAGCTTTGCCTGCCAACTGGTGCAGCTTGTGAATCGTGTGACTGATCTTAGAACATGTTTTTGTGGCATTGGATACGAGAATGTTAATGAGACCATTACACAATAAAGCAATCATCATTTTAGTGTATCCAGAGCAGCTCCTAGACAAATGTATTGAGTTCTGAAATACATTTGTCATGCTTTGTAAGTGCCAGAGACATTCCCTGATCTATATGCCATTTTCACATCACATCACTTGTCCGTTTTAAAGGCATATGGTTTTCAAGCAGTTTGGAAATGAGGCATACTGCAAACTGTTCAGGAAACTGACTTCTCTGCCTTCAAATGTAGGCAAAACATTTCGCAGGATTGAAGGATATAATTAAGATTCTCTGTGTCAGGAGGATTGCTTCGTACAAAGTGATTGAGAAAAGCCTCCAAATTTTCCCTAGAGTATTCAGATCAACACACTGTGTGTATGTTCCCTTCTAATTAAATTCTGTCATCAGAATTGTTGGAAAGAGAAAGGATACTATGTCAGTGCTTTTCTTTTGGGTGTGTACAACTGCTGCAGGAACTCCACAGGTCAGGCAGCATCTATGGAGCAAAATAAACAGTTGATATTTCAGGCCGAGATCCTCATCGGGACGTGATAATGTATCCTGATGAAGGATCTCAGCTTGAAACATCAGCTGTTTATTCCTCTCCTTACATGCTACCTGTCCTGCTGAGTTCCTTCAGCATTTTGTGTGGGTGTGTGTGTGTGTGTGTGTGTGTGTGTTACTCTGGGTTTCCTGCATCTGCAGAATCTCTTGTGTTTATCTTCTGGTCACAGAAAGCTTGATTCTTATTCTTTGTATCATTGAGTGCTAGGTAATCGCTTTTAGATCATGTGCTAATGGTTTATTCCAGATGAAGGTGTTTGATATTAGTGATTTTGTATGGAACTTGCATCTAATAGTTTGGTTAATGAAAATACCTTTTAATTCTACAAGATTTAATCCTTTCAATGCCCTACTATCCTGAGACATGCATGTACCTTTTCCAAAATAAAGTAAAACAAAGGTTTGGTATTTTGCTGTAAGCCGTTACAATTTATTTAGGTGTAACTTTCTAGTTAATTTAATTATATTCTTTTTGGAACCAATCAGTTACACAGCTCAAACAAGAGAAAATCTGCAGATGCTGGAAATCCAAGCAACACACACAGCTGAAGGATTTCTACCTGAAACGTTGACTGTACTCTTTTCCTAGATGCTGCCTGGCCTGCTGAGTTCCTCCAGCATTTTGTGTGTTACTCACACAGCTCATCCAGATTTCATGTGGTAGCAATCTAGAATATAACTGGTGGGCAAAAGGTACTTGCAAAGTCAAATCTTTATTTAGCACAGAACATTTACCCAAGAATTGAATATTGTGCCAAAAAAAATCTTATCAGTTGTCCATTTTGAGTGTTGATTTTTGGTGACCTTGACTGCTGCCCTTGTTTCTGCGTAAGCCTGTGGAGAGTTGGTGTTTGTCTATGTCATGAATTAATAGCTAAATAAATTAATCCAGGTTGTTCTTCTTTTATGAGATGATAGCATCAGTGGCAATTATTTCCCATTCGCAGTGGCTCTTCAAATGGTGGAGGTGAAACTGCCTTGCTGCATCACTGAACTTGTGAACATTCTTTCCAATAAACCACTTGATTGCAGATAAAATCAATGTGCAGATACTGTTCTTTCAAGAACTTGTTGATGGAAACTATTATATCAACTTGAAAGAGTGCAGAAAAGTTTTACAAGGATGTTGCCAGGACTCCAGAGATTGGGTTACAGGAGAAGGCTAGGACATTTCTTTGCAGTTTAGGAAACTCTAGGGTGATCTTCTGGTGGTTTGTGAAGTCATGAAGGATGTATTCTCAGTGGCCACTTTATTATTTACCTCCTATACCTCTGTAAGCTCCAGAAATGGTTTTGTGTAAAAATCCCAGGAGATCAGCAGTTTCTGAGATAGTCAAACCCACCCTGTCTGGGACCAACAATCATACCACAGGGTTAAAGTCACTTCGATAACATTTCTTCCCCAGTCTGATGTTTGGTCTGAACAACAACTGACCACCTTGACCATGTCTGTATGCTTTTATGCAGTGAGTTGCTGCCACATGATCGGCTGATAAGATATATGCATTAACAAGCAGGTGTACCTAATAATGTGGCCCCTGAGTGTAGATAGGGTTAACATACTCATCTTTTTCCTATGGTTGGCGCTATCAAGAAATGGAGAATATAGGTTAAAGGTGAGAAGGGAAAGGTATAATAGGAACCTGAAGGGCTACTTTTTGACAAAGTGATACACATATAGAATGAGCTACCAGAAGAGATGGTTGAGACAGGTACAGTAGGAACATTTAAAAGACATTTGGGCGGGTATATTGACAGAAAGCTTTTAGAGGGATATGGGCCAACCATGGGCAAATTGACCATGATCAAACGGTGGAATACTCAATAGGCCGATTGACCTATTTCTGCTCCTATGTCTTATGGTTTAAATATGGGACTAACTTAGATGGGCGGCTAAGCATGGACAGCTTGAGCCAAAAGGCCTGCTTCTGTGCTGTATGATTCTAGCTATAACGGACATGGTTCGAAATAAATTTATTATCAAAATATATATATGTCACTATATACTACCCAGAGATTCATTTTCTTGCAGGCATTCACAGTAGATACAAAGAAACAATGAAAAATTATACACAAAAATGGACGAACAACCAATCTGCAAAAGACAAATTGTGCAAATACAAAAAGAAAAAAATAAATTAATACTGAGAACATGAGTTGTAGAGTTCTTGAAAGTGAGTCCGTAACGTTGTGGAATCAGTTCACTGCTGGGATAAGTGAAGTTGTCATCTCTGGTTCAGGAGCCCAATGGTTGAGGGGTAATAACTGTTCCTAAACCCAGTGGTGTGAGGTGTGAGGTTTCTGTTCCTGTTTCGTGATAGCAGCAGCGAGAAGAGAGCGTGGCCTGAATGGTGGAGGCCCTTAATAGTGGATGATGCTTTCCTGTGACAGCACTCCTGGTAGTTGTTTTGTGTGTCATGTTGGATGGAATTGTTATTGTTTTTCATGGTTGAACACTTGTCATTTGTATATAAACCAGCCCTTTCCCTCTCTACCACTTCAGAGCAAACCCTGTGGTGAGCAAGCGAAGTATGAGTCCTATTGAGGAAGAGGTGGTATCTGAGGAGACAGAGGACAATGCGGTCGCTAGTAAAGACGATGAGAGCGATAACTCAGGCAGTGCCTGGATAGATTCTTCAATAACAGAAACCAGAAAAATCAAGAAACAACGGCAGAAAAAGGAGCAGCAGCAAGAAGAGACTGGTAAATTGATTTGCATCCTGGAAATGTGGAAAAACTAGGGAAAGGAGAGAGAATTATCAATAATGCTGTCTAGTCAAATATATCAACGGAAGCATTAATCTGGTTCTTGTATTTAAGATCTTTTCAAGTAATTATACTTTTAAAGTAATCTTATAAAAGTAACGTAAGTTGTACCAGTGGGTGTTTTTACTTGCTAATTACAAAACAATGGCAAAATGTGGTAGGTAACATTTACACAGTTAACCCTCGCATTAACTGTAAAAAATAAGTCTGAAAATTTAAACCATGAGCAGGTGGACATCATGCTCTGCCTATAACTTTTCTGAAATAAGCTGTCCACTGAATGGATAACTAATTTTTTTTTGCTATGTAGGCCTTAGAAATCATGAAGTCTTTCTAATTAAGACAGTAAATTTGCTTAATATCCACGAAAATCTTTGGATCAGCATGTTAATGGAAAGACTAATGGCTTGGTATTTGGATGAATTCCATTCTGTAGAGATATCCTTCCTTGATACTTGTGTGGAAAAATGTTACTTGACTCTTACCTGTCTGTGCCTGAATGTTATCTAGGGTTTGTGTAATCAGGTTGTACTGCTTTATCTTCTGTTGAATTTATTCAATATTGTGCAGACATAAACGAATACCCACTTTCTGCCCATTTAATCATTGAAGTCCTTGAAAATAGTCCTAGAACACCATTCTGCAGTGACTCCTGGGCCTGTAATTTTTTACTTCTAACTACCAAGCCATCTTTCTCTTATATGAAGTATTACCCCAGCCATTGGTCAGTTATCCCCTTCATTGGTTTTAGTGGGTCTCCTTTATTCCACACTCCATCTTGTGTTGCCTTGACATCAAGCTTGAAGACTCACAGCTTTGGAATGTAACTATTTTGTCTGTGTTTAGACCAAGGGCTACAGTGTCATGTAAACCACAAAGTAAGCATTGATGAGCATAAGTACTGCATGATAATGTTGTTGCCAGCATGCTCCAGCACTTTGATGATCGAGACTAAATAAGTTGAGGTGGTGATTAGCCGTATGAATTTGTCTTACAATTCATGGACAGACAATACCTGGACAAGTTTTCACATTGCATGATAAATGTAGTGGAAGAACATGACTTGGGACATTTCTGTTTCTGTAACACAACTTCAGTGCAGCCCTAATAACAAACATCGTAAGAGCCAGCCAAGATGGCTCATACAACTGACACATCTGGCTAGGTATGATTGCAGATGCCTTAGGCTTTAGCACTTGTATCTGTGTTTCACCGCAATGTAAATGAGAATTTCTTTGGAGTCTTTTGTCATGTAATTTCCAATCATCATTCACAACCGAATGTGATATGGTAGCAGATCTTTCACCTGAGGTATTGTTTGCAGGGTTGCTTAGCTCTGTCCAAATTTGATTGTTTCTGTGCCTCCACCACTTTGCTGGGTCAGAATATACTCAGGGGTGCTCATGGGGAAGTCACAGTGTTGGCTGCAAGGTTTTAGCATGACAGTATATCCCTATCCAGCCAGTCAGTAGTACAGCACTCTGAATTTGAACACTATTCCTTCCAGGTCCTATGGCTATGAATTTGGATGCAGCAGAGTTGCTCCTTTTCCAGGTCAAAGTTGATGGCAGTGGTATTGATAAAGATATTTCAAACATCCATAGCTGCAGGTGAGACGTCGAAGAATTGGAAGATATCTAAAGTTGTTCTGTTGTTTATGAAAGGCTCTGAGAATAAGCCAGGAAATTATAGGCTGGTGAGCCTGACATCAGTAGAGTGAAAGTTATTGGAAAGTATTCTAAAAAATTAGATAGACAGCAACTGACTGGGGATAGTCAGACTGGCTTTGTGCATGGTAGATCATGTCAACCAATCTGGTATAGAGATTTTTGAAGAAGTTACCAAGAAAGTTGGTGAAGGCGGGGCAGTGAATGTTATCTATGTGGACTTTAGCAAATCCTTAGATAGGGTCCTGCATGGGAGGTTGGTCGAGAAGGTTCAGTGGCTTAGCATTCAAGATGAGGCAGTAAATTGGATTAGACGTTGGCTTCACAGGAGAAGTCAGTGGTAGTAGATGGTTGCCTCTCTGAATGGAGGCCTGTGACTAGTGGAGTGCCCCAGGAGTCTGCTTTTGTTCGTCATCTACATGAATGATCTGGATGATAATTTAGTTGATCTGGATCAGCAAATTTGTGGATGATACCTAGATTGGGGGTGTAGTGGACAGCAAGGAAGGCCATCATGGATTGCAGCGGAGTGTGGACCAGCTGGAAAAAAGGCAGATGGAATTTAATGCAGGCATGCGTGAGGTGTTGCACTTTGGGAGGAGAAACCTGGGTTGATCTTGCACAGTGAGCGGTAGGGCAAAGAGGAGTGCATTAGAACAGAGGGATCTGGGAATACAGATTCACAATTCCTTGGAAGTGATAGAGTTGTAAAGAAAGCTTTTAGCACTTTGATCTTCATAAATCAATGTATTGACTTGGTGTGTTCTGCTGAAATTGTAACAATGTTGGTGAGGCCTAATATGGTGTATTCTGTGCAGTTTGGTCACCTACCTACAGGAAAGATGTAAATAAGGTTCAAAGAGTATAGAGAAAATTTACAAGGATGTTGCCAGGACTGGAGGACCTGCGTTATAGGGGAAGATTAACTAAGCTGGACTTTATTCCCTAAAGTGTAGGAGACAGAGGGGAGATTTAGTAGAGGTATACCAAGGATAAAGATAGGGTAAATGCAAGCAGGCTTTTTGCATTGAGGTTGGGTGAGACTGCGTTTAAGGTCGTAAACACAAGAGATTCTGAAAATGCTGGAAGTAGAGTTGAGAGCTGGAGGTTAGGTGAGACTACAAATGGAGGTCAAGCTTAGAGGTTAATGGTGAAAGGTGAACCGTTTTAGGGGAACATGAGGGGGATCTTCTTCACTCATGGTGGTGAGAGTGTGGAACAAGATGCCGGTGGAAGTGATGGATACAGGTCGATTTCAACATTCATAAGTAATTTAGACAGGTACTCAGATCAGAAGGCTATGGAGGCTGCGGTCCGGGTGCAGTTCAATGGGACTAGGCAGATTAAAACTTCGGCATGGACTAGATGGACCAAAGGGCCTATTTCTGTGCTGTAGTATTCTATGATTCTATATTCAAAGGTTTCAAAGGTACATTTAATGTCAGAGAAATATATACAATATACATCCTGAAATGCTTTTTCTTCGCGACCATCCACATAAACAGAGGAGTGCCCCAAAGAATGAATGACAGTTAAATGTTAGAACCCCCAAAGTCCCCCCAGCTCCCCCCCCGAGCATAAGCAGCAGCAAGCGACGATTCCCCCCGCCCCCTGTGCTCCCCTCACTGGCAACGTGGCTGCTCTGGAAAGAATATTTCAGAGTTGACCATATTGCTTTGGGTCTGGAGTTGCGATTAAGATTTTGTTCATTCTAGATCATTGGCAAAACTGATTTTTAGGACAAGCTGGTGGTTTATTGGCCATTGCTACTGAGATTGGTCTCTTAATTCAATTTAATTTAATTAATTGAATTTCAATTTCCCCTAATTCTCTGAAAAGACTCAAATTCCCATCTCCAAAAAATTATTCTAGATTTATGACGAGCTAATCTCGAGTGGATGTGATGGGTACTGTTGGGGACATTAGAAATACTGAAGGTGTGCATAAGATTATGTGAAATTGGCTGGGAGTGCAGAGAAAACTTGTCCGTTAAATAAACAACTGCCAGAAGCTACAAACTGAAATAAAATGAGAAAATCACGCAGCAAGTCAGGTAATACCTGTGGAAGAAGAAATAGAGTTGATGATTCTCGCTGAAAACCATCAACGTTATTAAGCTTTGACAAGTTGTGCTGAATATGACTCCAAGGGCTAATGGTCTCACTTCAGAAAAGCCATTATTAAGTCCAATATCATTAATGACAGCATCTTAAAGAGCATAATTTTACTGCCAACCACTCACTTGTCAAGGAGGTAAACCTTACTGGGTTGGAACAGCTTGGTTTCAGTATTATAGGTATATAAGCAGCAATGAACAGATAGAAACATAGAAAACCTACAGCACAATACAGGCCCTTCAGCCCACAAAGCTATGCCGAACATGTCCTTACCCTAGATCTATCTAGGCTTACCCATAGCCCTCTGTTTTTCTAAGCTCCATGTACCTATCCAGGAGTCTCTTAAAACAGTGGTCCCCAACCTCCAGGCCGCAGACCGATACATTGCCGCGAAGAATGCAGCGGTGCAGTGGTAGCCAGAATGCACCCAGCACATCTTTAAGAAAAAAACCAAAATAAACAAGCTAATTAATTAGGTGCCACCCGGCACGTAAATGTCAGCCCAGATCTGGCTACCACTGCATTCTTCGCGGCAGTGTATCGGTCCGCAGCCCAGAGGTTGGGGACCACTGTCTTAAAAGACCCTATTAATTCTGTTTCTGCTTCCACCACTGCTGGCGGCAGCCCATTCCACGCACTCACCACTCTCTGCGTTAAAAAAAACTTACCCCTGACATCTCCTCTGTACCTGCTTCCAAGCAACTTAAAACTGTGCCCTCTCGTGCTAGCCATTTCAGCCCTGGGAAAAAGTCTCCATCTATCCACACGATCAGTGCCTCTCATTATCTTGTACACGTCTATCAGGTAGCCTCTCATCTTCCATCGCTCCAAGGAGAAAAGGCCAAGTTCATTCAACCTATTCTCATAAGGCATGCTCCCCAATCCAGGCAACATTCTTGCAATCTCCTCTACACCCTTTCTATGGTTTCCATGTCCTTCCTGTAGTGAGGCAACCAGAGTTGTGCACAGTACTCCAAGTGGGGTCTGACCAGGGTCCTATATAGCTGCAACATTACCTCTCGGCTCTTAAACTCAATCCCACGATTTATGAAGGCCAATGCACCGTATGCCTTCTTAACCACACAGTCAACCTTCATAGCAGCTTTGAGTGTCCTATGGACTCGGACCCCAAGATCCCTCTGATCCTCCACACTGCCAAGAGTCTTACCATTAATACTATATTCTGCCATCATATTTGACCTACCAAAATGAACCACCTCACACTTACCCGGGTTGAACTTCATCTGCCACTTCTCAGCCCAGTTTTGCATCTTATCGATGTCCTGCTGTAACCTCTGATGGTCCTCCACACTATCTACAACACCCCAACCTTTGTGTCATCAGCAAATTTACTAACCCATCCCTCCACTTACTCATCCAAGTCATTTATAAAAATCACGAAGAGTAGATGTCCCAGAACAGATCCCTGAGGCACACCACTGGTCACCGACCTCCATTCAGAGTATGACCTGTCTACAACCATTCTTTGCCAGATAGCGTGCACCCAAGCAACAGTGGGCCACGTGTCTCATTTTAGGGACTTGAATCACGTAGGATCTGCCACTCTGTAGAACTTCGTGTTTTGCTAAAAAGAGAGGCCAATGAAGCGAACCTTTTTTGTAAAATTGGCCATCAGAAAATGAACTTTCATAGTGATGGTTAATCTATAGCAGGGGCTCCCAACCTTTTTTTTAATGCCATGGATCCCTACCATCAACTGAGGGGACCCCCTGGTCTATAGTAATGAGTTTAAATTCTCAAAATCAAGACATTCTGGATTATATGATTTTTCATGTTAAAAAAAGTGTAGTCCCAGTGGTGCAGCTGACAGACCTCCCACTTTGCAGCTTCACCAACCCGGGTTCACTCCTGACCTCTGGTGCTGCTTTATGCAGAGTATGCATATTACCTTTTACCCTTGTGGGTTTCCTTCCACGTCCCAAAGATGTGCACATTGGGTACTGTAAATTGCCGCTGGTGTGTAAATGAGAGATAGCAGTAAACCCTGAGGAGTTTATGTGAATGTGAGAAGAATAAATGGGATCCATTAATGGAATCATTTTAACAATTTTATTGTAATTGTATTAGTCCTAAAATTTGGATTTAAGTTGTGAGAAGCTTTATGTCAGGCCGGCATACCTTCATTGTAGGTAGTAGGGATAGTGTATAAGTAGATGTGTGAATAGCTAGACGTCATGTCTTCAATTGCCAGTGCCTTGGCATAACTTCAAAGAACTTTTGATTAGTAGGAGATTGACCAAGAGATAAATTGAACTCAAAAACATTCCTTGAACGAGTACTTTTATTAACTTAGTGATTTCAGAGGACCGTGATTCCCCAGAAACGACTGAGGGGTGCATTGAATTGCTGAAATAAGAATTTGTTGTTTTGGATTACCCTGAATTCTGGACTGCAAGGGTAAATTGAACTGTGGGTGTTTTGTGGGTGCAGGAAAGGATTTTTTTGGCAAGGGAAGGAGGTGGGGATGAGGGGGCTGGGTAGTACTCTGCCTCTGGATCTGGGCTCTATATTTCCTAATTTTCATACAACTCTCACCTTATTGGCACTTAGAGTTTCTAATCTTGTTTCCTAAGGAAGGTTTGAAATGGGTGACAGAAACTATCCTTGCACAAGGATCCAATTCCCTGTTTTAGATGACTGTGGGAAGCCTGAAATGATGTTGGAAGCCCATGTCTGATGCAGTGAGAATCCAAAGGGAAAGATTCCATATGCACTGTCATTATGTTTTTTTTCATAGATGAGCTGCAGAATATCCCAGCTTCCATGTTTGCAAAGTAATCTATCCTGTACTATGTGGCCTTTTCCTCCCCTCTCCCCCAATCTCCACCACCAAAGCTTTTTGGTTTGATGTTCCAGAAATAATTATCCTTTTGCGTTTATTCCGTGCTATTCACTACATTTGAATCAGCTGGTGTAGCTTTGTTTCAGCGAGATAAGTGAAAACTACCACCGGCCAGGATATGGAGCGTACTCCGTACTGAACTACTTTTAAACTTCTCTTGCACTGTTGCTATCTTGTAGGTAAGGGATCTCCTGACATTGCCAATTTGACGAGAGCCATGGCAGTCTTTTTGAGACTGTCACTTGCAGCAGTGTCTCTCCTTGTGACAAGTGTTGCTGTTGGCGTATACTTCAGCTAAGGTATTGAATTTTGGCAGGTTGGTCCTAGATGCAGATATTCTGAGCAAATCTAAAAGCCCCACTTGTGTGACAGTGAAATATCATCTACCTGTTGGTAGAATCTTTCTTCTCGATACATGCTATTCTTTAACAAGCTCTGTATTTTTGTGTAAAAGAAAAACACTGCTTTTGTTCAGATCATCAGCAGTCCTGAAGAAGGGTCTGGGCCTGAAACGTCTACTCTTTATGCCTCTCCATAGATGCTGCCTAACCTGCTGAGTTCCTCCAGTACTTTGTGTGTGTGTTGCTCTGGATTTCCAGCATCTGCAGGATCTCTTGTATTGTGTTCAGTTCCTTGTTTACCTATCTACATTTCTTTGTATAGACTTTACTGTTGGAACAGTCTTGTTCAGTAATGAAATAACTTGCTTTATACACTCTTATGCATTTAAGGTTATTTTAATAAGGATCCAATAGACTCATCCAGAAAGCAGCTTCTCCTCCTATGAGATTTTGCACTCAAACCCCTGTGCTCACTAAGATGCATTGATCTCAGAATGATTTTTAAATAATTTCTTGATCCCTATTTTAAAAATGTTAGGGGCTGCCTATACTTATTAATAGCGCTAATGTAATGCATGCTTTTATGCTGAATGCTTTTGAAAAGCTTATCTCAGTTCATTTTGAACCCCAGTGATTCTGCATCTGCTAGAAATCATGAGCCACACAAATACAAAATTCTGGAGGAACTCAGCAAGTCAGGCAGCACCTGTGGAGGAGGATAAGCAGTTGATGTTATGGGCTGAGAACCTTCGTTAGGACTCGACTTACTCATTTGTTACACCTCCAATTTCAACTAGTCAAGAAGTTTGGGTATTTGGCTGACCCCATCCTTTACCAATGGAGGTGGTGGTAAATCAATGCTCTATCCAACCTCTCTTTTCCCAACTACCAACTGAGAACTTGGTGAAAGTTAACTATATCGCTTGCCAATGCAGCTGTAACCTTTACCCATCAATTATCTTAGTGTATGTAATGCCTTGAATTCATAGATCATGGTTATTAGTTTTATTAGAGATAATCACTCCGTTTAATGTACACTCTCATAGCCAGGCTAAGTCAAAGACGAGTTTATTGTCATATACATAAAGTACATGTACACACAGGTGTTTAGAACATGGAACAGTACAGCACAGGAAAAGACCGTTTGGCCCACTGTGTTGTACCGAACCAGGTAAAAAGCAAACCAAAAACACCCAAACACTAATCCAACTTGCCTACACCACATCACAAGAATATAAGAAATAGGAGCAGGAGTAGCCATCTGGCCCTTCGAGACTATTCCGCCATGTAATAAGATCATGGCTGATCTGGCCATCGACTCATCTCCACCTACCTGCCTTTTCCCTATAACCTTTAATTCCCCTATCTGTCCAACCTTGTCTTAAACATATTTACTGAGGTAGTCTCCACTGCTTCATTGGGCAGAAAATTTCACAGATTCACCACCCTGTGGGAAAAGCAGTTCCTCCTCATTTCCCTCCTAAAGCTGCTGGCCCGATTCTTGGGGTTATGTCCATATCCCTCTATCTTCTTTAGATCCATGTGCCTATCCAAATGTCTCTGAAAAGCCTGTAATGTATTTGCCTCTACCTCCATATCAGGCAGTGCATCGACAACTCTCCGAGTAAAAAAACTTAACCCCTCATATCCCCCTTGAGCCTACTCTCTTTCACCTTCAATGCATGCCCTCCGGTATTAGCTACTTCTACCCTGGGGAAAAGATACTCCCTGTCTCCTGTCTCTTATAATCTTGTAAACCTCTATCAGATCTCGCTTCAGCCTCCGCCGCTCCAGAAGAAACAACCCAAGTTTATCCAACCTCCCGTGATTGCAGTGAAAAACTTACTTGCAGCAGCATCACCGGCACAGAGCATCAGATAAGCAGCATTCACAAGAAAAATATAAACATAGATTATACTCAACTTTTACATAAAACAACTGTAATAATGTTAGTTTGTAAAGGACTCTTCTTGCCCGAAATTTGCAAGTGAAGTTGATCCTTATTTCAATAGACCACCTTAACACCAGAATAAAGCCTAAGTCTGTACTGTTTGGTAACTTAACTGCTAAGTCCATAGCAGTGTATTTACTGTATCTGACGAACTGAGAATTAACTGTTATGGTTCTTCTTGCGTGCACTTTAATGAAATTATTTAACACTCCTAATAAATGCCCATAACGGCTGACTCACTGGCAATGTAAAACTACTGAATAAACTGTTGACAAGAAGCCCTGTGCCTAGATGTGGTTTTGTAGTGAAGCTGAAATACCAGGCTGCATTCAAATCAGTGGCTAGGTTATCTGCAGAGGAGATGCCATTGTAGGGCATTTGATCTCTTGTGTCTGCTTTTCAATGCAATGAAGTTTTAACTGATCTTTTTCTTATGAAGTCCATTCACCTTGTTTCCTATTATATAAAAGTGGATAGATTATCTCTCCACAAGCTTCCAGAGTCCCGCAGGGTTAAAAATTCCAAAGATTAATTGCTTGCAGGCTGAAGAAACATCTTTATATCTCAGTCCTGCTTTATTTTGAGAACCTCCAGTTCACACCAGAGCCAAGTGTAAACTTCATTCCTAAATCGACTTGTTAAGCACTGTCAGAATTTTGTACGCTCAATGAGATACGCTTTTCATTCTTGTCATCTCAAGTGGATATTCTTAGAGGTACAGCATGGAACAGACCCTTCTGGCACTACCCAGCAACCCACCTATTTAGCCTAATCACAGGACAATTTACAACAACCAATTAACCTACTAACCGGTATGTCTTTTGGAATGTGGGAGGAAACCGGAGCACCGGGAGAAAACCACTGGTAGTATCGTACAAGCTCTTTACACAAGATCAGTTAAGTTTAAAACAGTTCCCTTTAATGAAATGTTTTCTATTCTGTGACTACAAAGGTGGCAGGCAAGCTCTTACAGGAGCCAAGTCCACAGAAGTTGTAGCCCAGCTTTGAGAAAGTAATCTACCACACTGTATTCCTGCAGGGAGGGAGAAGATCCATTGGGTCTTACTGAGGCAAACAATAATTTGGGATGCTGGGGTGGAGAGGAGGGTGGGAACCAGGAATTCTCACCAGCACTGTAGCAATGAGTCAGTGGTTAAGTAAACTGTTCAGAGTCTGGTCAAAGATTTACCCCCTCCGGCACATTATTTCATCACTGAACTCTGAACTCCCATGCCCTGTGCTGTAATGGCATCGCACTTACCACTACGCTACTATGGTGCCCCAGTATAGCCTTTCTGAAAATATGACGTGCCTATCCTCTTGGGGATTTGTTTTTCTTGGTTTCTAGTCCCTTTTGAAAGATCAGGATAAGCTTTGAAAAGGCCCTTAAGTGTATTATGCTCAATGTGATATTTTGTTATGATTATTATAAATAGCAATAGGAGAACCATTTAGCCAGTGGTAAGATTAAAATTGATGAAATAATGTGCTGGAGGGAGAAAATCTTTGACAAGACTCTTAACAGTTTACTTAATCACTGACTCATTGCTACAGTGCTGGTGAGAATTCCCAGTTCCCAATCACTCCCCTCCCCCCTTTCCACCTGAATCCCAAATTATTGTTTGGCTCAATGAGACCCAACAGATTTTTTTTCAGCAGGGTGGTAGATTCAGAGTGGTACAGTGTGCTAGATTCCTTTCCCAAAGCTCGTCAACAACTTCTGTGGACCGAGGTCCTGTTAAGAGCCTGCCTGTTATCGTTGTAGTCACAGGATAGAAAACATCTCATTAAATGGAACAGATTTTGCAGTATTGAAATTCTGTCGTTAAAAGAGCAAAAATAAATAGTCCAACATTAGAGTTGTTGTTGTTTGTAACTAAGCCTGGGATTCTCCAAAAATGCAAAAAGATTGAATTTTGCATAAAAAAATCTAAAGTACTTCACCCTGTCCTGAAATCTTTGTGCATGTGCTTACCTGAAATGCAGCATGCAGATGTGCACATCAGTGCTGTGGTTCACATTTGCACTAGATGCAGATAGTCACAATTGTAAGTTATTCATTTCTTGGTAAATAGCTGCGCTACCCTACCTTTGGATGTCTCCTTTAGATATTGTGCAAAAGACACCTATCTATAGAAATGTCATTTTACTATGCAGAATGAAATAGCTAACACAACTTGAGTTGACATAGTTATTTCTTTTGGCCACTATAGCAGTAGCTGTAAAGTTGGTCATCACAAATGAAGATCTAATGACCACGTTCTGGGTTTGTGAATGGGCTGATGCTTTTGGGACAGAAAATAAAAGCTTCAGCCGATTGTGCTAAAATTCTTCGTTTTTTGTTAGCCTTGAATTAATCTTAAATAGTTCTCAGTGATAGATAGTGACGGCCTTTATTCTTCATGGATACATTTCAAAGTTATATTACTATAATGAAGATTATCTTTTAAGTTACTTTTTTTTGTTACGAGCAATTTTGCTTCACTTTTTTTAATATTCAGTTTTCCCAAGATTTTGTTAATTTTATTTCCCAAGCTTTTTAATTTTGTTGTCAAACTGAATAATTTAGAACTTCAAAAAGTTTTGCCTTGATGATTCAGTGATTGTGTAATCTTTTTTTAATGCTGCTGAGTCATTTAGTAAAGTTGTGCAAATGTCCACCCATCAAGTAATGAAGTATTTTGATATGTAGTCACTTGTAATTAGAAAATGTGACAGCAAGTTCTAACACATCTCAAGAGCTGTAAAGTAATATCAAGGTTGTTTGCAGTTTTGGTTGGAAGCTGGGCACTGATCAGGATGTCATGAAGAGTTTCCTTGCTCTTCAAAATAATGGCATGTGATTTAAATTGTATAAGGACATAAGAAATAAGAGCAGGAGTAGGCCATCTGGCCCGTTGAATCTACTCCGCCATTCAGTAAGGATCATGGCTGATCTGGCCATGGACTCATCTCCACCTACCTGCCTTTTCCACATAACCCTTAGTTCCCCTACTACACAAAAATCTGTCCAACCTCATCTTAAATATATTCACTGAGGTAGCCTCCACTGCTTCATTGGGCAGTGAATTCCACAGATGCCTGTATCTTTTTACATACTCTTTTGAGATTTACACCCTCTCCTAAAGATAATGTTTTTAGGTATGGCACTCCCTTGATACTGCCCTGGAGATTAGCCCCGGTCATACGGCCATGAACCTGGGACTTTTCTCTCACGAGTGAGTGCACTGAACTCGGGCCACAGCTAACACAGCCAGATTGTGTTCTCTAGCTTTGCTGCCAATGTATCTGAATTAGCAAATCAGAGAGTGTTGATGACTTCCTTAATCAGAGAAGGGAAAATCTTCTAATTAGTACCCTAACCCCGCTGTAATTCATATACACAAGAGATTCTGCAGGTGCTGGAGATTCGGAGTAACACACACAAAATACTGGAGGAACACAGCGTGTCAGGCGGCATCTGTGGAGAGGAATAAACAGTCAATACCCTGAAATGCTGACTCTTTATTCCCTTCCATAGATGCTGACCCGATCTGAGTTTCTCCAGCATTTTGAATGTTTCCTTGCTTAGTCTGACAGTTGTCTGGAACGAGGGTTCAAAGCATACCAACATTGCCTATAGACCCACATTTGCAAAATGGCCATTTTGGCCAGGGCTAGAGAGCTTTTGTTTTGTGGAAGGATGCTTTGCTGTGAGTTAGATTTGGAGATTAAAGGGGGCATTTGGTGGGGGAATTAGACATAGGTGAGTGAGTTTAACCAGGAGAAAACTCCTTCTGTCTTGTTTGCATGAAAACAATTTGGTGTTTAGCAAAATTTACATGAGAGTGAACTGTTAAAATGAAATTTCTGTGGTAATGCAGCTTTGTGACAGTCTGAAATGAGCAAAAATCTGTTACTGATCAATCGTATTCCATTATCTAGAAAATTTATCTTGTAAAAGAGCTGTAATCTAAAAAGTTTCTAAAGTGTATTGTAAAGGTGATGTGATCTGAGACAATGACAGTATCTGTCATAAGAATTAGGTCATTCAGCTCGTCACGTCTGCTCCACCATTCCATCAAGACTGACTTGTTATCCCTCTCAGCCCCGTTCTCCTGCCTTCTCCCCATAACCCCCGATGCCCTTACTAACCAAAAACCTATCAACCTGCACCTTAAATATAACCACCGACTTGGCTTCCACTGCCATCCATGGCAATGAATTCTACAGATTCACCAACCTCTGGCTAAAGAAATTCCCCCTCCTGTCTGTTCTAAAGGGACATTCAATTCAGAGGCTGTAACCTCTGGTGCTAGATTCTGCCACTATAGGAAACGTCCTCCAATATTCAATAGGTTTCAAGGAGATCCACAGCCATTCTTCTAAACTCCAGTGAGTACAGGTTCAGAGCCATCAAACAGTTGGCTGTTTCATTCCTGGGATCACTCTCATGAACCTCCTCTGGACCCTTTCTGATATCAGGACATCCTTTCTTAGATAAGGGGCCCAAAACTGCTGACAGCACTCCAAACGCGGTCTGACTAATGCTTATAAAGCCTCAGCATTACATCCTTGCTCTTGTATATGATGTTTAGTATGACACTTTAGTAACCTGCAAGATTCCTCGTGTAAATTGGGGACTGCATGCAAACTTTATTACTGTGTATGTTTTTTTTTCCTATTAAACAGGCAGCAGTATAAATGCCCACACAGCGTTGTTTGAAGTCCCAGACACATGGTGACATGAAGCACATGGAATTACAAAGCGGTATCTTCCAGCGAATGCAAGGACATCCAATTTGCAAGCCTTACTGACCCTTCAGCTCCAATCTTCATGTGGTACAAGACAACTTTAAAAAGTCTTTAAAATAAAAATGAAATTTTAACTATATGAATATGACCTGGCATTGCATTGAATATTTTAGGGTTTTTTTCCTCTTTTTTTTGAGAAACAGGTGGGATTTGATTGCATTTTGAATATTCTATTAGTCATTAGCTTAACAACCTGCATTTAAGGCCAGTCATATGCTTCTGATAACTTGAATTAGCAACCAACCTTGGAAGTTGCCTTGTGCCATCCACTGGGATGTTTGTTTGAAAAACAATGTAATCACTGTTCAATGCTGTAATTTTTATTATATATGTGTACATCAGTTGTATTGTCAGTGAATCCAATGACTTATCAATAATGCGGCCTGACTACCATATTTGGGTTTTTGTTCTTTTTTTTAAAAAAAAGGATGCTCAAAATATTGTCATCTTCCTTGCATTAAGGATGGCGACCATGTTATGTTGATCCTTTTTCTTTGTGTTAACTGGTGTGGACTGCACTGAGCTTCCAGCCTTGTATGTCAGAAACTGCATTGTACACCAGACTTCTGTAAGTGGTATGTGTGTGTATACGCATGTGTGTGTGTATGTATGTGTGCGTGCGCATACGAGAATACCTTCCCGGGGCCAGTTGTGAGTTTTGTATCATATTTAAAGGTTTTTGTATCATGAAGAAAATTAAAATTTCATGAAGGAAAATTAAAGACAATTTTCTTACTATAAATCACGTGCTCTATGTGCAATGTGTTCTTTTGTCAAAAACAACTGTATTTCTTGTCTATCTGGTTTTCAAACCAGAGTTTAATATCTCTATGTACAGATCATTCTGCCTGAAGCCACAATGTAAATTAGAAGCCAAAGATCGAAGTCTGTATACATAATTTAAAAGAGAATTCAGGAGAAAACTTTTTGTACATTGAATGGTTGAAAATGGAACTGACTGCAGAAGTTGGATATAAAAAAGAAATGACTAGGAGGTGGAGTAGTCTGTTTTATTTTGTTCTGTAGGTTTACATAAATTGGAAAAAAAATACCTTAAAATTTACTGTTGTTTTCTTCATCCAGCATTCACTGTCAGTCAAACACATCTGACCTGTGTTAAATTTGTCGCTTGGTGCTGCACAGGTTGCCAGTCCTTGCTAATTCAGCCTTCAGCTCAGTCGATTTTGTTGCAGAGAAAGAAACTATCATCCCTGGACGAGACGAGTCTGGGAAAGGGGCTACAGGCTATCCTGTTGTACTATCCAAACATAAGGAGGCAGACTTCAAGTTCAGCTTGTACAGTCTTAAGCTACACCTGTAAATGAAGAAAAATGAAGTACAGTTTGAAATTTATATTTAGTTTTGCCTATATGCAGAGGAGCCCCTCGGTTCAGTCTGTTACTCTGGATTTCCAGCATTTGTAGAATCCCTCAGTTCAGATTTATGAAGCCCACTGTTGGTCAGGGACGACTATGGATGTCTCTACGTGATACACCAGCTAGGGTAGTACGATATGGAGAGTAAGCTGTTGCCCATGTAGCAGGCTCCCACTCTTTATGGATCCAAAGGAATGGCAGAGACCGATAGTTTGGCACCAGTGGAGTTGCAGGAGTTGCCAGTCAGCATTGAACTCAACATAGGACTGCCTTAGGGACTCAGCTCCAGATCTTTCCTTGGGATTTAGTCCCAAAGCCTTTCCCTTGAGTGGGTATAGCCGTAAGGCAGGGGAGGTTTGAGTTCAGAGTTTTTCTTCTCCTAGATGAGCTGCCAACCATGACTGATGCCCCCTATCTGCCCAAAGCGACTGGTTTTAAGGCAACAGCAACCCACCTTTGCCACTTCTCCTGTAAGTAGAAATAGTTCCATCGGGTTTTGTAGCTAAGCTGGACATGAAGGCCAGGAGCTAGACGTGGTTATCAGAGGTTATTTGAGATGCATGCCCTTGGAAGCATTTAATAGGTAGTGGGAGCATATATATCCCCATTACCAACACCCCCCCCCCCGGCTACAACAACCTTAAGGAACCTCAGTAGACTTTGAGGGAAAATGATAATATTGGTGTTAAGTAATGAATGGAAAGGTCAAAATAACTCTTAAAATGCTCCTGATATTTAGTGAGATTAAGGAGGCATTTTGATCACTTTCAAATACCAGAAATCTACTTTACCTGATGCACTGGATTCAACCCTGAAAGAATTTGCTGAATGTAAATAGCTAATTGGACTGAATCCCAAACATGGGCTGCTAATTAACAGTTGTGATCTATACTGAATTGCATTGACACATTCAGTGTGAATCTATTTTCTTTCCTCATACATCTGCAGAGAGGAAAAAACATTTTACATGCAAAGCTGAATTATAAAATTCAGAATCTGATGAAGATAGACTTTCAAAGCCCTCTTCCTGTGAGTATAAGCATAAAGTGGAAATATTTATGGTAGTTGTGCCTTAAGCAAATCTTTAAACCTTCTTGCATCCAGTATTCCACAAACTACATCTTTGGAATATGGTCTTCCATGATAATCCAATCTTAATCAAAGTATTTATCATGGGTATGTAAGTTTTCCCCAAGTGCTGGCAAAACACCATATCAGTATTGGGATTTCATCTGGGTAAGTTATCCAAAACATTTTACATGTTATTTCTAAATTTAACCGTCTTTGCATAAACTTGTCTTTCAAACAATTGAAGCTTGGATGAGGAGGACAGCTTACAGAAGTTGATCAGATGGAAAGTTTTTCTTCCCCATTCCATCAAGTGTTCGTAAATAGCTTTTAAATACTTAAATTGTTCTTTTTGTCATAACAAATTGGAGAAGAATTAAGTTTGTTTTTGGTCCTTTTTTTAAACCAGTGGTCACACCCCCTTCAGAATCATTTCTTACAGTGCTCATCAGGTAGTGCTTGGCATTAGTAGCTTTCTGACACATTTGATATTTTCACACCTCAAAATATACTCTGTGACTGCTTTGTTAGGTACATCTTAGAACCCAATGTAGTCTGCTGCTGCTGTACCCATCCACTTCAAGGTTCAACATGTTGTGCATTCAGAGGTGCCCTTCTGCACACCACTATGTAATGTGTGATTGAGTTACTCTCAGCTTGAACCGCTCTGGGCATTCTCGTCTGACCTCACTCATTAACAAGATGTTTTTTGCTCACGGACCTATTCATCACTGGATGTTTTTTTGGGGTTTTTTTTGCACCGTTCTCTATACACCCGAGACTGTTGTGCATGAAAATGCCAGGAGATTGGCAGTTTCTGAGTTACTCAAACCACCCCCCCCCCCCCAATCTAGCACCAACAGTCATTCCACAGGAAAAGTCACTTAGATCACATTTCTTCCTCATTCTGATGTTTGGTCTGAACAACAACTGAACCTCTTGACCATGTCTGCATGCTTTTATGCAATGAGTTTCTGCCACATGATTGGCTGATTAGATATTTATATTAATGTACAGGTGTACCTGATAAATAGCCACTGAGTGCAGATTCCTTGAGCCTCTGGGTACAAGCTATGTGAACATTTGTCTCAAACTGAAGGCTCTGAATTTGGCTGTTGGGAGCCATTCATAGTTGATGCTAACGGTACCATGTGGCAGGAAATCATTACTAAACTACATGACTGAACACAGGGTTTGGATCAAAACAGATAATACTACAGCTTCCCACTTCCTGCTCAAAGGTCCTTCCTTCAAAACATTTACAGCTTTTATTCTGTTTCTACTTGAAATTTAAGTTTTCATTTAAGAATCTTGCATGTCACGCTCAAAGGTTCAAAGTAAATTTGTTAGCAAAGTACATATTTGTCACCATATACTTCCTTGAGGTTCATTTTCTTACAGGCATTTACAGTGGAAAGAAAATGAATGGAAAGCTACACACAGACTGACAACCAGTGTGCAAAAGAAGATGTAAAAAATAAAAAGATAAATTATAACTCCTATTCTCAGTATTGAGGGCAGGAAAATGAGTTCAAAGTTAATTACTTAAATTTTACACAAATGTTGCAGCTTTGGCCTGTTGTCACACCTAAACTGATCTCTCAAAGTTGCCTACAAGTTGCTTGCTGAATTCGTGGTCTAGGTACAGTGAATGCAGCCTCAAACAGAATTGGTAATAGACAACAGTTCTGGTTTCACCTGCCAGTTCTGAGCCTGGAACAGTCTGACATTTTAATCAGTACTTTGTTCATTACCTATCATTAGGTTTGAACAAATGACAATCATGGGGAAGAACAGGTTAATAAAGACATCTAGTCAAGGAACAATTATGTTCTCTGCTGGACTGCAGCTGATTGGCTGTTTTCCCCTGTCATTCACACAGGGCATTTTCACTCACTGAAACCTGCCATTCCACAACTGCATCTAGACTGCCTATCGTGGCATCAGCTCCAGGACTGCATGCCAGAGATATTACAACTCAAGAATTTATCTCGAATGTGCTCTTTTTATAGAACATAGAATAGTACAGCACAGTACAGGTCCTTCGGCCCACAACATTGTGCTGACCCTTAAACCCTGCCTCCCATATAACCCCCCACCTTAAATTCCTCCATATACCTGTCTAGCAGTCTCTTAAGTTTCACTACTGTATCTGCCTCCACCACCGACTCAGGCAGTGCATTCCACGCACCAACCACTCTCTAAGTAAAAAACCTTCCTCTAATATCCCCCTTGAACTTTCCGCCCCTTACCTTAAAGCCATGTCCTCTTGTATTGAGCAGTGGTGCCCTGGGGAAGAGGCGCTGGCTATCCACTCTGTCTATTTCTCTTAATATCTTGTACACCTCTATCATGTCTCCTCTCATCCTCCTTCTCTCCAAAGAGTAAAGCCCTAGCTCCCTTAATCTCTGATCATAATGCATACTTTCTAAACCAGGCAGCATCCTGGTAAATCTCCTCTGTACCCTTTCCAATGCTTCCACATCCTTCCTATAGTGAGGCGACCAGAACTGGACACAGTACTCCCAAGTGTGGCCTAACCAGAGTTTTATAGAGCTGTATCATTACCCAGCAACTCTTCAACTCTATCCCTTGACTGATGAAAGCTAACACCCCATAAGCTTTCTTAATTACCCTATCCACCTGTGAGGCAACTTTCAGAGATCTGTGGACATGTACCCCCAGATCCCTCTGCTCCTCCACACTACCAAGTATCCTGTCATTTACTTTGTACTCTGCCTTGGAGTTTGTCCTTCCAAAGTGTACCACCTCACACTTCTCTGGGTTGAACTCCATCTGCCACTTCTCAGCCCACTTCTGCATCCTACCAATGTCTCTCTGCAATCTTTGACAATACTCTACACTATCCACAACACCACCAACCTTTGTGTCGTCTGCAAACTTGCCAACCCACCCTTCTACCCCCACATCCAGGTCATTAATAAAAATCATGAAAAGTAGAGGTCCCAGAACAGATCCTTGTGGGACACCACTAGTCACAATCCTCCAATCTGAATGTACTCCCTCCATCACCACCCTCTGCCTTCTGCAAGCAAGCCAATTCTGAATCCACCTGGCCAAACTTCCCTGGATCCCATGCCTTCTGACTTTCTGAATCAGCCTACCGTGTGGAACCTTACTAAAATCCATGTAGATCACATCCATTACACTACACTCATCTAGTTCCTGGTCACCTCCTCAAAGAACTCTATCAGGCTTGTTAGACACGATCTGCCCTTTACAAAGCCATGCTGACTGTCCCTGATCAGACCATGATTCTCTAAATGCCCATAGATCCTATCTCTAAGAATCTTTTCCAACAGCTTTCCCACCACAGACATAAGGCTCACTGGTCTATAATTACCCAGCTATCCCTACTACCTTTTTTGAACAAAGGGACAACATTCGCCTCCCTCCAATCCTCCGGTACCATTCCCGTGGACAACGAGGACATGAAGATCCTAGCCAGAGGCTCAGCGATATCTTCCCTCACCTCGTACAGCAGCCTGGGGAATATTCCGTCAGGCCCCGGGAACTTATCCATTCTAATGTATTTCAACAACTCCAACACCTCCTCTCCCTTAATATCAACGTGCTCCAGAACATCAACCTCACTCATATTGTCCTCACCATCATCAAGTTCCCTCTCACTGGTGAATACCAAAGAGAAGTATTCATTGAGGACCTCGCTCACTTCCACAGCCTCCAGGCACATCTTTATCTCTAATTGGTCCTACCTTCACTCCTGTCATCATTTTGTTCTTCACATAATTGAAGAATGCCTTGGGGTTTTCCTTTACCCTACTCGCCAAGGCCTTCTCATGCCCCCTTCTTGCTCTCCTCAACCCCTTCTTAAGCTCCTTTCTTGCTACCTTACATTCCTCAATAGACCATCTGATCCTTGCCTCCTAAACCTCATGTATGCTGTCTTCTTCCACCTGACTAGATTGTCCACCTCACTTGTCACCCATGGTTCCTTCACCCTAGCATTCTTTATCTTCCTCACCGGGACAAATTTATCCCTAACATCCAGCAAGAGATCCCTAAACATCGACCACATGTCCATGGTACATTTCCCTGCAAAAACATCATCCCAATTCACACCCGCAAGTTCTAGCCTTATAGCCTCATAATTTGCCCTTCCCCAATTAAAAATTTTCCTGTCCTCTCTGATTCTATCCTTTTCCATGATAATGCTAAAGGCCAGGGAGTAGTGGTCACTGTCCCCCAGATGCTCACCCCCTGAGAGATCTGTGACCTGACCCGGTTTGTTACCTAATACTAGATCTAGTATGGCATTCCCCCTGGTTGGCCTGTCAACATACTGTGACAGGAGTCCATCCTCCATTTCAATACCGTTGCGTTATTACCCTCAGTCAGGGCTCAAGAGCCTCACGACTTTTGCTTCGTTTTTCCCAACCTGCAAGACATCATCTCTGGCTTCCTAATGTCCGTCTAATCTGCCTTCCAGCGTTCTCACAAGCACAAACTGATCCTGGTCAAAAAAACCTCACACGATGCACCATTTTGCCTTACCACTCCTGATACTCTGCGAGTTGGAGAGCAGCATCCATCACTGGGGACGTGCCCCCTTCTATTACTGCTGGTAGGGAAGAGTTACACTGAACGGTTCAGAAACAGCTTCTTCCCCTCCACCATCAGATTTATGAAATGGTCCGTAAACACTATCTGTACATATATTTAAGGCAGATTAGTCAGGGCATGAAGGGATATGGGGTAAAGGCAGGAGATTTGGGCTGAGAGGTAAAATCAATCAGCCATGATGAAATGGCAGAGCAGACTCGATGGGCCAAATGGCCTAATTCTGCTCCTACGTCTTATGATCTAATAAACCTGGTTCTTCATCACTGTGCCCTCACAATGTTTTCATACGGACTGAAAGTTCAAAGTAAACTTACTATCAAAGTAAAAGGATCCAAAGTACCTCCATTAATGGTTCCTTTTCCTGCATTGAACCGTCACTCAAAAAGTTATTTAAGTTCAGTGCTTCCAGCATTTTTTCTTTTATTCCTTCCGCTCATGCCGGCCATTGGTGGGAAACTCCTAGCTGGAGCTGGACCGTCTGCGGCTGTTCTATTTGTAACTCATAGTCAAAAGCAAGCAGCCCATGCCTGCACACAGCAAGACCCCTTTGCCGAGGACCTGCACCTTGTTGTGGCAGAGGGGCTTATGAGTTTGTGAGACCCCGAGGGCAGTGCTGTCTGCAGTTTAGCTTCAGGTAGGGTCACCCACAGCAGTAAGGTCAAGGGAGAGGTTCCAGACAAAGAGTGATCCGACCAAAGCCTCAATGGAGGAGCAGGAGGAAGACGATGACGCATCACAACTGCAGCGGAGAGTCTCCAGTGTCTTGTATTCCATGCCACTGGACCCTGACAAAGATCCATGCAGGCGCTCTCCATTAAGGGAAAGCACCCTCACCAAAATCCAAGGAACAATCAGGCACAGCTGATGGGTGGTATTTTGGTATAAAGTGTTACAGTAGCCATCTACAACAGAGGGTTTAGCCAATTATTCTCAACTTTTAATGACGTTAACAGCCTCCACGTTCACCACTGATCAAAAACTTAACTGGTCCAACCACATCACCATGATTACAACAACAGGATCAGCGCCCGGATATTCCAACAGGGTACAGCTGTCCATTTCAACCTCTTTATGCAGCACGCACAAAATGCTGGAGGAACCCAGCAGGCCAGGCAGCATCTATGGAAAAGAGTAAATGGTCAAAGTTTCGGGCCGAGACCCTTCTTCAAGAGTCTTGGCCCGAAATGTCAAATGTTTACTACCTTCCACAGATGCTGCCTGGCTTGCTGAGTTCTTCCAGCATTTTGTGTGTGTTGCTCGGATTTCCAGCGTCCGCAGATTTTCTCGTGTTTGTGTGCCAACCTTTTTATATCACTTTGCTGCTAACATAATCAGACACTGAGCACATACAACTAGCATCTCTTTTGCCGTCAAGTGACGTAATGATGGAATGGCAGAGAAGACTTGATGGGCGGAATGGCCTAATTCTGCTCCTATATCTTATGGTCTGGCCTGCTGAGTATTTCCCATATTTACTGATTTTTACTTCATATATACTTCATCCAGTAGTCGTAGAATTCTTCCTTTTGACCATCTACTCGTGAATTTTTTAAACTTTCAAAGTATATTGGTCCAATTCCTCTGCAGTAAAACAATTATATGAAAAAACTTAGCTGTCAAACAGCTCTTAGTTTTACTTGCGATTAGTCGGTGATGCTGCTACAGTGCACATATTGCATGATAACCACCCTTACATAAAAACAAGGAGGATTCAAAGCCTCAGTTCCAACATTTAATAAGATCAAGGCTGGTCTGATTGTGACCATAATTAACTTCATACCAATCTATCTGCACTAACCTTTTAATCTCTTGGTTATCAACTATTTCCCCATGCCTTAAAAGTATTCTAAGACCCTGCTTCCACCACCCTTTTAAGGAAGTGTTCCAAAGACAAACAACCCTCGGAGGGAAAACAGCCTCCTCCCTGCCACCATATTGGTGAGTCCTGGGGTTGGTTGTCTGTGCAAACCCAGAGTTCGAAGTCTGGATACCAAACGATGAAGACTGAAGTGGCTGAGTCCAGAATTGAGACCCGATTGTCGAGGGCACTGGGTCGGTGTGTGGAAGTCAGAGGACTGATATCTGTGTTTCTGGGCCAGGGACTGGAGGCCGGATGCCCAGAGGCAGCCTGAGGCCGGTGGGTGTGTGAGATAGTGAGTGGGTGGGGAGGGAGAAAACGAGCTTGTTCTGTTGTTGCTGCGTTGTTCAGCTGAACATTGTGGGCACGCTGCGTCAGCTCAGAAACGTGTGGTGGCACTTATGGGCTACCCACAGCACATCCTTAGGTTTTGGTTGGTAACAGAAAAAAACATTTCACTGTATGTTTAAAGTTCAAAGTCCAACACAAGTTTATTAACAAAGTGCACACGTCACCATATACAACCGTGAGACTCATTTTCTTGCAGGCATACTCAATAAATCTATAATAGAATAACAATCATAATAGAATCAATGAACCACGCCATCTTGGGTGTTCAATCAGTATGCAAAAGACAATAAACTGTGAAAAACTGTACATGTGATAAATAAATCTGAAATCTAAAATGGGTGAGACATTATTTTAAAACAGTGGCTTTAAAACTGGTTCTAGAGTTTTCCAAAAGAAGAAACTTCCTTTGCACATCCAACTTATCAAGACCTTGTTTCAATCATCTGCTACCCTGCCGAGCACCAGTAACTACAAACCTGGCTTTCTAACCTCTCTCTCTCCAAGACAATCCACTCCTTCCAGCTATTAGTCTGGTAAACCTTTGAATGACTTTCAAAGCATTAAGATCCTTCAATAAGGAAATCAGCACTAAATATAGTCCTTCAATTGTTACCTCAGCAATGCCTATGTAACTGAGGCGTCAAATGGCAGTTCAGTAGTATGGCGGTTAGCATAAAACTATCACAGGGCCAGCAGTCAGCAAACTGGCATTCAGTTCCCACTGCTCTCTGTAAGGAGTTTGCATGTTTTCCCCGTGACCATGTGAGTTCCCTCACGATACTCTGGTATCCTCCCACATTCCAAAGGCGTACAGATTAGGGTTAGTAAATCGTAAATGTTAGTAGCAGAAGCATAGTGACACTTGTGGGCTGGCCCCAGCAAACATTCGGACTGTGTTGGTTGTCGACGCAAAGGACGCATTTTTGGTTTTAAGTACATGTGACAAATCCCCCATTTTTCACTCTATTCCCCCTGGTAATACACCTTATTTAACGTTCTCACTCACTCACTTAACTACCCTTTTGCAAATCATGCCACAGAGTCACCCAGGTCCCGCTGCATCTTAGATCTCTGTGTTCTTTTGCCATTTAGATCCCCTCCCCCCCCCCATCTGAATAGATTATTTCACAATTTCCCACATTATACTCTATTAGCTGAACCTTTATCCACTCACTTGACATTCCCAACACCTTTTGTACTCAGCCACTACTTTGGTTTTCCTGTTAGCAATCACACAATGCAAATGTGTTGTTCTTAAATCACTTCTGCTGTTATTCCTTCCTTCCTGCACCCCAGTGCATACAAAGATCAACTGATTTATATCCCTGTTTACATTCGAATGATCCCAGCAGGAAGCTTGTGTGGAATTTAACCAAAACTCCAGCCCTTCGTGGGATTTCCTAAAATCTGGGATTATTCTAGAACCTCCAAAAAGTGAAGATTATTTCCTAGGCCTCTATTAATAAAGTATCTCAAGAGAAAACTAGATACAGATTTATTCATCACGTGTGCATTGAAACTTAACAGTGAAATGCATCATTTGTGCTGACCATAAGGCATTGGAGAAGATTTAGGGAATTCGGCCCATCAAGTTTGCTCCACTATATGATCAGGGCTGATTTTCTACCCCTCTCAGTCCCATTCTCCTGCCTTCTCCCCATAACTTTTAATGCTCATATCAATCAAGAGCCCCAACACTCCATTTTAAATATATCCAGTGACTTGGCTTCCACAGATTCATCATCCTCTGGCTAAAGAAATTCCTCATCTCCGTTGTAAAGAGATGTCCTTGCACTCTGAGGCTGTGCCCTCTAGTCTTAGATTCTCCCACTATTGAACATATCCTCTCCATACCCACTCTATCCAGGCCTTTTATAGTCTATGAGATCCACCCCCCACCCCCATTCTTCTAATCTCCAGCAAGTACAGGCCCAGAGCTACCGTATTAAATACTTCTCATTCATTAACTCCCAGGATCATTCTCATGAACCTCCTCTGGACCCCCTGCAACACAAGTACATCTTCTGAAAGATAAGGGGCCCAAGATTGCTCACAACACTCTGAAGGCCTTCTGACCAACGCCTTACAAAACCTCAGCATTACATCCTTGCTTTTGTATTCTGGTTCTCTCGAAATTAATCCTCAGATAGCAGTTGCCTTCCTTACTCAAGCGGCAAGTTAACCACTAAAGAATCCTGCACTAGGACTCCCAAGTCTCTTTGTACCTCTGATACCTGGATTTTCTCCAAGTTTAGGAAATAGTCTATGATTTTATTCCTTCTACTAAAGTGCACGACCATGCACTTTGCACACAGCTAAGGATGTATTGGGTGCAGCCCACAAAGGTCATCACACTTTCCGGCACCAACATACCATACCCACAATGTTCTACTGATCCATTAACAGGAGTATTAGCAAAGAAATATCACAGAAGACAAAGCATTTTCTCACCTGTGGTTGAAAGTACAGAGATAAAGGTTGAGCATCACAAACTGAGACAATTAATCCATGTCAATTTTAACATAGAACTTTACAACCCTTCTGCCCGTAATTTTGTGCTAACCCTTTTACAAAGAACATTTGAAAGATAGGAAGTTCAGGCTTGATAGAACAGATTAATGATTATTATTTATTAATAATCAGTTTGTTTTTTTTATCCTTTTTGTATTTGCACAGTTTGTCTTTTTCACATTGGTTGTTAATCTTTGTGTGTGGTTTTTCATTGATTCTATTGTATTTCTTTGTTGTATTGTGAATGTCCACAAGAAAATGAATCACAGAGTAGTATATGGTGAATTCAGTTCACGTACTTTAATAAATTCACTTTGAACTTTGATCAAGGAGAGATGAGGACCAAGAAGTATGTAGTGAGTTCTCACATGGAAATGTCTATCACTTAGAGTTGACAGTCTAAATTCTATAATCTCAGAACTTTTTGTTAAAGGAGGATCATACCATTGCCTATCGTGCAGTTTATAGAGAGCTATCATTCTGATACCAATTCTTGTCTCTAATCTTGTGTGTTGGATTCTGCCACACTTATGTCCCCACTCCCTGAACCAGAACTTCAGGCTATGGTAAGTCAAACATGTCTCCAGGCTCTGTCAGTACTGTCCTTGTTGTCTTGCTGACCAATGCAGCAATCCCACTGAGAAATGGATTACCGTACAACCATCAGGCTCCTGAACCAGTGTGGATAACTCCACTCACCGCAACTCAAAGTTCAAAGTAAACTTTATTATATAGAGCTCATTCTGACTGACAGACTTAAGTAGGCTATTTAAAATTTTTCTGTTTTCGAGTAACTGGTTTGCATTGGAAAGCTAGTGTTAATAATTGCATTCCTCTTTGTGGGTGGTGTTGTGATAACATCAGAACTAGCATGAGTTTATGGCTGGTTATTTCTAATCACTGATAGGAGCATACCACACAACCTAGCTTACTGAATTTTGAATGTTGAAACACACACACACACACACACACACACAGCCTAAGTGACAGTCATATAGAGCATTTTCAGAAAATGCATTTTTTTTCATTTAAAAAATTCATGTTTATTTCTCCTGCCACTAACTTCGAAGGGAGAGAAATTCTCCAGCGTCGTACCTAACAGTTATCCTTCAAGTGACATTACTTTTAACCAACATCATTTATACAGCCTGCTCTGAATAATTGCGACATTGCTTTTTCCTGCACGGCAGTTTGACGACACTGAAGGAGCTTAAGGGGGCCCTGAGGATGTAAATGGATAATGTACAGTTCAGTATGAACTAGATGGGCCAAAGAGCCTGTTTCTGAATTTCTCCACGACTATTTTTTGAAAGTTCCATCAGCCAGCTCCATCATGGGTACTAGCCCCGAGAACATGTTCAAAAGGCATTGCATTAAGGTGGCATCCATCACTAAGGACCCTCACAATCCAGGCCATGTCCTCTTCTACCATCAGGGAGGTGGTACAGAAGCCTGAAGACGCACACTCAACACTTTAGCAGCAGATTCTTCCCCTCTGCCATGAGAGTTCTGAATGGATCATTAACACTGCCTCACTATTTTGTGCTTTTGTTTTGCTACTTGTTTTAATTTCCTTATTGTAACTTATAGAAATTAATGTACGGCACGGTACTGCTGTCGCAGAACAACAACGTTCATGACATATACCAGTGATAATAAACCTGATTATGATTCTGAAGTACACTCCGGTACATAGCTGTGGCCCCATGGCAACCGGTGCAGAATTAAAAACTTGCGGGCCTACAGCCAGTGACGAGTTTCAGATATTTATCTTGCGAATGGGTGGGATATATTCACTCTGAACAAAATATAACCCCAACTATCAGCCCCCGGGTCTGAGCCACGGCGACCGATCATCAATTAGCCCCAGGGGTCAACAGTGAAGATGGGAGCCCGAGGGTCGATCGGAGGTTCGGAGGGCGCTGCTCAGCGGCCGAATCTGCAGGACTGCCCGTGTGGGTGGGGAGAGGCGGGTACCTAAGACTTCCGCACAGCACCGTATCGTCAATATGGAGAGTTTGTAAATCTGGCGGGAGCAAAGGAAGTTGGGAATGGTGAGGGTGGAGCGCAACGAGAAGGGTGTGGGGCAGACGGTTGAGAAGGAGTGACTGGGGTGGGGACGGCGCGGGAGCAGACAGACACACCCAGCCCTGAGACTTCCAGGCAATGTCATTTGATTCCAAACAACTGGTTTATTGATCAGTACAGAATGTCCCTCTGGTGCTTCCCGCTCCCTTCCCCTTTTCCGAATCATAATTCTCTCCCTGTCCCCTTCCCACTCTCAGTCCACTACAGAGACCCATATCAGAATCAGGTTTATCATCACTCACATACGTCATGAAATTTATTACTTTTCTCCCCTGGCAACAGTACTGTACAGTGCAATATATAAAATTACTACAGCATTGAACAAAACTCCTCGGCACACTAGGTCTATATTGCGCAGTTACATTTGTGGGCTGCCTCCAGCACATCCTTAGGTTGCGTTGGTTGTTAATGGAAGCGAAGTATTTTATGTTTCAATGTACATGTGATCAATAATCCCTGCTCAGAGAAATCAGTGATGTTGCATCAGAAAAACTCCCTGACATCGCCCAGGTCTCATCATTTACAAAGCACCCGTGGTGTTATACAGTTTACTTTTTAAATCTGTGTCGTAAATGCACCTTTAATTATTCGTTAAGTTATTTGTGGTAATGTCACTTTGTGTGTTGTGTGTGTAAGTTATATATACTGTGTTGGTCCAGAGGAACGATGTTTCATTTGGCATAATACATGTACATGTTTGAATGACAATAAACTTAAAATAGAGCGACACAAAATACTTTAGATATCCCCATACTAGAAAAGTAATCATTACCATCAGTAACCACTGCTACAATGGCTAAATCATTTATGTGCAATGTCACTTTTCAAATATTCAAACACAAATTCGTTGTTAAGAAAAGCTGGGGTGTTCTGTAGCTGCCCTCCATTCCCATGCTTTTTAACGGACTGAAGATTTCAAAGCAACATGTAAAGACCATAAAACATAGGAGTAGAATTCGGCTATTCAGCCACCAAGTCTGCTCCGTGTCTGATTTATTATCCCTCTCAACTCCAATCCCCTGCCTTCTCACAACAACCTTTGATGCCCTGACTAATCAAGATCCTATCCACCTCCACTTTAAATATGCCCAATGGGTTGGCCTCCGCAGCCGTCTGTGGCAATGATTTCGACAGATGCACCAGACTCTGGCTCAAGAAATTATTCCTCTTGAAAGATAAATCCCAGTCAGCATGATTTTATTTTATTTTATTTGGTGATACCTTCCGGCCCTTTGAAAGACACTGCCCCTCAAACCCCATCAATGCCAAATTAACCCTAATCTAATCACGGGACAATTTACAATGACCGCTTAACCTACCTAGTACATTTCTGGACTTTGGGAGGGAACTGGAGCGCCCGGGGAAAATTATTGTGTTCCACAGGAGGACATACAGACTCCTTAGAGGGGACGCCGGAATTGAACTCCAAACTCCGACGCTCCGAGCTGTAATAACGATAAGCGCATTCTTATCTGTTGTGTTTTTAAAAAGCCCAAAATGATACAAGCTGTCAGTTAGAAATAAATGTAAAATTTCTCAAACTGGAATTACTTTAACTAGGACAGGTACCCCAGTATCTGAAAGGACTCTCCAATCTTACAGGATTAATGAAAAGAAAGCCAGGCTTTTGAACAGAAGACTGAGGTGCAATTAACCTTTAACCTCATCCACTGTTTACTTAAACTATGTTTATAGTTTGCAACTTTAAAGAGTCTCAGATTTACACAGGCAGTGGAACAATACATTTTAACAATTGTTCTTTAAATACTGTTCTCTCTGAGGAGAGAGTGGAAAGCCTTATTGTGGTATAACTATAACCGTTTAATCTCAGCCCAGACCGGTTGCAGTGTGCTCAGGTGATCCTTTAAACCTGACATTCACATTACTGGCTGATGCCAGTGCATCTAGTACCTTATGTAACCTCACTCCAGTTCTTGTTCCTGAATTCCTTCTGTTGACAGTTATTTGCTGCCAGTGGTCAAAAATAGATTATACAGTTAAAGCTATTTTAATGAAAGTTCAAACACACACACACACACACACACAAAATGCCAGACGAACTCAGCACATCGGGGGCTTCTTTGGAGGAGAACAAACAATTGACATTTTGGACTGAGACCCTTCATCAGGACTGGAGAGGAAGGGGGAAGAGGCCAGAATAAGAAGATGGAGGGAGGGATAGGGATAGAAGGAGATAGGTGAGACCAGGTGAGGGGGGGAGTGGGTGGTGGGTTGATGTGAAAAAGGAAGTGGTGAAGAGTTGAAGAGGGAGGATTCTGATTGGAGAGGAGAATCTATGGAGTAAAGGGAAGATGGTGGAGAACTAGTGTGGCAAGTCATGAGGGCAAGGGAGTGTTAGGGAGGGGTGAGAGGGCCACCAAAAATGGGGAAAAAACAAAAATGGTCATCTTTCATTCCATCACCCTTTGCTAGCTCCCCCCAAATCCCAAGTAACCTAACTTTCCAGAGCAGCATGCCATGAGGAACCTTGCCAGGTACAGAAAACATCCCTTGCTCTACTTTCATCCATCTCCTTATTTAACTCTTTGAAAAAACTCCCCAGAGATACATCAGGCATGACCTCCCACGCACCAGCCGAGCTGACTATCCTTGATCGAGCCTTGAATTTTATTCCTGATCAAGCCTTGACTGTTCCTGATCTATTCCCGATCAAACTTTGAATTCTATTCCTGATCAAGTCTTGACTATCCAAAGGATAGATCCAGCTGTCACTCAGAATTCTACTCCTGATCAAACCTTGGCTATTCTTGATCAAGCCTTGACTATCCAAATGATGGATCTAGTGGTTGCTCAGAATTCTCTGCAGTAATTTCTCTGCAACTGAGGTCCAGCTCACTGGCCTGTCCATACTACCCTTCTTGAACAACACTAGTTAGCTTACCTTATATTCCTATGTTCTAGGGAATAAAGTCCTAGTCTACACAACCTTTCCCTGTAACTCAAGCCTTCAAGTTCAGTCCACTTCCTGGTAAATCTTTTCTGCACTCTTTCTAGTTCAATATCATCTTTCGTATGGCAGGATAACCAAACTCTTCACAATACTCCAAGTATGGCTTCATTAGTGTTTTCCATAACTGTAATATAACTTCCCAACCCCTTTGCTCAATGCTGACTGATGAAGACCGCCGTAAACACTTTCCTCATCACCCTATCTACCCATGACATCACTTCCAGCAAATTATGCTGGGCAAATTATACTGCCACACCGCTTTTTTCCATAACACCTCCCAGGAGCCTACCGTTCACTGTATGTCTTATTCTGGTTTGATGTTCCAAAATGAAAAACCTCAGAGTTATTTGAATTGAAAGCCATTAGCTAATCCTCAGCCTGCATATCTG
Source organism: Mobula birostris (assembly GCF_030028105.1). NCBI lineage: Eukaryota > Metazoa > Chordata > Chondrichthyes > Myliobatiformes > Myliobatidae > Mobula > Mobula birostris. Next base: position 142,734,032 of record NC_092378.1, on the reverse strand, counting down.
ACTGATCACAGTTCAAAGTATATGTATTATCAATGTACGTACATGTCACCATATACAACCTGAGGTTCAATTTCTTGAGAACCTACTCAATAAATCCATAACAGAGGCTTCTTCACTAAATATATTTAAGAAACAGTTAGATAGGTTTTTACATAGTAAGGGAATTAAGGGTTATGGGGAAAAGGCAGGCCGATGGAGCTGAGTTTACGGACAGATCAGCCATGATCTTATTGAATGGTGGGGCAGGCTCGATGGGCCGGATGGCCTACTCCTGCTCCTATTTCTTATGTTCTTATGTTTTTATGTAGAATCAGTGAAAGACCACACTGACTTGGTGACAACAAACTCTGCAATACAAAAAGAAAGAAAGAATGATAATAAGTAAGCAATAAATATTGAGAACATGCGACGAAGAGTCCTTGAAAGTGAACCCATAGCTTGTGGGAACATTTCAATGATGGGGCAAGTGAAGTTGAGCGATGTTTGGTTCAGCAGCCTGATTGTTGAGGCTAATAACACTTCCTGAGCCTGGTGCTCTGGATCCTGAGGCACAAGTGATCCTGGATCTTCTTTTCTGATAGCAGCAGCAAAAAGAGAGTTGGGCGACCTGGGTGGTGGGTGACCTGCTTTCCTGTGACAAGAAAAGATCCCCCCGTAATTTTTCCATAACCTTCTACATTATCTATAACTTTAGTATCATCTGCAAATTTGCTAACCGAGCTTTGTACATGAACATAGCCACATTATTCCTTTCTTTTGCATTAATTATTTCTGCAATTTATTGTAACTTTTTGGCTTTGTAAGGTACTACTGATGCAAAAGCAAATTTCGCATCATCTAAGCCAGTGATAACGGACCAGATTCTGCTATTCTGGTGTGAAGCACAGATAGATAGACTCTTCGCGGCCTGATGGTTATATGGTGCACAGTGGTTCATTTGACAACAGGTTATTGATGCTGAACAGGTTATTTTAGATCCTGATCTTGTAGACCCCTATCAGGTCACCCCTCAGTCTCTCACATTCCAGGGAATGAACTCCCAGGTAAGATAAGAACAGGTTATTCATATTATGTGAAGCTGAAGGAATACAAACAGGTCCCCATCAGTAAAATGACACGTTACTGAAGTGGTCCCCTATGAAGACCAGGGCAACCATTTTGATGGTAATAAAGGTCCATCAGTCCAGTCACGTTATTCCCAAAAGTGGATTTTACCACTCTGGTTTGAGGAATTTACTTGTAGCATCAAACTGTACAAACTTATGTTGAAAATTGATTTCAATGCAAGAAGGTAGCTCTGTTGTGGCTGCCTCCGCAGATTAATTAAACACTGCCAAAACACTGAATATACTTAATTTGTGCTCTTTTAACAAATAAATCCAAATGGGACAGTAGTGCAGATTTTTTTTTTTGTCCCTGCCGAGTTTCCACACCTAAGTGGAATTAGTTAGAGCAGGCCTATGTTCTCAGTGAGATTCCTTCCAAATTCAATGCTCTTCTCCCTGTGGACAACGAAAGCAACTTCACTCCAGGAAGTCAAGAGTAAAGCTGAGGTTGTGGAAATCATGACTCTCAATGCCCTAACCTACTAACCACCCCACCGCCCCCAAAATCTCCTGAAGTGATATCTGGATTCTTGAGGATTTGCAGAAAGCATGCTGTACTTTCTATTTAGAGGTTTGAGGAGTGTTGGATTAGTAGCTTAAAATGGTTCAACCTACTCCATTGCCTGGATCTTTTAGAAACTAGCTTGGCTAATGAATGAGCCCACAAGCTCTAGGGAAGATCCAGGCCTTAGCAGAGAATTTCACAATCTACATTCATCCCAGTCTTACACCGTGCTATGTACCAATAGGAAGGTTAATTGGTCATTGTAAATTGTCCCATGATTAGGCCAGGGTTAAAGCAATGGGTTGCTGTACAGTGTGGCTCAAAGGGCCAGAGGGCCTACTCCATGCTGTATCGCAATCGATCAATAAATCCATAAATATTAGATTAGATTAGATTATGAGGACAGTCAGTCCTTGTTTATTGTCATTTAGAAATGCATGCATTAAAAAATGATACAACGTTCCCCCAGAATGATATCACAAGAAAACACAGGACAAACCAAGACTAAAACTGACAAAACCACATAATTATAACATATAGTTACAACAGTGCAAAGCATTACCATAATTTGATAAAGAGCAGACCATGGGCACGGTAAAAAAAAGTCTCAAAGTCCCGATAGCCTTATCATCTCATGCAGATGGTAGAAGGGAGAAACTCTCCCTGCCATGAACCTCCAAGCGCCGCCAACTTGCCGATGCAGCACCATTGGAAGCACCCGACCACAGTGGACTCTGAGTCTGTCCGAAAACTTCGAGCTTCCGACCAGCCCTCCGACGCAGTCTCCGAGCATCATCCTCTGCTGAGCGCTTCGACCCCGCCCCAGCCGCCGAGCAACAAGCGAAGCTGAGGACTCGGGGCCTTCCCCTCCGGAGATTCTGGACCACACAGTAGCAGCAGCAGCGAAGCAGGCATTTCAGAAGTTTCACAGATGTTCCTCCGAGCTTTCACGTACATCTCCATCAAATCAGGATTGTGCACGGCACCCTACTTGACAAATAACAGACATCACCACCAGAGTGGCCGCTGCGAGCTGCGTCGCGCCACCATCTTCTCCTCCTGATGATTAAATCATTATTTGTAGATACACTTATGCAAAATCGTGACCGACTGTTTACGTTCCATGTTATCTGATGCTCACTATCTTCAAAATAATATTGCCTTGGATTTTGCTGTCAAAATACTGAAGCTACTGTTGATCAACGTTATTTATGGCCACAAGGCAAAGCCAGCTGTGGGGCTAATGCGCAGATACTGCACAAGTTGTTCTCGAGATGCAGCACTGTGCCATTTGCTTCTTGGAAAGAGGTCTCATTGTCTTTCTGATGTCTGCAGTATATTAAACAACCTAATGTTGGTGTATTTACACACAGACAGAAACTAAGCTCACCGCAGAAAGTTACATCTTTATTAATAACTCAGCAGTCTTTAAAGATTGTTCACAAGGGACTCTGCAGATGCAGGAAATCTTGGGCAAAACGTTCAAAATGCTGGAAGGACCCAGCTAGTCAGGCAGCATCTATGGTGGGGAATAAACAGTCAACATTTCAGGCTGAGATCCTTCATCAGGACTGGAAAGGAAGAGGGCAGTATCCATGGAGAGGAATAAACAGTACTCTTTTCCCTTCCACCCAAAGGAGTCAGAATCATAGAGCACAACAGCTTTAGTTTGGCTTCTGCCCCCCTTTCCAGACCTGATGAAACGCCTCAGCCTGAAATGTTGACTCTTTATTACTCTGCATGGATGCGCACGATCTTGACGTAGGGTTTGGAGCCTCATGCGTCTCAATGACCCAGAGAGAGCTATGTTGGATGGAGTCAGGGCCTTGTGCTTCGACTCTTGGTCGGGTCAGCCATGTCAAACAGGTAGAGGCCAGTCTCGGAGCCATCCACTGATCCTCCGGGTTCGGGGGTTCAGCTCAGGGCCAACAACCCTGACTGGTCAAAAATAAATTGTTACAGAAACAGCAATGAAGAGTTCTTCTACAGACAGAGATGGAGGACCTTCATTGCTGCCCTAAGTGACAGCAGCATAACAAGCAGTATGTGATAGATGCTGCCTGACCAGCTGTTCTTCCAGCATTTTGTGTGTGCTGCTTTAAACATCATATTCAGCTTTCATCACTTCATTTTCCAGGCCTTGTTGATTAACTAACGCAAATGTAGAGTCTTAATTCTTCAGATCTTAAGTTTTTTGAACAACAAAACGCAAAAATCATTTGTTTTTACCTTTTCTCTACTTGATTCCCTAATTGGTCCACTTTCTGGTCTGGCCAGGTACAGTATTAACACCTGACCACAGCCAACCCAAACCACAAGTCCTGATGAAGGATCTAGGCCTGAAACACTGACTGTTTACTCTTTTCCTAACCTGCTGAGTTCTTCCAGCATTTTGTGTGTGTTGCTTTGCAATTCCAGCATCTACAGAATTTTTCGTGCATGTCAAAGGGACTGTAAATGTTCTCACACCTGAAAGACCCATCATCTTTAATGGGATTACAAATAGGCTATATATAGGGGTGTTGCTTGTTCATTAATTTCTTTCCAACACCAATTTATTTGTTATCACAGTTGAACAGGGAAGTTATGCATAGATTTGTCAGGATAGGGATGACCAGATAGACAGAGGAAAATATTCAGGGATGTGCTCCAAATTCCCTTGATAATGTGCAACACCCCTTTTAACTTTTGGAATCCCTGGCCCATGAAAACTCAAACGTGGAGAAGCAGCATTCTGGGTGATACTGAGAACTTCCAATTCCAGCCATTGGGATGAATATTGAGAGGCCTAGAGATAGTGGACGTAGAGACGATGTTTCCGGTAGTGGAGGAGTTTAGAACCGGAGGGCACAGCATCAGAATACAAGGATGTCCCTTTAGAAAAGAGATGAGAGGGAATTTCTTTAGCCAGAAAGTGGTAAACGTGTGGAATCCACTGCCACAGACAGCTCTGCAGGTCAAGTCACAGGGCATATTGAAAGCAGAAGTTGATATGTTCTTGATTAGAAAAGGTGTTACTGTTAAGGTTACAAGGAAAAAGCAGGACAATGGGGTTGAGGGGGCACAATGGAATGGCAGAGCAGACTAGATGGGCCAAATGACCTAATTCTTCTCCTACGTCTCATGGACCACACAGAAGCTGCCTATAAAGTGCAGAAGAAATTACTTAATTCATGCACTCTGATCACCTCCTCCATAAAGCATAGGAGCAGAATTAGGCCATTTGACCCAGAGTTCGCTCTGCCATTCCACCAGGGCTGATTTATTATTCCTCTCAACCTCATTCTTCCGCCTTTCCCTCACAACCCTTGACAGTCTGACTCATCGAGAACCTGTCAATCTCAGCTTTTAAATATGCCCAATGACTTGGGCTCCACAGGCGTCTGCGGCACTGAATTCCACAGATTCACCGGCCTCATCCCTCCTTATCCCCGTTTTACAGGGGTGTCCTTCTATCCCGAGGCTGTGCCTTCCTGTCTTAGACTCCTCGACAGACTTCAAGTGCCTCCAAAATTAACCTCAAAAGGGCAGGTCCTGGGGCAATTCACCCTCGCCTCTCCTCTTTGGAACACTAACTAAATATTCATTAAACGAATCGAAAACTAATCATTCGTTCCAAAAATCCAAGATTCAAGATTCTTTAATATCACTTCCAGTACACAAAGTGTAAAGGAGAATGAAATAATTATTATTCTGGATCTGATACAGCACAAAAATAACGGCAGAACAATATTAAAAACAGTATATATAAATCCATGCTAGTTTAAATAGATATACTGATTGTATATACAGTAGATAAAATGACACCAGGTACAGGAGTGTCTGTACATAAGGTGACTCTGACAAAGTAGTGGTGGTTGGGGGTTTGTTGATCAGTCTTCTCGCTTGGGGAAAGTAACGCCTCACCCAGGGGGAGGGAATGGGAGAAGGCGGCAGTGTATTGTGGCATTCTTTTAAAAAGATACTTTTTAAATGTCAGCTCATTTCAAAGAGGCAGGAGCCGCAACTCGAGCATTGTTCGTGAAAGCAGATGCGAACGCCCGCTCCCCGGCTCGGTCCGCCGCGATGTTATTTACTGCGCCGTGTCCTGAATTCACCCGCTCGAAAGGCAGCATGGGTCTGTTGGCTGGCAGTCGGGCAGAGTGAGTCAGCGGCTAATAGCGTCTATCATTACACATCAGAGGAGCAGGCAGAGAAAAAAAGTTCTCTGGTTTCATTTTCTTGGCTGAAGCCCGTAACCCTCGACTGATGCATAATACACAGTGTGCGTGTGGATCGGTAACTCAGGCAACCATTAGACATGAAGTTGCAAACTATGACAGAAACCCCATCCAGAGAACTGTTGCTGAGGTTTACGCTTTCCTGCCAAATGTTTCAAACTCTTTTTTAAAATAAAGAAAATGTCACAAGCTCTTGCAAAATGATTTTTGTAAGGCCACTAACAGACAGCGAGCTTTGCTTCAGCAGTGCAATAATATGCCTTGTCTCCCACAACATGTTTTAAATCATGGTCTGCCACCCTCTCTACGTTGCATCCCAAACTCATGCATGATGGATTAAGGCTTTCTTCCCCCTTGCTGAAATTCCACACCCTTCATTTATGCGCAATTGGTCGAGCAGCTTTGTTAAGGCATTGATTAGACCACATGTGGAATACTGTGAGTAACGCGCGCACAAAAATGCTGGAGGAACTCAGCAGAATCAATGTGGAGGAGATGTTTCAGAGGACACAACCTCAGCATTTAGAACAGAGATCAGGAGGAATTTATTTGGCCAGAGGTTGGTGAATCTGTAGAATTCTTACCATCCAGGCCATGTTCTTTTCTCGCTGCTGGCACCAGGTAGACGATACAGGAGCCTCAGGACGTGCACCACCAGGTTCAGGAACAGTTACTACCCCTCAACCATCAGGCTACTGAACAAAAGAAGGGGATAACTACACTCACCTGCCCATCCATTGACATGTTCCCACAACCAATGATCTCACTTTAAGCAGTTCATGCTGTTATTTCATGTTCTCATTTATTCATTGCTTTGTATTTACATCTGCACAGTTTGTTGTCTTCTGCACTCTGGTTGATCTTTCACTGATCCTGTTATAGTTACTGTTCTATAGATTTGCTGAGTATGCCTGCAGGAAAATGAATCTCAGGGTTGTATGTGGTGACTCTGATAATAGAAGGAACTTGACCACAGACAGCTGTAGAGGCCAAGTCATTGGGTACCTGTATGTCTAATGAGGAGTTTGATAGTCAGGGCATCAACTGCTAAAGAAGAAGAAGGCAGAAGATAATACTTCAGCCATGATAGAATAGCAGAGCTTGACGGGCTGAATGGCTTAATTCTGTTCATGTCCTACAGTCCATCAGCATCTATGGAGAGGAGTAAACAGTCAGTGTTTCAGGCTGATAAGTCACTGAGGGGCTGAACCTGGCAGAACTGAAGAAGATGGAGTCTTTTATATAAATACACATACATTCAGTGGCCATTTTCTTAGGCACACCTGCTTGTTCATGCAAATATGTCTAAATCAGCCAATCATGTGGCAGCAACTCAATGCATAAAGCATGCAGACATGGTCAAGAGGTTCAGTTGTTGTTCAGACCAAACACCAGAATTGGGGGAAGAAGTGTGATCTCAATGACTTTCACCATGGAATGATTGTTGGTGCCAGATAGGGTGATTTGAGTAACTTAAACTGCTGCTCTCCTAGAGTTTACAGAGAATAGTGCAAAATAACAAAAAAAAAATCCAGTGAATGGCAGTTGTGTGGTTAATGAGAGAGGTCAGAGGAGAAAGACCAGACTGGTTCAAGCTGACAGGAAGGTGACAGCAATGCAAATAACCACACATTACAACAGTGGTGTGCAGAACGGTAGTGGACAACACATGGTACCTTAAAGTGGATGGGCTACAGCAGCAGCAGACCACAAACACTCAGGGGCCACTTTATTCGGGTACAGCAGGTACCTAATAAAGTGGCCACAGCATGTTTTTACATTTGAGTTACGGTCAACAACTTTCCCATACCACAAGCCAAGCCTGCCTTTTAATTAGCTGATTCATATCCGTGCAGTAAATCATGTTGTTTTGCAAATTTAATTGTTTGAGGGCAGCTTTTATTGCAGAGAAGACCAAAAATATCAAGTCTCTTCAGAGTTTCAAGTAATAGCTTTAGTAATGATTTCTTACTTCAGGAGGGAATGTGAGCTTTGACGCATTAAGATTTGAATCAAAATACAGTTTAAACATTCTGCAACATTTTCCAGGATTATATCACTTTTAACTTTGCCATAGGCGGCCTCAAGGCTGGCTGCTGCTGGGAAGGAGGAGGGTAGGGCATGGGACTAGCAACTCTGTCCTGTAATTATCCAGTACTACAGAAACACCAACAGCAGCTCCAAAGACATCATTCCTGGGAGAGGAAGGATACACCAAGAAGATGGGCTATACCTGTGGACAACTTGAAAGACAGGCCAGGGCAGAGTACTCTCCCGAGCTGCTGGCCTATGCCCCAGTACGGGTGATGGCCTTAAGTAGTAGTAGTAGTCATACTTTATTGATCCCGGGGAAATTGGTTTTCATTACAGTTGCACCATAAATAATAAATAGTAATAAAACCATAAATAGTTAAATAATATGTAAATTATGCCAGGAAATAAGTCCAGGACCAGCCTATTGGCTCAGGATGTCTGACCCTCCAAGGGAGGACTTGTAAAGTTTGATGGCCACAGGCAGGAATGACTTCCTATGACGCTCTGTGCTGCATCTCGATGGAATGAGTCTCTGGCTGAATGTGCTCCTGTGCCCACCCAGTACATTATGTAGTAGATGGGAGACATTGTCCAAGATGGCATGAAACTTGGACAGCATCCTCTTTTCAGACACCACCGTCAGAGAGTCCAGTTCCATTCCCACAACATCACTGGCCTTACAAATGAGTTTGTTGATTCTGTTGGTGTCTGCTACCCTCAGCCTGCTGCCCCAGCACACAACAGCAAACATGATCGCACTGGCCACCACAGACCTGTAGAACATCCTCAGCATCGTCTGGCAGATGTTAAAGGACCTCAGTCTCCTCAGGAAATAGAGACGGCTCTGACTCTTCTTGTAGACAGCCTCAGTGTTCTTAGACCAGTCCAGTTTATTGTCAATTCGTATCCCCAGGTATTTGTAATCCTCCACCATGTCCACCCTGACCCCCTGGATGGAAACAGGGGTCACCGGTACCTTAGTTCTCCTCAGGTCTACCACCAGCTCCTTAGTCTTTTTCACATTAAGCTGCAGATAATTCTGCTCACACCATGTGACAAAGTTTCCTATTGTAGCCCTGTACTAGCCTCATCTCCCTTGCTGAGGCATCCAACTATGGCAGAGTCATCAGATGAAGAACTCGCTTTTAGGAATTATTTAAAAGCCAAATATGCACCTGCAAGATTAAAAAGGATTACTACATAAAATACATTTTAAAAGTAGTAAAGTCAAACCTGCCAAACAGCCTGATGACTTTTGGTGATGGTAATCATGGTCACCTTGGCTGCAAATTGTAGAGTGCAACTCTGCCTTTGTAATATCTAACATGAGGAAGTTTTGACAATATGCCAAGAGCTGAAAGCTATAGAGTGTCCTGAAGAAGGGTTTTAGCCTGAAATATCCATCATTTATGTATCTCCATAGATGCTGCCAGAGCTGCTGAATTCCTCCAGCATTTTGCACGTTACACAATGAAGTCTGGAACCATTTTAGCTATCGAGATGCTTCCTGTCAGATGTACAGACTGATTGCCACTTGGACTAGCAGCACTCTTAAATTTCCCAATTTGATTTGTTCCTGCCAAACTCCAGGAGATCAACCCTCCATTGAACTCAATGGATTTTAAAAAAATCCACTGAGATCAAAGACGCAGAGGGGTGGTTTTGCTTTGGACCGCCAAAAGTGGTGGCGGGGCCTGATTCATCTACAGCATTCAATCTATTGGATAGACACCCAAAGTTCAAAGTAAACTTATTATTAAAGTACGTATTTGTCACCAAATAACCACCTTGAGATTCATTTCCTTCTACTAAAGTACATGGCCATTCATTTCCCTGTACCATATTCCATCTGCCACTTTGCCCATTCTCTTAATCTGTCCAAGTCCTTCTGCAGGCTCCCTGCTTTCTGAACAGTACTTGCCTGCCGTCTGCAAGCCTTCAATTCCACCATCCAAACCATTGACAGAAAACTTGAAAAGAGGCGGTCCCAACACTGACCCCTGCACAGTTTTTAAAAAAATATATAATTCTTTTCACTGAGATGTAATATTGACCAAGAGACAAGACGCCCTTATATGGTAACTGAGTGCAAACTATACTAGATAGGATTTGAATGGGTTACAGTCACAAGAACAGATGATTGATTCTGCTATCATGATATCCAACTCTTCAGAGTCCAAGTTGCACTCCATGTGAAGTAACTGGGTTGAAGATTAAAATCAATACCAAAAAAAGAGATACTCTTTTGTTGATTCAAACTATCAGCTTTGTGGTAGATGAACAATCCGCTTAAATATTTGTCACCCTCACATATTCATCAGCTCAAAGGGGAATACAAATTCAACAAGGAATCACTAAACCTACTTGCTTATCATACTGGTCTCGAGGAAATCCAGATGACAACTGGCGCTCATCTGCATACCTACTACAAGTTGTGCAGAAGTGAGGTTAATGGTGCCTGGGCATAGAAGCACAAGCAAAATAAGCAGTAGGCCATTCAGTCCCTCAAATCCATTCCCTCTTTCAATAATATCATGGTTGAGCTATCCCAAGACTCATTCCATCATCTGTTCAGTTACTTTGAACCAGGATGCCTACAGCCCTCAAATCCCCAATCTTTCAAAAAGATATCTCCCTCCACCTGAATTGACTTTATTTCTTATATCCTTCACATACATGAGTAAAAATCTTTACGTTATTTCTCTATCTAAATGTGCAATCATAGTAATTTATAATTTTTTTATAATAAATAGAACAGACAATGTAACATAGAAATACACTCAAATCAGTGTGAGTTAGTTAATCAGTCTGATGGCCTGGTGGAAGCAGCTGTCCTGGAGCCTGTTGGTCCTGGCTATTATGCTGCGGTACTGTTTCCTGGATGGTAGCAGCTGGAATAGATTGTGGTTGGGATGACTTGGGTCCCCAATGATCCTTTGGGCCCTCTTACAAAGACTGGTGTGAAAAATGTCTTGAATCAGGGCAAGTTCACAACTGCAGATGCGCTGGGCTGTCCGCACCACTCTCTGCAGAATCCTGCGATTGAGGGAAGTACAGTTCCCATACCAGGCAGTGATGCAGCCAGTCAGGATGCTCTCAATTGTGGCCCTGTAGAAATTTCTTAGGATTTGGGCACCATATCAGATTTTCTCAACCGTCTGAGGTGAAAGAGACACTGTTGTGCCTTTTTCACCACACAGCTGATGTGTACAGACCATGTGAGGTCCTCGGTGACGTGCACGCCGAGGAACTTTATGCACTTTCAATGATCGAGTATCCACAACTTGCCGATGCAGAGAATTTGCGAGATTGGATAGATTTAGATTAGCTTTATTTGTCACACGTACATCAAAACGTAGAGTGTGATGCATTGTTTGTGTCAACAACCACAGACTGAGCGTGTACTGGAAGCAGCACATTTCCAGCACACCCACATCTTCGGAACGAGGGAGGAAACCAGAACGCAAGAGGGAGCTGTCAGAGTCATGGGGAGAACGTACAAACCCCTCACAGATCGTGGTGAAATCGAAACCCAGTCTTTTGTCATTCCAGCTGTCGGCTCCCAGATTCCACCACTCACCTGTACTTACCCGCTGCCTGTTACACCGCTGGCGTTTAGAGCAGCACTGAAGCTCCTCCATCTCTGGTGGTGTTCAGGGCTTCCTTCATCGTGCCAGTCGCTTCTTCTGGGTTTTCACTACTGCCAGTCATGCAAGCCCTGGGTAGAGATTCAGGAATACCATCGCACTTGTACACAGAAGGATTCGTCATTGCTGTTTTGGTAACAATTTTGTTTGACCAGTCAGGGTTGTTAGCCCTGAGCTGAACCCCCGCTCCTGGAGGACCAGTGGACCACTCTTAGACTGGCATCTACCCCTTGACATGTTTGGCATGGGTGACCCTGCCAAGACCCAAAGCATAAAGCCCTGACTCCAGCCAGCATAGTTCTCTGGGTCATTGAGGCACGCAAGCCTCCAAACCATGACAAGATTGTGTTTCCCTTAGAGGCCTCACCATAAAGGTGCAAAATTAACATATCAACCTGACAGTCTTTGGGATGCGGGAGAAACCCATGCAGTCCCAGGGGTGACGTAGATGTTCTACACAGATAGAGCCCCAGGTCCAGATTGAACGACTGCCCGGCCCCGCGAGACAGCTGCATCACTATGCCACCCAAATATCACCATTGCTCAAAATGGTCCCTTCCCCGAACCATGTCAGTGCTCTGTACAGAAATCCAGTTCACCCCATTCCACTGCTCAACTCCCCCAAGGTCCTGCAAATTATTTACCCCATTCCCATCCAGCTCCCTTCTGGAAGTCTGCACCAATCCAGCTCCCAGTATCTCTGACGCCAGTGCGCGCAAAGTTCAAAATAAATTTATTATCAAAGAAACGCATACAAAATGCTGGAGGAACTCAGTGGGTCAGGCGGCCTCTGTGGAAAGGAATGAACAGTCAATGTTTCAAGCCGAGACCCTTCACCAGCAACGAAATGTCGACTGTTTAATCCTTTCCATAGATGCTGCCTGACCTGCTGAGTTACTTCAGCATTGTGTGTGTGTGTGTGTGTGTGTGTGTGTGTGTGTGTGTGTGTGTGTGTGTGTGTGTTACTCTGGATTTCCAGCATCTGTAGAATCTCTTGTGTTTATTATCAAAGTACATATATATCATCATATACAACCCTGAGATTCATTTTCTTGTAGGCATTCATAGTAGAAGAAACCGGTGGGTATAACCATTCAACTTCACTCACCCCATCACTGACTGTTCCCACAACCTATGGACTCACTTTCAAGGACTCTTCATCTCATGTTCTCAATATTAATTATTTTCTCTTTTGAATCTGCAGAGTTTTTGTTGTTTGCACATTGGTTGCCTCTCTTCCCTGTTGGATATGGTCTTTCATTGATTCTATGAAGGCTCTTCAATTTACTGAGTACACCCTCTGGGTTGTATACGCTAGCATACTAGGGGTGATTGCTAAGTTTGTGGCCTAAGGTAGGAGGAGTCAATTTTAGAAAACCTAGCACATTTATTTTTCAACATAGTCCCCTCCTACATGTACACACTTAGTTCAGCAGTCGTGGAGCATACGGATCCCTTCTTTGTAGAAGTGGTTCCCAGCAGGCGTGATTGATAAGTTTGTGGCCTAAGGCAGAAGGAGATGAGTTATTAACTTCAAGCTTTCTACATTATCACTCAGAGTTGAGCTGCCCATGCCCATGTAACGAGAGCGTCTTGGACCTCCAGGTGGTCCACAGCAGTTCGTGGCCTTAGGTAGAAGGAGATGAGTTATACAGTCCTTGTTACACGCACGTGCAGTTCAACTCTGAGTGAAAATGCAGAAAGTTTGAAGTTAATAACTCATCTCTTTCTACCTTAGGCCACAAACTTACCAATCACCCCTGCTGTGGACCACTTCTGGAGGTCTAAGACACTGACTTCTACAAAGAAGGGATCCGTATGCTCCACGACCGCTGGACTAAGCGGGTAAATGTAGGAAAAATTAATGTGCTAGGTTTTCTAAAATTGATTCCTTCTACCTTAGGCCACAAACTTATCAATCACTCTTTGTATATGTACTTCAATAATAAATTTACCTTAAACTTTGACAAACAACCAATGTGCAAACAAAGGCAAGCCGTGCAAATACAAAAAGAATAAAATAAAAATGCAAGTAAATAAATAATATTGAGAACATAAGAGTCTCTGAAAGCAAGCCCATAGGTTGTGAAATCAGTTCAGTGCTGAGGTGAGTGATGTTACCCATGCTGGTTCAGAAGCCTGATGGTTGAGGGGTGGTAACCATTTCAGATCACTGCTACTCCCTGCAGTTAATAAAAGAATCGTTCCCTTTTGTATATTTTTTTTCCCTTTTGCTTTAAAGCCGGGTGGTGTGATGCTTGAATCATGTGTTACGTGGAAGACCTCTCTATTCACTGTATCTAATCTCCAATTATCTGGTTCTGATATCTATCCAGAAAAATGCACTGCAGAAGATATGCTTGCTCCTCAACACAATAGCAATGTTGACTAACCACGCACAGAGGTCAGATGAAAACCTTCGGCTATCACGTTACCTAACTGGAGGACGTGCAGCCGGAGAGAAGGTGACTTGCAATTATGTGGCTCTTATAATTTTACCTGAATGTTGTAAAAAAAATGTTTCAGGGGCTTCTGAAGAGTTGTCACTTCTGTAATAGAAACCAGTTTATCCAAAGAGGGATTTGTAAACAGAGCTGGTAGAGACTTTGCCTCATGCTGCGGTGATCCGCGTTCAATTCCCACCTCAGGTGTTTCTGTGTGGAGTTTATGCGTTCTGCACATTTCTGGGTGGGGTTTTCTCCCGGTGCCCTGCTTTCCTAAAATAAAGTGCAGTTTGGTAGGTTATTTAGCTTGGGTAAATTGTCCCATGCTCTGGGTAGAATCTTGTGACAGTGAACAGAGATGTGAGGAAATGGTTAAGTGCATAAAGTATACAAGTATGTATTTCAAAGTTCAAAGTAAATTTATTTTCAAAGTACATAAAAATGCATAATAGAATAATAATTTTACTAGAATTAATGAAAGACCACACCAACATGGGTGTTCAACCAGTTTGCAAAAGACAACTGTACAAATACAAAAAGAAAGAAATAATAATAATAATAAATAAGCAATAAATATTGAGAACATCAGATGAAGAGTCCTTGGGTATTCACACAAAATGCTGGAGGAACTCAGCAGGCCAAGCAGCACCTATAGAAAAGAGCAGTTGATGCTTTGGGCTGAAACCCTTCACCCAGTCCTGGTGAAGGGTTTTAGCCCAAAACATCAACTGTTAGCTCTTTTCTAGTGAACTCAGCTGCCTGGCCTGCTGAGTTCTCCCAGCATTTGTGTCTGTTGCTTTGGATTTCCAGCATCTGCAGACTTTCTTGTGTCGATAGGTATTTATATTTATTGCGTTTCTAAAAAAAAATTATTGTATTTTACCTTAGTGTTTTTTTGTACTGCATCGGATCTAGGGTAATAATTATTTTGTTCTCCTTTACACTTGTGTACAGGGATTAACATTAAACAATCTTGAACATCTTGAAATGGAACTTGTACAAAACAAATATAAATTGTGACTTTTATTAAAAAGAGTCTTGACCCAAAATGTCAGCCATCTCCTTGCATGCACAGACCCTAACTGAACTGCCCACTTCCTGCAGCAGTTTTTTGCTGACTGTAAATGGCTGCTTGATGGTTGGCCGGGACCGTGTTCTATGACCATAACCCAAGGCACCACCACCTCAGGAAGAAGGCCAGGTTCTACCGAGGCACATCCAGTGAGTGAGGAGCAGTCAGCTCCACTGTACATACCGAGGCAGTTGCCCATGGTATTGTTCCGATTAGCGCAGCACTTTACAGCACCAGTGATGTTCAATTCCTGCTACTGTCTTTAAGGAGTTTGTTCGTTCTCTGTGTGGGTTTCCTCTCACATTCCAAAGATGTACAGGTTAGGGTTTGTAAGTGGTGGGCATGCTACGTCGGAACCAGAAATGTTGCACCAGTTGTGGGCCCTCTCCAAGGGTGACCCGCGAGGCGTGTGGCCTTGAGGCCAAGCAGCCCACGATCGACTCCATTTCCTGATGATTGAAGTGCCGAGGAAGATAGAAATCATTGAGGCGAGTGAGTGTTCAGTGTTGTCTACCAGCATCTCACTCGCTGCTGCCAGAGGAAGGTTTCTGCGTGAGTCTCAGTCTCTCTCTCTCACTCACCGCTCCCAGAGGAAGGTCCCTGCATCAAGCTGGTCTCTCTCCCTCAACCACGATGTTGTTGGAGGATTTGTGTCTTGTGCAAGGTTTGATCAAAGTGGTTCATGAATTGGACTCTGTAGTTCACGTTATGATGTCTTTCTGGTTTTTGGCCGCTCCTTTCTTGTTTTCTTTGGTTTTTGTTTTGTGGCTGTCTGTGGAGAAGATGAATGTCAAGGTTGTATACTGCATACATATTTGATAATAAATTTACTTTGAATCCCTTGGTGTTGGTCACTCATCCAAATGCCCCATTTCACTGTTTGTTATTTCGATGTACATGTGACAAATAAATCTTTAAATCATATCCTTAAATGCACCTGGGAACTTCAGATAGACTCTGCCAGGGTAAACTTTGAACTCCACCTTGGATGATCCCAAGCCCAGCAGCAGGAGCAGGAGGGTTGGGCATGGGGTCAGGAATCCATCCAGTAAAAAGCCAGCACAAAAGAGACACCAACAGAAGCTCCAAAGACCTCACCCCTGGGAGAGGAAGGATCTGCGACAGACTGAAAGAGTGGCCCAGGATAGAGGACTCTGTCCAGTTGCTGTCAGCAGCCTGTGTCCCAGCAGGGGTGATGGGGGGCTGAAGAAAAAAGGGTAATTTCCCAGTTATGACTGGGAAAGGGGGGAGCGGGCTGGGACGCCTGAAGTAAATCTGGGTCAGGTGCGAGACCAGTTACTAATTTGATGATCCCAATGATGCAGAGAGAGTGAATTGTTTCTGCAAGGAAAATGTACATCACCCCATTAAACAAGTTGACTGCAGTCACCAAGTAAAAAGGGAGGCATTTGTTGTTGCTACCCTGGCACTGAGAGGGGTTGGGTTGGCCCTAGGGAGGGAGGGGAGAAGAGATTGCATCAACTAGGAGATGAAAGGCAGGGCAAAGAGCAGGGCTCAATGCTAAGGGTCTGATTTCTCAGTATATTGATTTTCTCCAAGCTTTTTGGACAGCAAAGTGGAGAATACCAACTACAATTCTCAATAAAAAGTAGACAATTTCTCCACTGAGTACAGGTGTTGCATAAAACCTTGCGACTGGCTTGGCATTGGTTAATAACCTGTCCCTACAATGCGAGTAAAGCGGTGGTAAGATTGTCAAGTCAACAGAGAAACAATTTTACAGGTCAGCTTTCGAAACCAAAGTGTGGGCTGAAGTATCTGCCATGATCGGGCTTGTAGAGGCAATAGTGTTAAAGGTGCTGTTGCAAGGTTGCAGCAGGAACTTCAGGACCCGAGTTATAGGGAAAAATTTAATAGAACATTGTACAGTACATACAGGCTCCTTTGGTCCATAATGTTGTGCCATTCTTCCAGCCTACTCCAAGGTCAATCGAACCCAGCGGTGGCCAACGTTTTACAATCCATGCGTCAATTTTTTCCACTCATGAGTTCAGATCCACCATACAACTCTTGTACCCGCAATCAATTCTTATAAAAATATGTTAATATAGAACTCGTGCATGAAAAAAAAATCCGCATCTGAACTCGTGTGAAAAAATTGACACGCAAGAAATGTAAAAGGTAGGCCACCCCTGATCTAACCCATCCCTCCCACATAGCTCAGAACTCTTCATTATTATAATACCCATGTGTCTAAGACTCTTAGACTTCTCCACTATTAGCAGTATGTTCCAGTCACCCACCACACTGCAAAAAAAAAAGTACCTGTCTTCTCCCCTAAACCTTCCATCTATCGCTTTAAAAGGATGTCCTCCAGTATCAGTCATTGGTACCCTGGGAAGTAGGCTGTTCAGGTCTTTATTCCCTGGAGCGCAGGAGAATGAGGGGTGATCTTACAGAGGTATACAAAATTATGAGGAGTATAGACAGGGTAAAATGAATGCAGACTTTTTCCCCTCAGGTTGAGTGAGACAAGAACTAGGGGTCATAGCTTTAGGGTGAAAGGTTAAATACTTGAGGGGAACCTGAGGGGGGAGCTTCTTCACTCAGAGGGTGGTGAGTGTGGAGCGAGCTGCCAAGGGAAGTGATGGATGCAGGTTTCACTGTAACATTTAGGAGAAGTTTTGACAGGTGCATGGATGGGAGGGGTATGGAGGGGTTTAACCCAGTTGCAGGTAGGTGGGACTCAGCAGAAGACCAGCCTTCCCTCTAATTTCTTATTTTAGAACTGCGAGGCCCAAAAACTGCACAAAACTTTGTAAGTAGGATGCCGTGCACAATTCTGATTTGATGGAGACAGACCTGAGAAGCACAGAGGAACATCTGGAGAAACTTCTGAAATACCCGGTTCGCTGCCGCTGCTACTGTGCGATCGAGAATCTCCGGAGGGAAGGCCCCAAAATCGCTGGCTTTGCCTGCTGCTGGCGGCCGGGGCTGGGGTCGAAGCGTTCAGCAGAGATGGTGCTCGGTACTCGGTGTTGGAGGGCTGGTTGGAGGCTCGAAGTTTTCGGATGACTCAGTCAGACTGTAGTCGGGCATGGCAGGGAGAGTTTTCTTCCTTCTCCCGTCTGCGTGAGATGTGGGACTTTCGAGAGACTTTGAACTTTCTTACTGTGCCCATGGCCTGTTCTTCATCAAGTTATGGTATTGTTGCACTGTTGTAACTATATGTGGTTTTTGTTAGTTTTTCAGTCTCGGTCTGTCCTGTGTTTCTGTGATATCACACCAGAGGAATATTGTATCATTTCTTAATATATGCATTACTAAATGACAATAAAAGAGGACTGCGTGTCCTCATTATCTAATAATCTAATCTAATGTTTTTTTTAAATGTGCATATTAGAGTGCCAGCGTTCAGTGGATCAGTTTATTAGCAATAATATATATAATAAAATAAAGATGGAGCAGAGAGCTAGCTTGTAAATCAGACAGCAGCAGTAAAAGGGGGTTTGGAACGGCAGGAATGGGGCACCACAGGAGAGGTGTGGGACAGGTGGCACAGGAGTGCCAGGAGCATGGGAGAGGGTGGCACAGGTGCAGATACGCCCAGCCCTGAGACATTTGCTTCCAAACAATTGGTTTACTGATCATTACAGAATGTCTTTCTTCTCCGTGGATTGTCACCTTGTCGTGGTGGAGAGGCTTGTGTGGTACCGACGACATCTGAAGGCACTTGAAAAGTTCCATCAACGTTGTCTTTGAAACATCTTAAATATCAGCTGGGAAGATAGAAGAACCAACGTCAGTGTGCTAAACGAAACAAAAACCAACAAGCATTGAAGCCTATGTCATCAAGAACCAACTAAGATGGAGCGGTCACGTTGTTCGGATGAAAGACGAATGTCTGCCGAAACAAATCTTCTACTCCCAGCTTAAAGCCGGCAAATGTAAAAGAGGCGGACAACAGAAGAGATTCAAAGACGTCTTAAAAGCCAACATGAAGAAATGTAACATCGACATCAACAATTGGGAAACCAATGCCAAGGACAGGAAACTCTGGCAAGCCATCATCCGAGAAGGAACAGCAACTTTCGAAGCCAACAGATGTGCAGAATTAGAAGAAAAGAGAAGAAAATGGAAAGAGAGGCAGCAACAACCAAAGCCCGATCTGCCATCTGGAGCTACCTGCCCTGAATGCAGAAGAACTTCCAAAGCCAAGATTGGACTCATAAGCCACTTGAGAGCCCATAAGTAGATCAACAGAACGAAGACCACCATCCTCGACCTTGAGGGATAGCCACGACGACAACGTCGGAATGTCTTTGATGTTTCCCGTTCCCTCCCCTTTTCCCAACCATGATTCCCCTCTCCCTGCCCCCTTCCCATTCTCAGTCCACAATAGAATCCCATATCAGAATCAGATTTATCATTGCTCACGTCATGAAATTTGTTTTTTTTGTGGCAACAGTACAGCGCAATACACAAAATTCCTACAGTACTGTGCCAAAGTCTTAGGCACACTAGCTATACATGTGTGCCTAAGACTTTTGCACAAGACTGTAACACATTGATGCTCTAATATGTTTCACTGTAAAGTTTGTGGTACATTATTTAGAAAATGTATGGATTATATTCAGTAACACAATTAATTACAGGGCATTTCACAATAATATTAACAGATTTCAAAATTATATTAATATTACGGACTCAAAGTCTTGGACTATGTTTTTTGTGTGAATGTATTTTACTGATCTTATATGGGCTGTAAGTACCTTGTGCTGTGTGTGACAGTTGGTTCAGGTTTCCCCTGCTATCTGAAAGTACAGTGTTCCTATGAAACCTTTCCTAAGCCAAAATGGCATAAAGCGAAGAAGCAATTACCATTAATTTATATGGGGAAAAATTTGAGCATTCCCACACCCAAAAAAATAACCTATCAAATCATACCAAATAAATCATACCACAAAACCTAAAATAACACTAACATATAGTAAAAGCAGGAATGATATGATAAACACACAGCCTATATAAAGTAGATATAATATATGTACAGTGTAGTTTCATTTATCAGAATCGGGAAGATTTAGTCAAAACCAATTTGTAGAGGGGGGAGAAAAACGGCACGTACACGCATGCGCACACACCTGCCCACGCAAGGCTTCACGGTCATCGTAGTCTTTCTCAGGGTAAACACAAGTTTAAAGCGGGCACCTTTTCTCGTAAAAGCAAAAATCCTCTTCGGATTTCTTTCGGTTAGTGAAAACAGGTACTAATGTAGGTCTTTCGTAAAAGCGAAGTGGCGTAAAGCAAACTTTCGTAAAGCGGGGGACACCTGTACTGTGTTGGTACACCTTGTCCACAGAGTAACACAGCTTCATTTAGCTGTATTCATGGGTTTTCCTGGATGGTTGAATGACAATTAAACTTGAATTTAAAGGAAAATTCCAGCTGTGTGGCAACAGAGGCTACGTGCACTGGAGTATTGCAGTTACCGCGTGGCTGCGCACCCCTACAGGTTCGAGGGAACAGTGCAGAAGACCAGCCTGACACAAAGGGCTGTTTCAGTGTTGTAGTGCTCTGTGACATTATGCTATTGATAATCTTGAGGAAATGGCGTCAGAAGCACACCCAGACCCTGGGCAAGTGATGGGAAGAGCAAGCTGCTTTAATCTTCCTCGGCCACCGACTGTCCTGCCTGTGGAAGAGCTTGCAGTTCCTGCATTGGCCTCATCAGCCATCTCAAATGCTACAAGACTGACACAGAAGTGAGTCATCCTCCATCCCAAGGGGGGAGCCTGAACTTACAGCAAAGGCCCGGGCTTCTGTTTAACAAACATGATTTCAAATGACTTCTCCAAATTTCTTGGTTGATTCAGCCTGTTTCTGGGAAATCTGAGTAAGGAACTCCTGGAAGTTCCTTTTTTTTTTAAAAAAAAGGAATGAATGAGACCTGGGGAAGGTAAAGGCCATGAGGAACTGCTGATCCTCCAGGGTCAGATAGCTGAAGTCATCGGCAGTCCTGGGCACCACAGGTATTTGTGACAGCCCCTTGCCGACTTCGGTAAACAAGATTCGGATTCCTTACCCAGAGTGATGAAACAGCCTGGCTCAGAGACAGAGGTGAAGTTTGGAAGCCGTGTGAAATAGGGTAGGTGTGAATCATCAGTTTTCCCCATCTGATTAGGATCCATTGCCAATTTATTACATTTTTAAAACATACAGTACCAGCCCAACAAGTCTGTGCTACCCAATTACATTCATGTGACCAATTAACCCCTACGTCTTCAGAATGTGGGAGGAAACCAGAGCACCCAGAGGAAATCCACAGAGTCACGGGGAGAGCATACAAACTCCTTACAGACAATGGAGGAGACTGAATCCAAGTCACTGGCACTGTAATAGAGTTACACAAACCGTTAACACCTTGGTTGAAATGATTTCACAAAGACTAGTTCCTCCTGGTGATTAACACTCTCAGAGTCAAACAGCTCCCTAATCTGGACTCTCGGTTTCCTCACACACCAGATCCTCTCTCAGGGGAACGTTAAAGAGCCCCTACTTAACGTCTACTTCGAACACAGCTCTTTGGTCTCATGAACAACGTTTAACTCAAACATGTCACCATTTCACAGAATGAACAACTTGAACACTATGTTGTTTATGGAAGCTAGCAAATAGGTTGTCATTCTCCTTATATTCCATGAGCTGTTAAGTGTTTCATCATGTCCTATAAAGGCTAGTGAACTCATTATAGAAATGCAAACCTTTTCAATAACAACAGCTGGAATCTGCCTAGCACCCACACACTCCTCCCACTGGGTCCAACTGTTTCCATCTGCCTGCCCCATCTCCCTTATTTGGTTTCAGGCTCCACGTTCCTTTCCTATCGGATTCTATCATCTACAGCACTTTGTTGCCTCCACCCATCACCTCCCAGCCTCTCTCACATCATCCACTATCCCCACTGGATCCACCCATCACCTCCCAGCCCCTCTCACTACATCCACTATCCCCACTGGATCCACCCATCACCTCCCAGCCCCTCTCACTACATCCACTCCTCCCCACTGGATCCACCCATCACCTCCCAGCCCCTCTCACTACATCCACTATCCCCACTGGATCCACCCATCACCTCCCAGCCCCTCTCACTACATCCACTCCTCCCCACTGGATCCACCCATCACCTCCCAGCCCCTCTCACTACATCCACTCCTCCCCACTGGATCCACCCATCACCTCCCAGCCCCTCTCACTACATCCACTATCCCCACTGGATCCACCCATCACCTCCCAGCCCCTCTCACATCATCCACTATCCCCACTGGATCCACCCATCACCTCCCAGCCCCTCTCACTACATCCACTCCTCCCCACTGGATCCACCCATCACCTCCCAGCCCCTCTCACTACATCCACTCCTCCCCACTGGATCCACCCATCACCTCCCAGCCTCAGAATCAAATTTATTATCACTGGCATGTTGTGTGAAATTTGTTAATTTAGCAGCAGTTCAATGCGATACATAATCTAGCAGAGAAAGATAATAATAAATAAAATTTTTAAAAAATAAACAATTCAATTACGTGTACTGAATAGATTAAAAAATTATGCATAAAACAAGTACTGTATGGTTAAAAAAAAGTGAGGTATTGCCCAAGGATTCAATGTCCATTTAGGAATCAGATGACAGAGGGGAAGAAGCTGTTCCTGAATCACTGATTTTGTGCCTTCAGGTTTCTGTATCTCCTACCTGATGGTAACAGTGAGGAAAGGGCATGCCCTGGGTGCTGGAGGCCCTTAATAATGGACACTGTCTTTCTGAGACTCCATTCTTTGAAGATGTCCTGGGTACTTTGTAGGCTAGTACCCAAGATGGAGCTGACTAGATTTAAAACATTCTGCAGCTTCTTTTGGTCCGATGCAGCACCCCCCACCACCACCATACCAGACAGTGATGCAGCCTGTCAGAATGCCCTCCATGGTACAACTATAGAAATTTTTGAGTCTATTTGTTGACATGCCAAATCACTTCAAACTCCTAATAAAGTATAGCTGCTGTCTTGCCTTCTTTATAACTACATCGATATGTTGGGACCAGGTTAGGTCCTCAGAGATCTTGACACCCAGGAACTTGAAACTGCTCACTCTGTCCACTTCTGATCCCTCTATGAAGATTGGTATGTGTTCCTTCGTCTTACCCCTCCTGAAGTCCACAAACCGTTCTTTTGCCTTACTGACGTTGAGTGCCAGGTTGTTGCCGCGGCACCACTCCACTAGTTGGCATATCTCACACCTGTACACTCTCTCATCTCCATCTGAAATTCTACCAACAATGGTTGTATCATCGGCAGATGTATAGATGGTATTTGAGCTATGCCTAGCCACACAGTCATGTGTATACAGGGAGTAGAGCAGTGGGCTAAGCACACACCTCTGAGGTGTGCCAGTGTTAATCATCAGCGAGGAGGATATGTTATCACCAATCCGCACAGACTGTGGTCTTCCAGTTAGGAAGTCGGGGTTCCAAATGCAGAGGGGGGTACAGAGGCCCAGGTTCTGCAACTTGTCAATCAGGATTGTGGGAATGATGGTATTAAATGCTGAGCTATAGTCGACGAACAGCATCCTGACATAGGTGTTTGTGTTGTCCAGGTGGCCTAAAGCCGTGTGGAGAGCCATTGAGATTGCATCTGCCATTGACCTATTGTGGCGATAGGCAATAGTTCCACTCACTACTTCCATTCCTCCTCACCCGGATCCACCTATCACATCCCACCCCTCCCCACCTGAATCCATCTGCCAATCAACTTCTCTTCTCCTGGACCCATCAATTACCTGCCAGCTCCTGTCCCACCTCTCCCCTCACTTCTCTATATTGCCCTCACCCTTCTACTTTTGCAGGCTCGGTAAAGGGTCTCGACGCAAAATGTTGACTGGTTACTTCCCTCCGTAAATATTGCTCGACCCGCAGAACTCCACCACCAGTTTTGATTTTGCTCCGCATTCCAGCATCAGTCACCAGTCCTAATGAAGAGCCTCAGCCTGGAACATTGACTATTCCCTCCGCAGGCACTTCCTGACTTGCTGAGTTCCTCCAGCATTTTGTGTGTCTTGTTCCAGGGTTTGCTGTGTCCTGCACCTCCTGAAGATTTGGGTGAAATATTTAAGGGGTGTGTGAGGGGGAATTTGTTCGCTCAGGGTAGAGAGAGCTGTCAGCGGAAGTGGTTAATGTGGGTTCAATTGTAACATTTAAGAGAAGTTTGGATAAGTACATGGATGGGAAGGGTATGGAAAACCATGGTCCAGGTGCGGGTCAATGGGATTAACCTGATTAATAGTTCAGTTTATTCAACATTTTCATATGACGTAATTTGACCTTTCCGAATCCTCCTTAACTTAAAATATATGAATAGAGGAGCGGAGTTGACGACGTTATTGAACGTGTTTGATTCAAGATAATGGGTTTAGCCTTGTTTTGTTCCGTTTGCTTTTTTTTGGGGGGTTTAGTATTTTTTTTTGTTTCTTTTTGGAGTTTTTCTTTGTATTTTTTTCTTTTTATTTCTTTTTTTTCTATGATTAACTATATCAAGAGTTTGGAAGTCTATTATATTTGTATTATTTGAAATCTTTTTTGTATATGCTTATCAACAATAAGTTTATTCCAATCTCTTTGTATCAACATTGTTATTCTGTTTATAATTTTGGAAAATTAATTAAAAGATTTAAAAAGAAAGAAAGAATAGTTCAGCATGAACTTGATGGGCCAAAGGGCCTGGTTTTGCACTGTAGTATTTGATGACTCTCCCATACCAGTGTCACTGCCTCCTGCTATGTACCTAGACCTTCCGCCAACGACAACTTCCATTACCCACCCCCACTCTCCCCGAAACATCCGTTTAACGCTCGAGTCTGACATACATTTTCCACTATCGACGCAAAATAGAAGTATGTGACCCATCCAAGTTTTGACAGTGGGATAGAGTTGAATCTCAGAGACCACATTTCCTCAGTGGATCAACAGAAAACTGGGACACAATGGAAAACTATAAATGCTGGAGGAACAAAAAAAAACAGCAATGATGGAGACAATGACTGTGCAAGGAAATGGCCATTACCCTGATCAATTTTAAATACAAAAGTTAAATGTTCCAAACAAAGGAAATGTCTGACAAAGAATTTGTATGTTTAATTATCTATAACCAGTAGACCACATAGAGACAAACTCATTATTCTTGGTTTAGTATAACCATTATCAATGACATTATACATTCTAAAATATGTACCCAATACTTGCACACGAGATACGATTTGACATGGTTTGTCATGATGGGATATCAGCTCCTATGTCTTATGGTCACATGTACGTTGAAATATACAGCGGAATGCATTGTTTTGCAACAACGACCACAGTCTGAGGATTATGTGGTTATTGCCAGGTTACGCTTCCAGCACTGACATGGCACAAATCACTAATCCTAACCCATTCTTCTTCGGAATATAGGTTGGGGGTGGGTGGGGGGAGGGAGGAACTAGAGAACGTGGAAGAAGCCCACACAGTCACAGGAAGCAAGTTCAAACTCCTGACAGTGAACCCTGATTAGTGATCAGGGGTGCAGGGACTCCTGACATTTCATTAGGCAGAATTCACCCAGACTGTTAAGGGTTACATTCGCCCCGTATGTTACGTGTTACTTTGCACAGTATTATGTTTTGGGGGCGGGCCAGTTGTTTCTGATTGAGGTAAAGTGTACGTTGGAAGTAATTACACTCATGTCGATTTTTGTCGACACTCCTAGTGGTTTATTTATTTAGACATCCTGCGCGGAACAGGCCCTTCCCACCCAGTGAGCCACACTGCTCAGCGATGCACCTATTTAACCCGGCCGAGTCACAGGACAATTTACAATGACCAATTAACTTCCTGACTGGAACATCTTTGGACTGTGTGAGGAAACCAGATCACCCAGGGGAGCCCCACGAGCTCACAGGAAGAACATACAAACTTTCTTACAGAGAATGCTGGAACTCCGAGCTGTCATAGCATTGCGCTTCACACATAAAAGTTGCTGGTGGACGCAGCAGGCCAGGCAGCATCTCTAGGAAGAGGTACAGTCGACGTTTCGGGCCGAGACCCTTCGTCAGGACTAACTGAAAGAAGAGATAGTAAGAGATTTGAAAGGGGGAGGGGGAGATCCAAAATGATAGCAGAAGACAGGAGGGGGAGGGATGGAGCCAAGAGCTGGACAGGTGATTGGCAAAAGGGATACGAGAGGATCACGGGACAGGAGGCCCAGGGAGAAGGAAAAGGGGGAGGTGGGGAAAAAGCCCAGAGTATAGGTAAGGGGTATAGTGAGATGGACAGAGGGAGAAAAAGGAGAGAGAGAGACAAAAAGAATGTGTGTATATAAATAAATAAATAACAGATGGGGTACAAGGACTCTCCCACCCCCCACCGACAACCCCTTCGCCCGTCTTCAACCCTCCTCCTCTTCCTGGACACCCCGCTCTGGTCTTCTGCCTGCTCTGGATCTCTTTATTGCTAACTGCCCATGGGACATCAACCATCTCGACTTCACCGCACCTTGTTCCCATTCCAACCTCACTCCTTCGGAATGCTCTGCTCTCCACTCCCTCCGCACTAATCCTAACCTTACCATAAAACCCGCCGATAAAGGGATTGCTGTTGTAGTCTGGCGTACTGACCTCTACCTTGCCAAGGCACAGCGACAACTCGCGGATACCTCCTACTTACCCCTCGATCGTGACCCCACTAAAGAGCACCAGGCCATTGTCTCCCACACCATCACCAACTTTATCCGCTCAGGGGATCTCCCATCCACTGCTACCAACCTTATAGTTCCCACACACCGCACTTCCAGTTTCTACCTCTTACCCAAGATCCACAAACCTTGTTCAATCCTCTCCTACCTATGTTCGTGACACTTCTCATGCTCTGAAACTTTTTGATGATTTTAAGTTCCCTGGCCCCCACCGCTTTATTTTCACCATGGATGTCCAGTCCCTTTATACTTCCATCCCCCATCAGGAAGGTCTCAAAGCTCTCTGCTTCTTTTTGGATTCTAGACCTAATCAGTTCCCCTCTACCACGACTCTGCTCCGTCTAGCGGAATTAGTCTTTACTCTTAATAATTTCTCCTTTGCCTCCTCCCACTTCCTCCAAACTAAAGGTGTAGCCATGGGCACCCGTATGGGTCCTAGCTATGCCTGCCTTTTTTGTTGGCTTTGTGGAACAATCCATGTTCCGTGCCTATTCTGGTATCTGTCCCCCACTTTTCCTTCGCTACATCGACGACTGCATTGGCGCTGCTTCCTGCATGCATGCTGAGCTCGTTAACTTCATTAATTTTGCCTCCAACTTTCACCCTGCCCTCAAGTTTACCTGGTTAATTTCTGACACTTCCCTCCCTTTTCTAGATCTTTCTGTCTCTATCTCTGGAGACAGCTTACCTACTGATGTCTACTATAAGCCTACTGACTCTCACAGCTATCTGGACTATTCCTCTTCTCACCCTGTCTCTTGCAAAAATGCCATTCCCTTCTCGCAATTCCTCCGTCTCCGCCGCATCTGCTCTCAGGATGAGGCTTTTCATTCCAGGACGAGGGAGATGTCCTCCTTTTTTAAAGAAAGGGGCTTCCCTTCCTCCACCATCAACTCTGCTCTCAAACGCATCTCCCCCATTTCACGCACATCTGCTCTCACTCCATCCTCCCGCCACCCCACTAGGAATAGGGTTCCCCTTGTCCTCACCTACCACCCCACCAGCCTCCGGATCCAACATATAATTCTCTGTAACTTCTGCCACCTCCAACTAGATCCCACCACTAAGCACATCTTTTCCTCCCCCCCCCGCTTTCCGCAGGGATCGCTCCCTACGCGATTCCCTTGTCCATTTGTCCCCCCCATCCCTCCCTCCTGGCACTTATCCTTGTAAGCGGAACAAGTGCTACACATGCCCTTACGCTTCCTCCCTTACCACCATTCAGGGCCCCAGACAGTCCTTCCAGGTGAGGCGACACTTCACCTGTGAGTCGGCTGGGGTGATATACTGCGTCCGGTGCTCCCGATGTGGCCTTCTATATATTGGCAAGACCCAACGCAGACTGGGAGATCGTTTTGCTGAACACCTACGCTCTGTCCGCCAGAGAAAGCAGGATATCCCAGTGGCCACACATTTTAATTCCACATCCCATTCCCATTCTGACATGTCTACAGTAGAGGAGGCCGTGGATAAAGATGAAGCCACACTCAGGTTGGAGGAACAACACCTTATATTCCGTCTGGGTAGCCTCCAACCTGATGGCATGAACATTGACTTCTCTAACTTCCGCTAATGCCCCACCTCCCCCTCGTACCCCATCCATTATTTATTTATATACACACATTCTTTTTCTCTCTCTCCTTTTTCTCCCACTGTCTCTCTGACTATACCCCTTGCCCATCCTCTGGGTTCCCCCCCACTTTTCTTTCTCCCTGGACTTCCTGTCCCATGATCCTCTCATATCCCTTTTGCCAATCAGCTGTCCAGCTCTTGGCTCCATCCCTCCCTCTCCTGTCTTCTCCTATCATTTTGGATCTCCCCCTCCCCCTCCCACTTTCAAATCTCTTACTAGCTCTTCTTCCAGTTAGTCCCGATGAAGGGTCTCGGCCCGAAACGTCGACTGTACCTCTTCCTAGAGATGCTGCCTGGTCTGCTGCGTTCACCAGCAACTTTTACGTGTGTTGCTTGAAATTCCAGCATCTGCAGATTTCCTCGTGATAGCATTGCGCTTACCGCTTTGCTACTGTTGCATCCCTACAGGAAAGCATCAGGCCCAGATACCGTCCATGGCCATCGATTCTGCATGGATCAATTAGCAGGGGTATCTGCAGACGTTTTTAACTTTTCGCTGCTTTAGTCTGTGGTTCTTTCCTGCTTTAACAGTTTAATTTAATGGTTCCATTCCACATCAGACAATATATAGAGTATACAACCTGAAATTCTTACTCTTCACAGACATCCACAAAACAGAAAAAAAAACCCCAAAGAATTAAATTTAAGACCACTATCATCCCAATAAGCAGGAAAATAACAAGATAGCATGCCCTAATGACTATCACCCAGTGCCTCTCATATCTACCATCATAAAAGCTTTATCAAGCATCAACATGAGCCTTCCAGCCAACGTCAACCCATTCCAGTCTGCCTCCTGCCAAAGCAGTTCTATGATGGACATCATCTCCCTGGCCCTACACTCATCTCTGGAACATTAGATGGTAAAGACGCCCACATAAAGTTGCCAGATAGCTTTTGCACTTTATTCTGTTACAGTATTTGATGGCTCTTGGCCTGTACTCACAGGAGTTTAAAAGAATGAGCCTTAGGTCCCACACCACCACAGGAACAGCTGTTACTTTTCAACCAACAGGATCCTGAACCAGTGTGGATAACTTCACTCACCCCAACAATGAACTGATTCCACAATTCATGGATTCACTTTCAAGGACTTAACAACTTATCTTCTCAGTATTATTTATTTACTCCTGTTATTCTTTTCTGTATTCGCAGAGTTCATCTTCCTACACATAGCGCGAGTACCGTACACCTTGGTACAGTACTATATATTACATCTTTTCAGTTACCACTACTGAGCTAATTAAGTACTTTGATTTCTGTTTCTCAACCACCTTCCTATTTTAACCAAGGTACAGTACTCTGCCTCACTCTTGGACAAGATGTAGCACTCTCTTTGCCCCCCACTGATCAGGGTCACATGAAGCCATGGGAGCAGGTGGTGGATGGTCGTATGAGCAGCTGGTGCCTTTCCTGGTTGTGCGACCAGTGACGCCGGGCAGACAATCTCTGAATAGTATTGATGATGGTTGGGGTCACCCGTCTTGTAAAGGCACTGCCCAGGAGGAGACAATGGCAAGCCGCTTCTTTGCCAACAACCACCATGGTCATGGCCCTGATGAAGCGTTTCGGCCCAAAATGATGACTGTTTACTCTTTTCCATAGATGCCGTCTGGCCTGCTGAGTTCCTCCAACATTTTGTGTGTGTGTGTTGCTCTGATTTCCAGCATCTACAGATTTTCTCTTGTTGATGGTCATGCAAAGACCATGATCGCCCATATCTTATGACACAGCACATAAAGAACGAACGAATGAACTACTGAGCTAATCCAAAACTAAGCACTCTTATTTCTGTTTCCCAGCCACCTTCCTATTTTAAAACTGATGTACAGTACTGTGCAAAAGTCTTGGGTACACTAGTTATAACTACCACAGTACTGTATATGAAGGCATAGATGTACTTTGAACTTTGGCTGGCCCCTGCTGCTATCATACAAAAAGCAACAGGACGAGTGGTCCTGTGTGCTCTTCAGCTGTCTGAATCACCAGCCCAGTGACAGACACAGAGCACTGACAAGTCACCCGGGTTACCATTAACACTCGCAGCGCCAGCATCAGGCCACGAGTGAAGATACACTTGGCCACAATTTTCAGCAGGCCCCACTCGAATGTTATGTTGTCAGTGGTAAACCATGAACAAAAATTAGATGCACATTCAGGGCCCACTTTACATCTGCCCATTATTGCAAATATCTAATCAGCCAATCATGTGGCAGCAACTCAACACATAAAAGCAAGCAGACAGAGTCAAGAAGTTCAGTTGCTGTTCAGACCAAACATCAGAATGGGGAAGAAATGTGATCTGAGTGACTTTGACTGTGGAATGATTGTTGAAGAAACAACTCATCACGATGCATTTCAAATTATATTTGGCAGTTTTAACCAGGCCTCTTTGAGGAAAACCCTACCTGATTATCACCAGCACCTAACCCGTTTTAGAGCACTGCTACACCACAATAAGGAATGCCTAATCATTCCTTCCTGAGACCGCATTTTGGCAAGTCGGATCATTTGGCTGTACTCCAACTACCTGAATACAGACAGAGCCTTTAGGCTCCAGAGATCAAGACAACTAAGAGGTGGTCACAGGAGGCCTTGAGTCAGAGCTCTGGGCCATGTTCAAAAACTAATCTGAGGGTTTGAATGAATTCATCAGGGTTGTTACAGACTTTATTAAAACATCTGTTGGATGAGTGCGCCCCCATGAAATCGTCCAGCCTTGGATGAACAATGAAATCCAGAATCTGCTGAGAGCCAGATCAGAGGCATTCAAGTCTGGAGATCAAGGATGCTACAAGAGGTGCAGGTATGATCTCCAGAAGACCATCTCACAGGTGAACTGGAGAATCCAGACTAGACTGGAATCAACAAGGGTTTCTTGACAGCTGTGGCAGGGTTTGAACACCATAACCTCCTACAAATTAAATCTTGCGACATAGGAGGAAGCAGAGCTTCGCTTCCAGATGAGCTCAATGTCTTCTGGTAGTCAAAGGAAGCACAGAACAGGGAGGAACCATCGCACACTCCCATGTCTCCCCATGATCCTTTGGTCTCAGTACCTGAAGGTGACATGCAGGCTACCTTCAGAACAGTGAATCCAAGGAAAGCATCCGGTCCGGACGGAGTACCTGGTCCAGTACTAAAGACCTGTGCTGCCCAACTGGCTGGTGTGTTCATGGATATCAACTTCTCACTCCAGCAGTGTGAGGTACTCACCTGCTTCAAGCAGGCTTCAATCGTACTGGTACCTGGAGGAGTGTGGTAACCTGACTAAGTGACCGTCACCCAGTGGCACTTAAATCCAAGTGATGAAGTGTTTTGAGAGGCTGGTGCTGAAGCCTATCAGCTCCCGTCACTGACGCAACAGGTCCACAGCAGATGCCATCTCACTGGCTCTTCACACAACCCTGGAACATCTGAACAGCAATGATGCATACATCAGAATGCTCCTTATTGACTACACTTAGCACTTAATACCATTATCCCCTCAAAACTAATCAGCAAACTGCACAACCAGGGCCTCAATATCCCTCTTGTGCAATTGGATCCTCGAAATCTTCACTTGTAGATCCCAGTCAGTTCGGATTGGCAAAAGCATCTCCTCCACAATCTTTATCAGCACATAGGGATGCATACTTAGCCCCCTGCTCTACACCTATGACTCTGTGGCTAAGTACAGCTCCAACACCATTTACAAGTTTGCTGATGACACTACTGTTCCGGGCCGTATCAAAGGGGGTGATGAATCAGCATACAGAAAGGAGATTGAACATCTGCCTGAGCGGTGTCATAACAACAACCTCTCACTCAATGTCAACAAGTCCAAGGAACTGATTTTAGGTTTCAGGAGAAGGAAACCAGAGGACCATGAGCCAGTAATCACGGGAGGACCAGAGGTGGAGAGGGTCATTATGTCAGAGGACCTGACCTGGACCCATCATACAAGTATTGTTGCAAAGAAAGCACATTAGTGCCTCTACTTCCTCAGGAGTGTGGAGATTCAGCATGTCATCAAAAACCTTGGCAAACTTCAATAGACGTGTAGTGGGAAGTGTACTCGCTTGGCTGCTTTACAGCCTAGTATAGGAACACCAATGCGTTTGAGTGGAAAATCCTACAAAAGGTTGTGGATTCAGCCCAGTACATCATGGGTAAAACCCTCCCAACTATTGAGTACATCTACATAAAACACTGGCATAGAAAAGCAGCATTCAACAAAGATCCTCACCACCCAGGCCATGCTCTTTTCTCACTGCTGCCATCAGGTAGAAGGTACAAGTACCTCAGGACTCGTACCACCAGGTTCAATAACAGTTACTACCCCTCAACCATCAGGCTCTTGAACAAAAGGGGATAACGACACTCACTCTACTTCTGGTGTTCCCACATCCGATGGACTCTTTATCCTGTTATTTCACGCTCAGCGCTGCCTCCACTCCGTCATGGAGTATCAGCTGGCAGGATCTTGTCTCCAACTTCCAAGCACTGAAGCCACTTTGCTGCTCAAGCAGCTCTGCTGTTCGGGCCACGCGTCTCACGTGGACAACTCCAGGTTAATGAAAGGATACTCGATGGAGAACTCTCTCAGGGCAAGTGAGATTGAGCTGCCCCGTGCAAGATGCACAAAGACCAACTTAAACAGCAGCTTCCTCAGGCGAACAGAGGTCAGCAAGTGGCAGCAGCTGGCTTGTGACAGAGACGGCTGATCCGCAGTACGGCCAACAATTTCGAAGAAATCCAAGACTGCGACTGCTGAAGAGAAGAGGAGACGCAGGAAGGATCCTACTACCCAAGTGCCTACATCCCAGCTTTTCCTGTTTTCCTACTGCTCCAGGATTGGCCTCTGCAATCACCAACTATCGTGCCGTTGCTCCTGATGGCTCTTCTTCCCTCCTGATCTTTGCAAGTGAAGAAGCAGCCATCTTCATCCTTTATTGCTATTTATTCGTACCGTACAGTTTGTTTAGTTACTGTTCTATAGATTTGCTAAGTATGTCCACAGGAAAAAGAACTTCAGGATTGTATGTGCTGACATGCATGTACTCTGATAGTAATTTTTATTTTGAACTTTGGTGCCAGACGGGGTGGTTTGACTATGTCAGAAACTGCAGACCTCCTGGGATTTTCCACACACAACAGTCTCTGGAGCAGGAGATTGCACCCTGGGGCCTGCGGACCCCGTGGTTAATGGTGGGGGCCTGTGGTATATGGAGGGTTGGGAATCCCAGCTCTAGCATTTACAGAAAATGGTGCAAACAACAAAAAATAGTCATACTTTATTGATCCCAGGGGGAAATTGGTTTTCATTACAGTTGCACCATAAATAATAAATAGTAATAGAACCATAAATAGTTAAATAGTAATATATAAATTATGCCAGTAAATTATGAAATAGGTCCAGGACCAGCCTATCGGCCCAGGGCGTCTGACCCTCCAAGGGAGGAGTTGTAAAGTTTCATGGCCACAGGCAGGAATGACCTGTGAGTCTAGAAAATGTCCAGTGAGTGGCAGTTCTGTGGGGGAAAACACTTTGTTAATGAGGGAGGTCAGAGGAGAATGGCCAGACTGGTTCAAGCTGACAGGAAGGCAATAGACAATAGGTGCAGGAGTAGGCCATTCAGCCCTTCGAGCCAGCACCACCATCCACTGTGATTATGGCTGATCATCCACAATCAGTACCCTTTTCCTGCCCTCCCTTGACTCCGCTATTTTTAAGAGCTCTAACTAACTCTTTCTTGAAAGAATCCAGAGACTTGGCCTCCACTGCCTTGAGGCAGAGCATTCCACAGAACAACCCTCTGTGTGAAAAAGTCTTTCCTCAACTCCGTTCTAAATGGTCTACCCCTTATTCTTAAACTGTGGCCTCTGGTTCTGGACTCCCCCAACATGAGGAACATGTTTCCTGCCTCTAGCGTGTCCAATCCCTTAATAATCTTATATGTTTCAATCAGGTCCCCTCTCATCCTTCTAAATTCCAGTGTATACAAGCCCAGTCGCTCCAATCTTTCAACCTATGACAGTCCCGCCATCCCAGGAATTAACCTCGTGAACCTAGGCTGCACTCCCTCAATAGCAAGAATGTCCTTCCTCAAACTTGGAGACCAAAACTGTACACAATACTCCAGGTGGGGTCTCACCAGTGCCTTGTACAACTGCAGAAGGACCTCTTTGCTCCTATACTCAAGGCAACAGTAATGTTACAACAGTGATGAGAAGAGCATCTCTGAACGTACAACACATCGAACCTTGAAGTGGATGAGCCACAGCAGCAGAGGACCACACCAGGTTCCACTCCTGGACCTAAGTTGGCCAACGTGTGTATATTTAAGAGAAACAGTACCATGTGGTCAGTCAGCTGCACACTTGTGGAAGAGATGGATCAGAGATTGATCACAACAGTTAAGAGAAGTTTGGGTAAATACATGGACAGAAGGGTTATGGAGGGCTAAGGTCCAGGTACCTAGGCAGAATACAAACACAAGAGATTCTGCAGATACTGGAAATCCAGAGACAGACAGACACACACACACACACACACACACACACACACACACACAAAATCCTGGAGGAACTCAGCAGGTCAGGAAGCAACTAATAAACAGTCAACTTTCTGGGTCGAGACCATTCATTAGAACTGGTAAGGAATGCGGAAGAAACAGTTTGGTGCAGACTGGATGGGCTAAAGGACCCGTTTCTGTGCTAGCGTGCTCTACGATTCTAGGATAAGTAGTGGTATCTTACTAAATCAGAGAACCATAGAACCATAGAAACTACAGCACAGAAACAGGCCTTTTGGCCCTTCTTGGCTGTGCCGAACCATTTTCTGTCTAGTCCCACTGACCTGCACACGGACCATATCCCTCCATACACCTCCCATCCCTGTATCTGTCCAATTTATTCTTAAATGTTAAAAAAAAGAACCCGCATTTACCACCTCATCTGGCAGCTCATTCCACACTCCCACCAATCCCTGTATGAAGAAGCCCCCACTAATGTTCCCTTTAAACTTTTCCCCCCTCACCCTTAACCCATGTCCTCTGGTTTTTTTCTCCCCTTGCCTCAGTGGAAAAAGCCTGCTTGCATTCACTCTATCTATACCCATCATAATTTTATATACCTCTATCAAATCTCCCCTCATTCTTCTACGCTCCAGGGAATAAAGTCCTAACCTATTCAACCTTTCTTTGTAACTGAGTTTCTCAAGTCCCGGCAACATCCTTGTAACAAGACATAGAAACAACAAAAATAAACTTTTGGATGTCAAATGGTAAAATCTTGTTTAATCAACCTCACTGAAACTTTTTGAAGAGTCAGCAAACTACATTAATGTAGGAGGTGTAGTTTATTTAGATTTTCAAATAAGGTCCCATAACAGGCCAATGTTCAAGGTCAGAGGTCAAGACCAGGTAAAGTTCATTGCCATTTCCTTCTGCACAGAAAGCAGATACCAAAGGGCAGCTGTTGACAGGGAAGGTGGTGGGATAATGGTGTTCTACAAAGATGCCTGTTGGAATGCTGCCATTCACAATCTACAGTAACAATGCAGACTTTGGAATTAAAGTTAGTCCCAAGCTGAAGAAAAACTTTTTTCCCCCGGAGGGGAGAGCGAAGGGTAAAACAGTCTACGATTGAGGAGAGGGCAA
The DNA here is from genome assembly GCF_030028105.1 of Mobula birostris. Classification (NCBI taxonomy): domain Eukaryota; kingdom Metazoa; phylum Chordata; class Chondrichthyes; order Myliobatiformes; family Myliobatidae; genus Mobula; species Mobula birostris. The sequence goes on along the minus strand of NC_092378.1, from coordinate 142,697,985 downwards.
CAGAGTGCAGGAGGTCTTGGAGAATAATTGGCAAAGGAAATTCAATACATGCAGGGCTCCTCATTCAACCAGAAGAGCAGGGAGGTCTCTTTGGAGGGCACAGGCCTAGGTGGGGTAGAGGAACAAAGAGGTCCCAGAGAACAAATACACCAATCGACTTAAGTTGAGCCACAGGTCAACACACCTTTAAAAACAAACACATCAAGCATTTAGAGTCACAGAGAGAGCATTACAGCACAAAAACAAGCCCTTCGATCCATCTAGTTCATGCCAAATTGTCATTCTGCCAAGTACCATCATCTCACATGCAGACCATACCCCTCCATTACCCTCCTGTCAATATACTTATGCAAACTTCTCTTAAATGTTGATTTTGAACCCATATCCATCACTTCTGCTGGCAGTTCATTCCACACTTGCAAGAAACTGAAAGAAGTTGTTCTCCCTCAGGTCCCCCTTAAATATTTCACCTTTCACCCTTAACCTATAACCTGTAGTCCTGGTTTCACCTAACCTCTGGAAAAAAGCCTGCTTGCATTAACCCTATCCATACCGCTCATAATTTTGCGTATCGCCCCAGGGAATGAAGTTCTAACCCGTTCAACCTTTCCCTACAACTCAGGCCCACAAATCCTGGCAACATCCTTGTAAATTTTCTCTAAAAGAATGGAGAGACCAAGTTGTCTTCTTCCAAAAGATGGCATTCTTTAAAATTATAAAGGGGATTGTTAATACAAGACAGTCACCAAAAAAGTTAAAGAGAGAATCAGTAAGAAATGCTGTGACTGTGGAAGTTTCATGTGTTGGGAGATAGAAACGGAGGTCATGCTGATTTACTTAAATAAGAGGCATTTTATTTATTGGCTGGGAAGCATGGAATGGCTGAGGGGTTTTTGTGTTGTCCATAGATGTCAGACTGAATGTAGGCTCATTTGTGGTGTCTACAGGGCAATCCATCATATTACATTAAGCTCGGCAATCAGTGCTGGGTGATACCCTGTATCATCAGCTCTGGTTTCTGAGGAGTTTATTTATATCAAAATAAACTTCATAATAAAAAAAATTATTTACAAGAATAAACTGGGCAATAACTTTTCATTCTTACACTCACAGGCAATGCTCTGAGTAGTGTTCTATTACATTCTTTAAAACCAGTAGGACTGTTGCCTCTCATGTTGCCCCACGGGGTGACACGTTACTATGATAATTGAGGGACTTTATCACCCAACACAGTCCCTCCCTGTCCAGTGGTGAAAGAACCAGTGTGCTCCTTCCCCACCGAGCTCTTGCGCTTTGAATGGAAAGAGCCTCTTGGCAAAATCCCTTCAGTGGATCACAAATCACAGGAGCTGAATTAGGCCCAGAGTCTGCGCCACTATTCTTCATGGCCAATTTATTTTCCTTCTCAACTCCATTCTCTTGCCTTCTCACCATAACCTTTGACACTTTTACTAATTAAGTATTTACCTCTGCTTTAAATATACCCAATGACTTGGCCTCTACAGCGATCTGTGGAAACAAATTCCATACATTCACCATAGATCTCATTAAATAAATTCCTCCTCATCGGTTCTAAAGGGATATAAGACCATAAGGCAAAGGAGCAGAAGTCGGCCATTCGGCCCATTGAGTCTGCTCCACCATTTTATCATGAGCTGATCCATTCTCCCATTTGGTCCCACTCCCCCACCTTCTCACCATAACCTTTGATGCCCTGGCTACTCAGATACCTATCAATCTCTGCCTTAAATACACCCAATGACTTGGCCTCCACTGCTGCCCGTGGCAACAAATTCCATAGATTCACCACCCTCTGGCTAAAAAAATTTCTTCACATCTCTGTTCTGAATGGGCGCCCTTCAATCCTGAAGTCATGCCCTCTCGTACTACACTCCCCCATCATGGGAAACAACTTTGCCACATCCACTCTGTCCATGCCTTTCAACATTCAAAATGTTTCTATGAGGTCCCCCCTCATTCTTCTAAACTCCAAGGAATACAGTCCAAGAGCGGACAAACATTCCTCATATGTTAACCCTCTCATTCCCGGAATCATTCTAGTGAATCTTCTCTGTACCCTCTCCAATGTCAGCACATCCTTTCTCAAATAAGGAGCCCAAAACTTCCCACAGTACTCCAAGTGAGGTCTTACCAGTGCCTTATAGAGCCTCAACATCGCATCCCTGCTCCTATACTCTATTCCTCTAGAAATGAATGTCAACATTGCATTCGCCTTCTTCACCACTGACTCAACCTTTTGAGTCCACATCACTGCAGCTGTTTAGAGGCCTGTATATAACTGCCATCAGGGTCCTTTTACCCCTGCAATTTCTTAGCTCAACCCATAAAGATTCTGCACCTTCCGATCCTATGTCACCTCTTTCTAATGATTTGATATCATTTCTTACCAATAAAGCCACACCATTCTGTTCTGAGGCTGTGCCCTCTGATCCTAGACTCCCCACTACTGGAAACATCCCCCACACATCCACTACATCTAGGCCTTCTGATATTTGGTGACTTACCCCCGCCAACCAGGTTCTCCACTCGAGAGAAGAGATTGCAGATGTTAGAACTGCCCAGAGGTCTGCTGAAAGAACTCAAAAAAGCAGGAAAAGAAGCTGACGCAGGGGTTCGACCTGAAATGTTAACAATTCCTTTCCTCCTACAGCTGCTGCTCCACCCGTTCAGTTCTTCCAGAAGATTATTTCTCTACTTGAGTTAGTCCCAGTTCCCCACAAGACTCAGATTTTTGTCAGGTGTAGCTGGTTGATCCCAGCTATTGAGGTGACTATTGAGAACATCTACAGGGAGCGCTGTTGCAGGACAGCAACATCCATTGTGAAGGACCCCCCACCATCCAGGCCACGCTTTCTTCTCACTGTCGCCATCAGGGCAGTGATACACGTTCAAGTCATTACTCATCAACCTTCAGGCTCTTGTACCACAGAGCATAACTTCACTCGGCCCATCACTGAACTGTCCTACAACCAATGGACGCACTTTCAAGGACTCTCCATCTCATGCTCTCGATTTTCATGGCTTATTTATTTATTATTATTTTTCTTTTTGCACTTGCACAGTTTGCTGTCCTTTGTACATTAGATGTTTGTCCGTCTTGTTGAGCACGGTCCTTGATTGATTCTATTGTGTTTATTTCTATTTACTGTGAATGCCCACAAGAAAATGAATGTCACAGTGGTGCATGGTGACATATACAGTATGTACTTTGATAATAAATTTACTTTGAACTATTACTGGTTCTAATTACACCCGGGAGCATCAGGTTGGATAACATTTATAAATAGAATTGGACTTGAACTCATGACTTTCTGCCTCAAAGTAAGTGAACACCAGGACAGCAGCCAATAATCAACACAACTGAGACAGCTGTAAATGATTCAAGATGCCTCCTTTCCTCAGAAAAGAGGCAAAGTAGCTTACAACCCCAGGGGATGAAAAGTTACAACAGAGCAGGAAACAGAATATTGAGCTATAATGTGGCTACAATTCCACACATTAAAACTACTAACAAGAGTCTAACAGCAATAATCAATGTGGAACTCATTACCAAACTATTCTAACTATTCTATCATGCAAACAAGGTATACAGAGGATTCTAGTTAATTGGGCTATCAGTTAATCGGGGCAGACGCTTATTTGGAGCAACTTCTAAAAAACTGAAAGTAAATCGAGAAAATAGTCTGGAATCCCTTTGTTTATTTGGGACACTATGCCTCTTAATTGGGACAGGAGACAGTCGCCAAACAGTTTCCAACTAGCATCAGTTGCGTGCACTCAAACGACCATTACACACTGTACCATGCTTTGAGCATATAGTTTTCAAATAATGTCAGTTGTGTGTGTTTGTGTTCAAAAGGCAGTGATTTTTGTCACTGACAGTTGGTGGTAAATTAGCAGCAAGACAATTCAGAACTGCTTTGCTCACTGTGGTTTCAAGCATTCAGGCTTGGAGATGACAAATGGAATGAAAATGAAACAATTTCACTACTTCAACAGATTAGGAACGGCAGAGAATTAAGGTATTGACAATCATCTTGAAAGTTACAATTCAAATGAAGGTTTGGAGGATGCAATTGTCGTAAGCATTGTATGAAGGCAGTCCATTATCGACACTAGATGTCTGTGCAGATTTTGTTCATTTACATTCAAAAGAACATGTGGATTAATTCCTCCATCGATTACAAACACATACAGTTTTATAGTACCGTAGTAGTACTGGTAGTGCTTTAATTTGTTCTGCATTTCATTTAAATATATAATTTATTACAGAATTTGCTTTTTAAAAAAAATATTTGAGGCAGCTGCTTAATTGGGCCGAAATGTATCAGCCCTGATGTATCGTAATTATGAGATTCTACCGGATCGAACAAATTATGTGATTAAAATTTGAAACAGCTCATAAAATGATTTTTTTTTAAACTACTGAGTAATACACACAAAATGCTGGAGAAACTTAGCAAGTCAGGCAGCTTCTAGGGAAGGGAATTAAGAGTTGACATTTCAGGCCGAGAGCATTCATCAGGACTGGAAAGAAAGGGGGCAGAAGCCAGGATAAGGTGGGACAGGGGGCAGAACGGAAGCAGTACAAGCTAGGAGTCAAATGATGAAGGCAGGTGAGCGGGAAGGTAGGTGGGTGGGAGAGGCGTTAGTGTGTGTGGCTGGGAGGTGATAGGTAGGAAAAGACAAAGGGCTGAAGGAGGAGGAATCTGATAGGAAAGACGAGTGGACCAAAGGTGAAAGGGAAGGAGAGGCACCAGAGGAAGGTGTTGATCCTGAATGATCCTTGCAGTATGATGGCAAGACAGACCACAAAGTCCTCACTTGATTTCAGTCCACTTTCAATTTATCTTGGATCTAATTTTGTTGTTTAACAAAAGCAACATGATGCTCAGAATCATTTAAAAGCAAAAACTCCTAACAAAACAATTTAACCTGTTGTATGACCTTTTGAAGTGATTCAATTGATCACCGGATGGGTTTGATGGCGGGAGGAGAGACAGCAGCGTGCCGCGCGTGCGCAGCCCTCCGGTGAAGAATGATATTGTATCCATTAAATAGGGGCAGTGGACAATTCTGATTTGATGGAGACAGACGTGAAAGCACAGAGGAATGTCTGGAGAAATTTCTGAAACGCTCCTTCGCTGCTGTTGTTACTGTGCGGTCGGGAATCTTCCAGAGGGAAGGCCTTAAAATCCCCGGTTTTGCCTGCTGTTGGCAACCGAGATGGAGGTCAAACCGCTCCGACAGAGATGGCACTCAGTACTCGGCGTCAGAGAGCTGATCGGAGGCTCAAAGTTTTCGGATGACTCAGATTTGGACTGTGGTCGGGCATGGCAGGGAGAGTTTTACTTCTTTTTTCCTGTCTGCGTGAGATATGGGACATTTGAGAGACTTTGAACTTTGTACTGTGCTCATAGACTGTTCTTCATCAAGTTATGGTATTGTTGCACGGTTGTAACTATATGTTATAATTATGTGGTTTTGTTAGTTTTTTCAGTCTTGGTCTGTCCTGTGTTTTGTGATATCACACCGGAGGAAATATTGTATCATTTCCTAATGCATGCATTACTAAATGACAATAAAAGAGGACTGCGTGTCTTCATAATCTAAAAAAAATTGATCTTACATTGTGCCTCCTTCTGAGTTTCCCCTGCATTCTACATTCAAAAGAGCATCTCTGTCTAATTAGTGACATTTTGGAAGGGAAACAATGTTAAAAGGATGCTTCATGTCACTGATCTGCACCCAAAGCCACTTATGTACAAATCTAGACACATTTTGTCTTCCTCCTACAGTAGCGTGAAGCATTGTGTTACCCACTACAGTACCAGCAATCTGGGTTCAATTTCTGCTGCTATCTGAAAAAGTTTGTTCGTTCTCACCATGGCTACATGGGTTCTTCCCCCCCACCACCCCAAGTGCTCCAGTTTCCTCCCACAGTCCAAAGACCTACTGGTCAATAGATTAATTGGTCATGTAAATTGTCCTGTGATCAGGCTATGATTAAATAGGTGGTTTACTGGGTGTCATGGCACAAAGGGCCAGAAAGGACTTATTCTGCACTGTATTTCAATAGATGTTTTTTTTTTTAAAAAAATCACCCAACAGCAACCACAAAAGTCTGAATGATCTTTTAAAGTACCCCTGCTGTAAGAAATCCAGCAGCCAATTGCAACCCCCAGCAATGAACTGAATAATCGGCATCTGTTAGAATCTCATCCTAGCAGCACAGCTCAATATTTTAACTCTTTTCCTCCACGGAACAATATTCCTGTAATTACTCCCTACAGAAAAAAGGCCTTGCTTCCAGGCAGATGTTATTCCTAGTGGAATTTGGGCAAGAAACTTGCCTTTTAGTCACGAGTTTAAAACCCGAGCAAGGACAGCAGTGGTAAATAGTGAAGTCAGTACAACTTCCTGACAATATGCTCTCGCAGATTTAAGGTCAGCAAACATGAACAAAATTCAAAGGATGAACTGCACAGGTCTAGAAATAAAGTTTGGCAATCCATTAACACCTGGAGGACGTTCAAATCTGTTCATGTCTCATTTGTTAAGTCTAGCTGAAATTTATTCTAATTTTGCCTCTAAATCATGATATCTGGTCAGCAACTCCAATGCTGATTGCAACCAATCTTCCTGATTGAACAACTGACATTGGACAAAGTCCAGAGGAGGTTCACAAAAATGGCTCCAGGAATGAAAGGGTTAATTTAGGCGTGTCTGATGGCTTTGGGTCTGTACTCCCTGGAGCTTAGGAGGAAGGGGAATGTCTTTGAAATATATTGAAAGGCCTGGATAAAGTGGATATGGAGAGAATGTTTCTAATGTGTTGCTGGGGGGCAGGGAAGAGAGGGGGAGAATTCTAGGACCAGAGGGCACAGCCTCAGATAATACAAGGAGGTCTCTTTAGAACAGAGATAAGGAGAAATGTGTTCAGCTCAGGGTTCCCATCCTGGGGTCCATGGATCCCTCGATTTATAGTAGGGGTCCATGGTATAAAAAATAAGGTTGGGGAACTCTGCTTTGGCCAGAGGATGATCAGTCTGTGGAGTTCATTGCTACAGATGGCTGCGGAGACCAAGTCACTGTATATATCTAAAGCAAGGTTGATAGGTTCTTCATTAGTAAGGGCATCAAAAGATATGGGTGGAAGGCTGGAGAGTGGGGTTGAGAAGAATACTAAATCAGCCACGATGGAATAGCAGACTCAAATGGGACAGATGGCCTAATTCTGCCCCTATGTCTTCTAGTCTTTTATTCTTCACCCAAAATAACCATGTGATCATTAAGTCATAGAGCATTCAAGCATGTATTATTCTTATCAATACAGAGCATGTTTGACTCGCACATTCAAATACTGCTACAATAGTTTGCTTCAGGTCGGAAACTGAAAGTATACCACATTTCTTTCCTTCAACAGTGATACTCTTCAGAAAATACTTCACTGTGCAGATACTTTAAAACATAACATTTTACTGAAGTTGCTGTATAGATGCAAGTTCTTTCTACAAGAGCAAACTGTTTATTTAATAAACGAGATTCTGCAGCCGCTAGAAATCTTGAACAGGCACCAAGTGCTGGACGAACTCAGAAGTCAGGCAGCATCTATGGAGAGGAATAAAATCTTGATGTTTCCGGCTGAGACCCGATAGACCAACTCCAGTTCATCCAAGAGCTGTGCATTCAAAGTTCAGAGTAAAAGTGTTTATACCCTATACAACCTTGAAATTCATTTTCTTGCCAGCATCCACAGGTACACAAAGAAATACAGAAGAAACCAGGAAAGACCACACATATCAAAGACTGACAAACATCAAATCTGTAAAAATTAATTAATTGCTCCGATTACTGTTCTGAAAGCTAGCTGCAGATTTTATTTAGCACGTCAGTCATTCGCATGATTTCCAGTGCTTGCTTTTGTTTATTTTCATGAGGTTTTCTTTGCTTGGTGTGTTTTTTCTTAAAACAAAGTCCCCTGTTGCAAAGTTTCACCTTGGTGCAGAAAGGAGTAACACATGGCTGGTCAGGAGCAAGCTGGTCATGGTGACCACCAGCAGTGGTGTGGGAACGAGAGCACTAATGGGCCTTCATGTTGACTGTATATTCCTCTCCGTAGATGCTGCCTAACTCCACCATGACTGGTCCCTATGAAAGGAGGAGAGTTGGGCACAGTGTTAGCAATCCCACCCCATAAAACAGCAAAGCTACAGAAATGCCAGCAGCAGCTCCAAAGACCTCAATCCTGGGAGAGGAAGGACCTTTGCTCACAAGACATACAAAATCCCATGGCAAAACGGGAGTCTCAGGGCTGATCAACGTTCCAAATCAGGACAGAGGACACTGGCAAGCAGCCTATGCCCCAGTAGGGGTGATGGACTTAGAAGTCCCTAATGTATCTGCCTCCATCATCAGCACAGGCTGCGTTCCCACTCCAGGCACCTGCCACTCAGTGTAAATAAAAACTTTCCCCTCCCATCTTCTTTGAAAAGAAGGAGACATCTCCTGTGTGACCTAAAATCCTCCAGCTCTTTGCCTGTTTATTTAATAAATGACATTTTGTGTATACACAAGGGCATGGAGTAAAACAGAGAATTCCACATACAATCAATACTACTCGGCTTTGATCTACTAACAATCATTACCCAATTTGTGCAATCATTTGCCCTGCAAATATTTAGTTATATATTTTACTGTTTGACAAGGATGTAATCCAAACTAATTAGAGGATGATGCTGAAAATAAGTACTTTTAATTGTCATGTAAATATATTTTATAATTAGGGTTTATTCTCTTCCATCTCACTCTCCATTCAATGAACACGAGGCACCTCTGCCCAATTACTGATTTTTGGAAGAGAAACTCTGCTCACATGGATTTTATCATGCTCTGTGCTCGAATGCTGCAGATTTGGTATCAATCCAATATCACTTTTCTTTCCTAAGTATGCAGGAGCAGAATAAAATGCTGCTCCTGCATACTTGTCACTGTGTCAAACTACTGGAACTCTCTACCAGACATCACACTCAAGTGCTAAGGCTCGGATTCGTGTCTGAGGCTCAGTAACAGTTATTACCGCTCAACCCCCAAGCTCTCGAGCCAAAAAAAGAGACAACTTCACTCAACTTCACTTGCCCCATCACTGAAACAAGTCCATAAGACACAGGAGCAGAATTAGGCCATTCAGCCCATTGAGTCTGCTTTACCACTCCATCATGGCTGATCTCAGTTCTCACTCAACCCCATACACCTGCCTTCTCGCCATATCCTTTGATGCCCTGACCAATCAGGAAATGATCAACTTCCGCTTTAAATACACCCACAGACCTGGCCTCCACTGAAGTCTGTGGCAGAGCATTCCACAGATTCACTACTCTCTGGCTAAAAAAGTACCTCCTTGCCTCAATTTTGAGGCAGTGCCCTCTAGTTCTGGATACCCCCACCATAGGAAACATCCTCTCCATATCCACCCTATCTAGTTCTTTAAACATCTGGTAGGTTTCAATGAGATCCCCTCTTCATTCTTCTAAATTCTAGTGAGTACACAGCCAAAGATGTCAAACACTCATCATGTTAACCCCTTCATTCCCCAAATCAACCTCATGAACCTCCTCTGGACTCTCCCCAATGACAACACATCCATTCTGAGATATGGGGCCCAAAACTGTTGGCAATACTCCAAGTGCAGCCTGACTAGAGTCTTAAAAAGCTTCAGCATTACCTCCTTGTTTTTATATTCTATTCCCCTTGAAATAAATGCCAAAATTGCATTTGCCTTCTTTACCACAGACTCAACCTGTAAATTAATCTTCTGGGAGTCTCCCAAGTCCCTCTGCACCTCTGACGCTTGAACCTCCTCTCCATTTAGATAATAATCCACACTATTGTTCCTTTTACCAAAATGCATCATCATACACTTCCCAACATGGTATTCCATCTGCCACCCTTTTGCCCATTTTTCCAATTTGTCCAAGTCCTGCTGCAATCACATTGCTTCTTCAGCACTACCTACCACTCCATCTATCCTCGTATCACCCACAAATTTTGCCAAAGCCATCAATTCCATTATTTAAATCATTGACAAACAATGTGAAAAGTAGCAGCCCCAATATTGACCCCTGAGGAACACCACTAGTCACAGGCAGCCAACCAGAAAAGGCCCCTTTATTCCCACTCGCTGCCTCCTGTGTCAGCCATTTTGCTATCCATGCCAGTATCTTTCCTGTGACACCATAGGATTTTATCATGTTAAGCAGTCTCATGTGTGGCACCTTAACAAATGCCTTCTGAAAACCCAAGTAAACAACAAGCACTGCCTTCCTTGAAGAACTCTTAAGAGATTTGTCAGGCAATATTTCCCTTTACAGAAATCATGCTGACTTTGACTCATTTTATCATTAGTTTCCAAGTACCTCGAAACCTTATTCTTCATGATAGACTTCAACACTTTCCCAACCACTGAGATTAGGCTAACTGGCCTATAATTTCCTTTCTTTTGCCTTCCTCCCTTCTTAAAGAGTGGAGTGACACTTGCAATTTTGCAGTCCTCCGGGACCATGCCAGAATCAAGTGATTCTTGAAAGATCATGACCAATGCATCCGTTATCTCTTCAGCCACCACTCTCAGGACTCTGGAATGTAGTTCATCTGGTCCAGGAGACTTATCCATCTTAAGACTTTTGAGTTTGCCTAGCACTTTTTCCTTAGTAATAGCAATGGCACTCACTCCTGCTCCCTGACACTCATGGACATCTGGCACACTGCTAGTGTCTTCCACAGTGAAGACAGATGCAAAATATCCATTAGGTTCATCTGCAACTTCTCTGATCCCTATTACTACCTCACCACACTATCTTCTAATGGTCCAGTATCAACTCTCAGCTCCCTTTCACTCTTCATATAACTGAAAAAAACTTTTGGTATCCTGCTTGATATTATTAGCTAGTCTGCCCACATTTTTCATCTTTTCCCTTCTTATTGCTTTTTTAGTTGCCTTTTGAGTTTTAAAAGCTTCCCAACCATCCAATTTCCCCACTCACTTTTGCTACCTTATATGCCCTTCCCTTGGCTTTTATGCAGTCCTTAACTTCCTTTGTCAGCCACGGTTGCCTACCCCTGCCACTTGAGAACTTCTTCCTCTGTGGGACATATCTATCCCGTGTCTTGTGAACTATTCCCAGAAACTTCAATTATCTCTGCTCTGCCGTCTTATCCACCAGTATCCTTCTCCAATCCACCTGGGCAAGCTCCTCGCTCATGCCTCTGTAATCCCCTTTATTCCACTGTAATACTGATACATGCGAGTTATGCTTCTCCCTCTCAAATTGCAGTATGAATTCAATCATATTATGATCACTGCCTCCTAAGGGTTCCTTCATGTTAAGCTCCCCAATAAGATCTGGGTTTTTACACAACACCCAGTCTAAGATGGCCTTTCCCCAAGTAGGCTCAAGCACAAGCTGCTCTAAAAAGCCATCTCACAGCTATTCAACAAATTCCCTCTCTTGTGATCTGATACCAACACCAACCTGATTTTCTCAATCCCCTTGTATATTGAAGTCCCCATTATAATTGTCTCATTACCCTTACTACATGCCTTTTCCAGCTCCCTTTGCAATCTCAACCCCACTATTTTAGCTACTATTTGGAGGCCTATAAATGATTCCCATAATGGTTTTTTCCTACCCTTGCAATTTCTTAGCTCCACCCACAAAGATTCAACATTCTCTGACCCTATATAACCACCTTCTAATGATGTAATTCCATCTCTTACCAAGAGAAGCATACCACCACCTATGCCTTGCTGCCCATCCTTTTGATACAAAATATATCCTTTGATGTTAAGCTCCTGACTACGGCCTTCTTTCAGCCACGACTCATGACACCCACAATGTCACCCTGACCAATCTCTAATTGCACCACGAGTTCATCCACATTACTCCAAATGCTGTGCACATTTAAATACAGCACCTTCAGTCCTGCATTCTTCACCCTTTTGAATTTTACCTGTGTGGTACAATTTAAACTCTTTGCACTGTCTGCTTTTGTACCCAATCATTGGCTTGTCCCTCCTTCCATTCATATTACACCCATCATCTACTTGTAAACCTGTCGGCTCATCCTCAGCTCTATCATCCTGGTTCCCACCCCCTTGCTATATTAGTTTAAACCAATTAGTTAAATGTTCCCAATGGACTCACATTCAAGGACTCCATCTCATGTGCTCAATATTTATTGTTTATTATTAATATTTCTTTCTTTTTGTATTTGCAAAGTTCATTGTCTTCTGCACTCTGGTTTAACATCCAAGATGGGCAGTCTTTCATTAATTCTTTTAAGGTAGGAATTCTACCTCTATACTTCTATAGTAGGAATTCCCAACCTTTTTTATACCATGGACCCCTACCATCAACTGAGAGGTCCACTGATTCCAGGTTGTATAGATTTATTGAGTATTCCCACAAGAAAATGAATCTCAGGGTTGTATATGGTGACATACATGTACATGTACTTTGAACCTTTTGAACAGACTACCATGACTGTGATAGAGTGTTCCATGGTCAAAGGTCAGTGATCCCGGAGGTCGAGTCAGCAGGTGCTGAGGAGACTAGTGATCCCCAAGTTCCTTTGTCCTGGATCGTTGGTCCATATGGACAGGAGCCACGAGGGGTGGTGGCCACCCAGGTCACCGGGGTCAGAGGCCTGTGAGAGTCCGGAAATTGAGGTCTGCAAGTCAAACCCATGATCCCGGGGTCAACACCCAAAGCAAAGCCAAAGGTTGAAGACCAGAGCCCAGCGAGTCCGGGGGCAGAGGCCCAAAGGTTGAAGCCACTGGGTTGGCTTATCTGGAGGTCAGAGACACCAATGTGAGTGAGTCTAGGCCAGAGACTGGAGATGGAGACCTGATGTATGTGAGCCTGAGTCTGGGGCCTAAGTCTGTCTGTAGTGTGTATGAAGGAAGGAAAGAGGCTTGTTTTGTAATTGGTTGCTCGAGTCCTTTTGCTGAAGACCGTGGGCTTGGTAATGTTGGTGCCAGAATGCGCGGTGATACTTGTGGGCTGCCCCCAGCACATCCTTAGGCTGCCTTGGTTGTTAACGCAAACTGTGTAAGTGTGATGGATGAATGAATGCTGGTTACTTCCCAGGGTCAGAAAGCAGAGGCTTCAACTCTCTCTCCAAAATCCTGAGCATGCAATCTTGGCTGCCCTTAGTGCTGAACTGAAGGTGGGGTGGGGGGGGTGCAGCGTTGTCTGAACAGGCTTTTGGATGGGATATTACGTTTCGATGTCTCATGTCCTCTCAGGTGCCACTAAAGATAGCATGGCTCCATCAGAACAAGAGAGGGAAGTTTCCCTGTTAACCTGTCAGTGTTTGTCCTTCAACCAATACCAACGAAACACATTATCTTCATCTCACGGCTGCTTGTGGGAGTTAGCACTACACAGACCGTATGACAGAAGATTACTGTTCTGGCAGCAAAATATTTTGGGATGCTCTCAGAGATGCATCACAGAAACAAGTTCACACCGACCTTCGACCACCCGTTTACACCGATTCTACACTGATCCCTTATTTTTAAATTGTTTAGAGATATAGTAACAGATCCTTCATGCCAACCAATTACACCTATGTAAGCAAGTAATCTAAGGACTGGAGCACCTGGAGGAAAACCCACACTGTCATGGGGAAACTTCTTACAGACAGCAGCAGGAATTGCCGTCCCAATTTGCCCCACATTATCATCAACTCCCCCGGATTCTACCACTCGCCTACAAACTAGAGGCAATTTATTGAGGTTGAGCAAACTACACACCCGAGTCTTTTGAGATATGGGAAGAAACTGCAGCACCTGGAAGAAACGTGAAAACTCCACATAGGCAGCATCCGAGGTCAGGATTGAACCCAAGTCTCTGGTGCTGAGAGGCAGAAGCTCTACCCACTAAACCACAGTGCTGCACTACTCGGGTTTAAAAAAAAACACTGCATTCATATTGTGCCTTTCGATTTTATTGTAAAATAATAATGCTTCCTTCCCCACAGGTAGTGGGCTCTGTGGTCTACGAAAGTTTCTGAAAATAACTTTGAATCAGGAAGGCCTTCATGCCTCGCATTTACCCACACAACTTCAGAAGGTGTTGCCTCAAAAAAAGGGGGGCATCCGTCAGCAAGGACCCCCAACACCCAGGACATGGTCGCTTCTCATTACTACCATCAGGGAGGAGGCACAGGAGACTGGAGACACACACTCAGTGATTCAAGAACAGCTTCTTCCTCTCCGCAATCAGGTTGCTGAGTAGATAATACTCATTAACACTACCTCTCTATTTCTGATTTTTGTTCTACTTACCTATATTTTTTCCTTATTGTAATTCTGCTGCCGTAAAATGATGCATTTCACAACATACGTCAGTGATATTAAACCCGATTCTGAAAAGTATACCAGCTATCGTCAATGCTAATGGATAGATGGTGGAACAGAGCAAAAACCAAATAAAACTCCCTTAATCAGAACATCTGTATGTATTTAAGTCACCACTGGGAATTAAAGATCAATACCAACAGTAATTGAAAGAGTACAACATGACAGACAGTATATTTGAAGAGTAACACACACACAAAATGCTAGAGGAGATAAGAAAGTCAGGCAGCACCCAGAGGGAAATAAACAGTTAATGTTTCAGGCAGAGATCCATCATTAGGATGGAAAGGAAGGGGGAAAGAATATTTTATGTTTTTTGTATTCCTAAGTACATGGACTGAAGTACGAGCAAATACTTTTCAACTAGTCTGCTGCTCTGTACTTCCCATGCACAAACAAACCTTTCTTACTTTGAACAATTCATGTACCAGTTCTTTTAGAAATTCCAATGGCATCTGCTTTTGTGAACTCACCACACCACACCACAATTCTACCCTCCCCCAGAGATGACACCATAACACCCTGGATTCACCATTTCTAGCTTAGTCTGCAGTTCTGTCTTCATACCGTTACACCACAGAATCCTAAAATGTGCTGTGCGTCAGTATCTATTGAGAACAGCAAATCACACAAGTATTTATTTTATTTAGCATAGTACCAGGCCCTTCCAGCCCAATGAGCCAGCGTTGTGCAATTACACCCAAGTGACCAATTAACCTATCGGACCTGCACGTCTTTTGGAATGTGGGAGGAAACCGGAGCACCCGGAGGAAACCTACGCTGTCACTGCAAGGATGTACAAACTTCTCATAGACAGTGGCGGGAGTTGAACCCGGGTCCCCGGTGCTGTAATCATGTTATGCTACCATGGCATCCTTAAAGGATCCAAGATGATAACTGAAAGTTGAAATGCCTTTGCAGTTGGGTGTACACCCAGGCTAACGGCAGTGTATGGTACGCTAAGGTCAGTTTAGGCAGAAAACCGTTGCCTGGCCATATAAAAAAATCCAATAAAACTCTGCAGGCCATGGAAATCTGGTGGCCATCTTGGAACACGAATCCTTTCCCTCTTTCCACAGATACTGCCTGGTGTTTTTACCCCCCCCCCCCAGCTTTTTCTGCTGTTATTTCAACCCACATACAAACGTGTCCAGTCTCTGTATTCATTGCCTTGAAGTCATAGAAAAGTTCAGCACAATCAGGACCTTCATCCCATCTAGTCCATGTCAAACCATTTAAACTGCCTAGTCCCTTCAACCTGCACCTGGCCCATTGCCCACCCATCCAAACTTCTCTCAAACATTGAAACTGGAATCACATCCACCACTTGTGCTGGCAGCTCGTTCCACACTCTCACCACGCTCTGAGTGAAGACGTTCCCTCTCAGGTTCCCTTTAAACATTTCACCTTTAACCTCTAGCTGTAGTCTCACCCAACCTCAGTGGGGAAAAAGCCTGCTTGCATCTACCCTGTCTATACCCCTCAAAATTTTGCAAACCTGTATCAAATCTCCCAATCTTCTACGTTCTAGGGAATAAAGTTATAACCTATTCAATCTTTCCTTATAAACTCGGCAACATCCTTGTAATTTTTTTCTGCACTCTTTCAACCTTATTTACATCTTTCCTGTAGGTTGGTGACCAAAACTGTGCACAATACTCCAAATTAGGCTTCACCAATCATATCATATTCTGTACTCAACACTAATCTATGAAGGGCAATGCGCCAGAACCTTTCTATCTGTGACGCCACTTTCAATGCATTACGGACCTGTATTTCCATACCCCTTTGTTCCACCACACTCCTCAGTGCTTGATTGGTCACTGTGTAAGACCTACACTGGTTGGAATGGATTGAACTTCAGGCTCAATGCAATATATAGATGTATCATAGTGCCTTATTAGGAATATTGATCCAAGATCTATTTCTGTGCAAGTCTATTTGTATAGTTGAGGAAACAGAATAATGACAGAAACGAGAACAACTTCTGATTAAAACAGAAGTTTTTCCTCCTCTGCGGAAATAAAGATGAGCACAGTCCATTTAAGTTATGCGTAGCAAATTAATTCAAGCTGTCACCAGACTTGACTGGGTAATTACCCTGTCATAATAAGTGACCTTACTTTACATAGATACAAGAATACAAAATGAACCAAGTTTGCCTAACACGGTTTAATTATCCCACAGTCTCACCTAGGAACTGCATTTGGTCTTAACTAACATCCGTCAAACCAGGCTTCATCCTTGTGAATCTCCTGTGCATTCTCTCCAGTAGATCAATTACAGAGCATAACAGAGTCCTAGATGTCACACCTAGGTGTTTGATGGAGTACAATCAAAAATGTACAGGCAACCTTAGCTCACCAACTTCCACAAGGTGTTCATTGCTGCGTGCATTACTCCCACGATCACACAAACTTGCACAATGGACAGTCCCAAGCCTGGCTGCAGAAGGAGGGGGGCTGAGCACCAGGACTAGCAACTTCATCCTGTAAAAACTCAGAGCTATAGAAACACCAACAGAAGTTCTAAAGACCTCGTCCCTGGGAGAGAAAGGATCTTGACAACTTGAAGGACTGTCCCAGGACAGAGGACTCTGGCCAGTTGCTGTTGGCAGCCTATGCCCAGTAGGGGTGATGAGTTTAAGTAGGTACAATTACACACTTATGGAAATACGCAAGAGTTTTGGTTACTTTGATTTAGAGAGACACCTTGTTACTTGCATTCTTTAGCACTGGGAATGCTTATGACAACTTTGAATTTGATTATTATGTTATTATGCTTTTGAGCATTCAGTTTCATGAAAACTCCTTCATAATTCAGGTTTGGGAGATTTTAATCCCACAGTGGCACTGCGCTTCTGCTATGCAACATAGAAATAATGAGTTAAAGAATAAGACTCTGTAGATGCTGGAAATCCAGAACACAAAAACACAAATTGCTGGAGGAACTCGACAAGTCAGGAAGCATCTATGGAGGGGATGTTTTGGGCCGAGACTCTTCACCAGGGCTGCGAAGGGAGGGGGAAGAAGCCACAATAAGTGTGGGGGGGGGCAGGGTGAAGAGAGAGAGAATGGAAAGGAGTACAAGCTAGCAGGCAATAGGTGAATCCAGGTGAGGGGGAAAAGGTGGGTGGGCGTGGGAATGAAGTGAGAAGCTGGGAGGTGGTAGGTGGAAATGGCAAAGGGCTTAATGAGTCTAATAGGAGAAGAGAGTGGACCATGGGAGAAAGGGAAGAAGGGAGGTATATTCTCTTCCCATTAACAGAATATTATTTTTTTATGATGATACCTCCTTTCATACAGGCTGGTCCACACTGCAGAAGATTCTTTGCTTTTCTTATTTTGTTGAGTTGCATTTTCCTCTCCAACCATAAGACCATAAGACAAAGGAGCAGAAGTAGGCCATTTGGCCCATCGACTCTGCTCCACCATTTTATCATGAGCTGATCCATTTTATCCTATTTAGTCCCACTGCCCCGACTTCTCACCATAACCTTTGATGCCCTGGCTACTCAGATACCTATCAATCTCTGCCTTAAATACACCCAATGACTTGGCCTCCACTGCTGCCCGTGGCAACAAATTCCATAGATTCACCACCCTCTGACTAAAAAAATTCAGGGACCAGCTGGGGAAAAGTATTCCTGAGGCACACCATTCTCCACTGAAGGAGACTCCAGGCCACATCATCTGCTCAGTCTCTGCCCTCATTCCCTTGGGGGTTCTCCAAAGTTCTCAAATATCCTCTTCATTCAAACTTTAAAGGATCAGAGACAATCTTCCCAGGAATACCACTGGTCAGTTAGTAGCTTGGGAACTCATTTCTTTTATTTTTTAAAAAGAGATCAGAGCATTTACAATTATGGCAAAAGAGGCCATGTTCTCTTCTCACTGCTACCACCAGGAAGTTGCACAGGAGCCCACACCACTGGGTTCAAGAACAGTTATTACCTCTCAACCATCAGGCTTCTGAACCTGCACGGGTAACTTCACTCACCTCAACACGGAACTGATTCCACAACCTACGCACTCACTTTCAAAGACTCTACCAACTCGTGCTCTCAGTGTTATTTATATTTGCACAGCTTAACTTCTTTTGCACACTGGCTGTTTGTCAGTCAGTTTCTGTGTAGTTTTTCACTGATTCTATTTTGATTCTTTGTAAACGTCCACAAGAAAATGAATCTCAGGGTACCATATGGTGACACATTTTGATAATGAATTCACTTTGAACTTTAAATACCAACAATTGGTGGAGAGAAAGAAACTTGGATGTAGTCAGTGTAAGAGGCCAGAACCAGAGGTTTTAAGGCATGGGTCCCTAACCTTTTTCGGGTCATGAACCAATACCATTAAGGGGTCTGTGGACCGCAGCTTGGGAGCTCCTGGTTCAGAGGCACACAGACAAGGTTTTCAACACATGAATTTGCTGATTATGCCGAAACCAAATACAGTATTATGATAATAAATTTACTTTAAACTTTGAATACCCACAATTGGTGGAGGGAAGGAAACTTGAAGACGGTTGGGAGAATTATTGTTAAGAGGCCAGGGGGCTCTGGGGATTTACAGACAAGGTTTTAAACAGAGTTTTCCTGCTTACTCCCATTCCAAATACAGTACTCTAATAATAAATTTACTTTGGATTCTGTAGCTGCAAATATCACTTGGTAGTAAACTCAGCATGAATGAACAATATGAAGAGCATGACCCCTGGAAACAACACTCACGTCCTCAAAGGAAAACGCTCGTAAAAAAAAAACCCAAATTGATCCCTTCTAATTAAAATGATAGAAGCTTAACACAACCTTCAGGGCAGAAACCAGAGACCTCGCTTGCAGAGTCCTTTGAACAACTGTTGTCTTTATTTAAGAGGCTGTTAAATGCAAGTACTTAATCACACTGACACTGGATTGAAGGGAAGACGACTTCAGGAACATTGCATGGATCAGTTTTAATTTTCAACAGACTCAAGCAGGAGTCTAATTAGACTGACTACTAAACTGGTTACTGGCTTCTGAGAGAAATGTGTTAAAACAATTAATCGCAATAACCCAAAGATATAATTGCAATTAAGTAAAAGGAAGAACAGCTGCACGTGGCCACTCAGATGTCTTCATCTGGGCATGATGGACGTGGTTTCAATTCATTAACTATTTGCAGCCTGTGACTGTCCACGCTCCCTCCTATTACATCAGCGCTAGCCTATGGCTTCATCAGTTGATCGGGTGGTTAAGGCGGCAGAAGGCAGGTTTTGCTTTGTTAGTCGAGGCATTGAGTTCAAAGGTCAGGAAGTTATGTTGCAGCTTTATAAAACTTTAGTTAGGCTGCATCTGGAGTACTGCATACAGTTCCGGTCGCCCCATTATAGGCAGGGTGAGGAGGCTTTGGAGAGGGCGCAGAAGATGTTTACCAGGATGTTGCTTGGATTAGAGGGCACGTCCAAGGGACTGTTCAAACTTGGGTTGATTTCTCTGGAGTGACAGAGGCTGAGTGGAGATCTGATAGAGGTTTATAAATTTATTAGAGGCCGCGATAGAATAAACAGACAATAACTTCTTTCCCCCCATGTAGGGTGAAATGTCTAATACCAGAAGGCAAGGGGTGTAATTTGAAAGGAGATGCGAGGAGCAAGTTTTTTTGTATTTTTTTAAAAAAATTATACAGAGTGTTGTGGATGCCTGGGACGTACTGCCTGAGGTGGTGGTAGAGGCAGACAGTGACTTTTTAGAAATGTCTAGATGGGCACACAAGTGTGAGGAAAATGGAAGGATATGGACATCGTGTAGGGAGAATAGATTAGTTTAGTCGGCTATTTAATTACTAATCTGGCTGGTTCAGCAGAACATTGTGGGCTGAAGGGCCTGGTCCTGTGTTGTACTGTTCTCTGTCAGGCAAACAGCTCCTTATCATGCAATAAAAATCACTTTCAACGCAACTGGACAGAGAAGGCATTTTAAAATAAATTGTTCAGTGGGTTAAAAACAACAGGAGACGGAGGCCAGCAATAACGTGCTCAGACCCAGTTGGAGTCTGGGCAGCTGAAGTCAGCATCGGTTCGCTGTGCCCATCAATCCTCCCTACTGACAATTTAAATCGATTGCCAAGTGCAAAGGTCACTCACTTCAAATTAAACTGGCATCATTTGCAGAGAGTGTCTGGGAACTCTTGACTGGAAATTATGCTTTCATCTCTGCTTGTAGATGCTAAAAAGAGACAAGGTCTAATTATTACTTTGGTAAATGCAACCATGTTTCAAACCCTGCCAGAGTTACCAAAAGGTATAATTTGTGAACCTTTTTTTTTTTAAAAAAAACACTTTTTTATTAACCCTATGATAGAAATGTTATATTTATGTCTGCTTTTCTGCTATTAAGCATGACTACATAATTTTATAACTATTGCATTATTTATTGTTATTAATAATATACCATTAATTCTAGTGCTCAGCATTTAAGCTTGTACCTGACTGATCACAGTGAGGTTCTATACATAATTTTTCTTCCTCCCCCCCCCCCAAATGCAGTCTCTCCCCAGGACATAACCCACTTTTTGGCCACGCTATTACAGCTGAGGGCAGTCTGGAGTTTGGAGTTCAATTCTGGCACCCTCTGTAAGGAGTTTATACATTCTACATGCGAGCTGCGTAGGTTTTCTCCGGGTGCTCTGGTTTCCTCCCACAGTCCGAAGACGTACCGGTTAGTAGGTTAGTTGGTCATTGTAAATTATCCTGTGATTAAACTAGAGTGAAATAGGTGGTTTGCCGGGAGGTGCAGCTCGTTGACCCATAAGGGTCTGTTCCACGCCGTCTCGCCAAATAAAAATAATTAAATTTTATAAAGGGACAACAGGGTAACAGCACATTTTGTACATTGGCAAAAACATTCTGATTTAATAGGCGTAGTATTAAAAAAGCTGAATTAAAAATTATCTTCCCGATTCAAATTTAAGTTTTCTGCCAATTTGTTTCAAATATTTAAATTTATAATATGTAGAATTTCAAATGGTAAAAGGATAACAACATTGCGAGACTTACCTCAAACTGAGAGTACTATTTACAGAGTTTTATGAAAAGTGGCAGGGATGTTGGCTTAAAGTTAAAACCAAAGCCAGAAACTTAATAAGCATTAAATGTCTGGTTCCCTAATGGATCCTGTTTAGTTTTCAAAGTAGATACATGTCACCCTATGCTGCTGAGACTCATTTCTTGTGGGCATTCCCAGTAAATACAAAGACGACAGTAGAATCAATGAAAAATTACACACAAAGACAAACAACCAATGTGCAAATAAAAAACAAATTGTGCAAATATAAAAGAAAACAAAATAATAAGAAATAAATACTATTGAACCATCAGCTATAGAGTGCTTGAAGGTTGAGTCCCTAGGCTGTGGAATGAGTTCAGTGCAGGGATGAGCGAAGTTATCGACTCTGGTTCAGGAGCTGATGGGCGAGGGATGCAATTTTAAGCTTGTAAATTATAGCACTGGGGACAATGATATTCCATAGATATGAATAAGTCATCAGCAACTGCTATCAGAAGTAACACATTTTCCACGGAATTTACTGGCAACATTTCATTTCTGTTTAACGATAGCCCTTCTCTGACAACTATTGATAAATTATCAGGGTGGTGGCAGCACACTGTGACCCAACCCTTTCAGCAGCCACACAAACAACCTGACACAGCATAACCACTTCAAGACTTCAGTTTTGCTTTACCAGAAGACACAAGACACAGGAGCAGAATGAGACCATTTGACCCATCGTGCAATGCTCTGCCATGACACTACATGACAGATAATCAAATAAAGAACGAAATTCAGTGACTTAATCTAGTCCCTTTGCCTTTTCAAAGCAAAGATGTTCTTTTATTTTCTATGGCAAATGCTCAACAATACTTAATCAGGATTTTACAGTACAATTCCAAGTTCAAAGCAAACTTATTATCAAAGTGCATGTCACCGTGTATACCCTGAGATTCATTTTCTTGCAGGCATTAACAGTAAAATAAAGAAACGCAATAGAATCAATGAAAAACGACAGGGAGAAAGACCGAGTAGCCATTGTGCAAAACACACTGTGCAACAACAAAAATATTAATAAGTAAATAAATAATACTGCAAACTTGTGTTGTCGAGTCCTTCGAGGTGAGTCCATAGGTTGTGGAATCAGTTCAGTGTTGAGGTGGGCGAAGCCATCCACACTGGTTCAGGAGCCTGATGGTTGAGGGGTACTAAGTGTTCCTGAACCTGGTGGTTTGCCACCCGAGGCTCCTGTTTCTCTGCATGATTGTAGCAGTGAATAGAAGCGCTTGGCCTGGAATGTGATGGATGCCGCTTTCTTGTGTCTGCGATGTTCCTTTCAATAGTGGGCTTTTCATTAGGAGGGCTTCATTTTACAGATCCTCTTTATTTTTGAATTCCTCTGATTCTGGACTAATTTTGGACATTATCACTTTTTGGCAGTCTCAAACACTCAAAAACTTCTATAGATGCACGGTGGAGAGCATTCTGACAGGCTGCATCGCTGTCTGGTATGGCGGGGCTACTGCACAGGACAGAAAGAAGCTGCAGAGGGTTGTAAATCTAGTCAGCTCCATCTTGGGTACTAGCCTACAAAGTACCGAAGACATCTTCAAAGAGTGGTGTCTCAGAAAGGCAGCGTCTATTATTAAGGACCTCCAGCACCCAGGGAATGCCCTTTTCTCACTGTTACCATCAGGTAGGAGGTACAGAAGCCTGAAGGCACACACTCAGTGATTCAGGAAGAGTTTCTTCCACTCTGCCATCCGATTCCTAAATGGACACTGAACCCGTGAACACTACCTCACATTTTAATATATGTTATTTGTTTTTGCACGATTTTTAATATATTCAATATGCACAGACCATAAATAATTTATTTATTTTCCTTCTTTACTATGTATTGCATTGAACTGCTGCTAAGTTAACAAATTTCACGACACGTGCCGGTGATAATAAACCTGATTCTGATTAAGAACACCGTACTAATTTGCTGTTCATTTTACCTTGAATGACTGCAGCTAACTACATTTTTGCATTTCAGAAGTGTGAACGATCGTTTCACTTTCCCCCCCTCTTTCAGTAGAAGTAACTGGCCGATTGTAACATACATTTCCCGCCACCGTGAATCTGGTTTTAAAGTGCCAGTATGTGTAGGAGTGTCGCATCTTCTGAAACTTAGAGCATCACGGATCCCACTGCAAAGCAAGCGACAAGTTCGCGTCGTCAACATCACTTTTCGGACACAGCTGATTACTGCAGGAACAATAAGGATTTTTAGGGGCATTATGATTGTGCGGCTAAAAACACAACTGCCCCCAAAAGTCCCTGACTTTCCCTGCGGAATTGGACTCCTTAATAACCTCCCGAATCTGATTTATTGATCCGCCACCTGTTACCAAGGATACCGAGTGACGGCCGCTGACACCGTGCGTGAACGCTTGCTCGCGTTGACACTGTGTTGACCACAGATTAGGGACAGAGACATTTTACTTAGACCTTACAGCTTTTAGCAACACATGGAGAAGCTGATACAAGTCTGGCAGATAGCTAGTTAATGGTCAAGTCATCTAATTTGCCATTTCCCAATCTATCAATTAGCATAATTGGAGAAGGGGGCCTTCGACACAACGCAGAGCGACGGAAATTATATCTGATTGACGTTTAACAGCGTGGCCGTCCCTAAAACAGGAAAATGCCACACAGCTGTCAGTAAACCCTACTTTAGAAGGCTCACGCTTTACAATTTGTTCCCTTCGGGTTTTTGGAAACTTACAACTCACGATTTGCAGCCCGAATGCCATTTTTTTTTTTTAAAAATCTCTTTGCCATCTGCAGATCACAGCGGTCTGCTCGCACGGCCGGTACCAGACCGAACTTACTGTTTGAACTGACAGCCGAATGCGTGAGGTTTCAAAGCGGGACTTTGCGGGCCAGTTGGTTACGTTCACCAGTCTCATCTCGCCCACAAAACCCCGCTCCTAGACCCACAGCCAATCTTTTCCTTCACGTCTCCATCTGGCATCTGACATCTTCCGCGCCCGCGATTCTCGTTAGTGGCATAACCTTCGCAACTTAAGAGTCCGACATTATTTTTAAAACAATCTCGCATGCACGCCAAAACGTTAACACCCAAACCTTTCAAGCCCGGGGCTGCGGCTGAGTGGGGAGATTTTATTTCTCTAACGTATCGGGCTATTGGCAATTATTAACAAATGCAGATTATATTGGATTTTTTTTTCCTGGCTATGCTTGGCTACAACTGCAATATCGCACGTAGCAGCAGAAATACAGATCAAGCCACCAGAGGCTTCGAACGCGATATCGTGAACTCGTTACCGCTTTCACGCACCGATTATTTGCCCTCGGTTACTCTTAAACGTGACAAAGTATCGTTGATATCTGAAATATTTAATCAGCCCACCAATAATTTCAACCCCTCCCTTCCCAAGTATATATATTTTTTCAAAAAAACAACGGACCTGACCGGATCTCGATTCTGGAATTATCACGGGATTCAGACTGGTAACAGAAGAGTGCGGCTGCGAAGTAATTTCACATGTTAATGTCACATGTTGATTCGCACATGTTAATTTCACGTGTAAATTCTAATGGCACAATTTTACTCCCCGTTGTTGCTTGGACCAGCGATTAAGGTTTGTGTCAAAGTTATTCAATAATGAACAGATTTGGCAACAGATCTGTATTTACCGGAATGTCTGTACAGACTGTTAAGAATGGTGCTCTACCACAGATCTGTTTTCGTAACTTCCAGAAGGTAGGAATTGGGCAACGCGCTGGAATAGTGGGTCAACCCGATTTAAAATGCGCACACGTACACACATACTACGACGTTACCTGTAGAATCCTTGACCCACGGCCAAAGGACCTCGAGGAGATGGTCCGTGGTGTCCGAATTGTCACAGGATTTGCATTACAGTCACGTCAGTGTTCCCGTCTGTTCTCCCGAAGCCCCTTCTCCTCCTCCTCACTGTGATGGATCCACTTTCGCCTGTCTAGTTTAACAAACGCTTCAATCTGCCGACACCACCACACCTGCCTGTGTCGCTAAAGGTACAGATGTCTGAGGTGTAACTCCATGCGCCCCTGGGACTTTCGGGTTCGTTTGGTTATCATTAAAGGCAGAATGGGCGAAAAAAAAATACTGGGAAAAAAATCTTGATACTCACTTGAGAAGTTTGCGACCTTGCGCCGTCAGACTATCGCCCCGCACGCAGCGCACGAGTGTTTCTCTCGCTCGGCAGGTCCTGAGTCATAAGACCACGCTGCTTAAAAACTCCTGGTTATTTCTCCTCCTGGTTGCGCCAGCTCTTTTAATGACTGAAGCCAAACAAGGGGAAGGGGTGGGGGTGGAGATTAAAAAAACAAAAAAAAAACTTGAAGCCGTTGCTGGAATAACATTCCCCAAGATCTGAAGGGCTCGTCCTTTGCAATTCTCCAGCCCTCTCTACTCTCCTCCCGAGGCTCAGTGGCGTAAGGCTCATTATTGTCGCAAAATAAAAGAGGAAATTTTGCGAAGTACACGGAGGTGCCTTAAAGTCCGGATCGCATTAGAATGTTTTTTTTCTAGAAATCACCTCCAAATATAGTAACGCGGAAGGGGCATTCCTAGAAATTGGGAGACGTCAGACAGTGGCAGAAACTGGCCGTACGCTTCGCAGCTGCGGAGGCCCTCTGCAGGCTAGTCCTATCTTCGGTTCTACAACAGCCTCTCTTACAGGCACACACACACACTTTCCCCCGAATTATCATTTGCCTAGCTAACCGCCCCTCGGAATTACTAGTGCGCCCATCATCTCGGTCATGGATCCGCTTAAGAGAACATCTAAAAGTCTGAAAGAAAGCAAGTTCTGAATTGTGTCTAAACGTGCCCAATGACACCACTGTGGTCTGAAGAATCTCGAACGGCGTGAAGTAATTCGGCCGGGAGAGGGGCGTCCCGATGACCACTTCGCACTCAACGTCAGGAGTTGATTGTGGACTTCGGGGAGGGGAAGTGCTCATTCAGGGGCCAGAGGTGGAAAGGGTGAATAGTACCAAGTTGAGTGTCAATGCCTAACAAGGATAATCTATCCAGGGCCCAACACATTGATGGAACCTTGAAGAAGGCACGCCAGCTGCTCTGCATCGGTGGGAACCTGAGGAAATTATACCACCGAAGGCTCGTGCGAATTTCTGAAGATGTACTATAAACACAGGAGCAGAATTGGGCCATTCAGTCCGTCGAGTCTGCTGTGCCATTCCATCATCATGGCTGATTCATTACCCATTTTCCAGCCTTCTCACCATAACCTTTGATCTCCTTACTAATCAAGAACCGATCAATCTCTGCTTTAAACGTACCGATTGACTTGACTTCCACAGCCACTTTTGTCTTGGTAATGAATTTCACAGATTCACTACCCTCTAGCTAAAAAAAAATCCCTCTTCATCTC
This sequence comes from Mobula birostris, assembly GCF_030028105.1. Classification (NCBI taxonomy): domain Eukaryota; kingdom Metazoa; phylum Chordata; class Chondrichthyes; order Myliobatiformes; family Myliobatidae; genus Mobula; species Mobula birostris. The sequence goes on along the minus strand of NC_092378.1, from coordinate 142,671,059 downwards.
TGTTCCAAAGGATTGTCTTTTCATTCTGAGGCTGCTCCCCCCCCCCCCCCGGTCTGAGATTCTCCCACTATAGGAAGCATCTTCTCAATGTCCAGGCCTTTCAATATTCGATAGGTTTCAATGAGATTTCCGCGCCCCCCCCCCCGCCATTCTTCTAAACTCCATTTTATAACATTCTGAGTCGTTGCATCACAGCTTGGCCTAGAGGCTCCAATGCATATCGAAGAGGCTGCAGACTCAGCCAGCAACACGTGCACGTCCCTCTGCAATTTCAAGCAAATCTTTAAGAAGGCAGCATGACCTCCTTTTCTTACTACCATCAGGGAAGAGGTACAGAAGCTGGAAAACCCTCACTCAATACTTAACAAACATCTTCCCTCCCTCTACCATCAGGTTTCTGAACAGTCCATGAATACGACCTTATTATTCCTCTTTTTAAGATTAATTTTTGTCATTTATAGTGATTGTTATGACTTTGCACTCTACAGCTGCCACAGAGCAACAAATTTCACATCACCTAAGTCAGTGATAAATCTCCATCTTTCATCCCATTCAGAGATTGCTAAAAATGGTTCAACTTAACATCAGAGAATGTATAAAGTGTACAACCTGAATTCTTACTCTTCATAGACAGCCACGAAACCGAAAAAAACCAATAAATGACAGAAAACATTAGAATGTTAGAATAAAGCAGATTTAGAGGTCTGAAAGAAAATGAATATTAGAGAAACTTTCAAACTCTGTCAGATTCAGATCTGTCTATTGTCATATACCACAGAGAGCAATGAAATTCCTTGCTAACCTGAAGCTCACAGATTAAACAGGCAATGCTAATAAATACAATGACAAATATGTCAATGAGTGCAAAACAGCAGAATAGTGAAAAGACTGTAGTATAAAAATATTTATGAGGGCTGAAGAATGGGTGAATGCAAGCTTTTTTCCCCTGAGATTGGGTGAGATTACAGCTAGAAGTCATAGGTTAAGGGCGAAAGGTAAAACATTTAAGAGGAATTTGAAGGAGAACTTCTTCACTTAGAGGGTGGTGAGAGTGTGGAACGAGCTGCCAGTGGAAGTGATGGGTGCAGGTATGATTTCAACATTTAAGAGAAGTTTGGATAATTGGATAAGTACATGGATGGGAGAGGTAGGGAGGGCCACGGGTCCAGGTACAGTTTGATGGGACTAGGTAGAATAATAGTTCAACACAGAGTAGATGGGCTGAAGGGCCTGTTCCTGTGCTGTAGTGCTCTATGACTCTATGATGCCAGACAGCCTTGCTTCGGCTAATATCTTCAGCTGCCGGTGTCAATATCACACTCCTTAATGTTTCCTTTGAGAGAGTCCTTCGAGAATTTCCTCTGGCCCTGTGACTAGATTGGTCAAAAGACCTGTTTCTGTGCTGTGGTCTCTATGACTCTATTACTCTGAAATGCTAAAGTGACAACGACAGAATAAGCAAGAGAGGTAGAATTAAGAATCAGGACATGGCAGTTTCACTGGGAAGGGGATATGGAAGAGGTGACTGGTTCAGTCGTCTGAAAGCAGAGGAGGGTGAAGCAATTCTTGGGTCTAGACATCTGAGTTTCCAACTTCCTGTATTTTCTCCCAGAACAGAGAAAAGGGAATGACCGGGGGGGCAGGCATCCTTGACGTTACTGCAGATAATGAACGACAGCACTAGATTGTACTAAACTGACTATGCCTGGACTCTTTCATTTCTGTGTTTATTCACTCATTTTTTTTGCCATTTGTGCAATTTGCTTTTTTTGTGCGGGGGGGGGGTGATGTTTTATTTTGAATGGGTTCCATGCTTTTCTTTTGTTTCATGACCGTTAATGGGAAGACAAATCTCAGGGTTGCATACTGCATACATACTCTGATACTAAATGTACTTTGTGTCTTTGAATCTTCAACCTTACTAATGCAATGCTCCATGAAGATGGAGTGGATGGAAGGAATTTGTAGAATAACAGGAAGTTAAAAGTCTGTCTCATGTGTTAAGGTGTAAAGGTATAATCTACGAGCCAGTTCCCAAAATGTTCCCAAAAATGCTGGAAATACTCAGCAGGTCAGGCCACATTGGGAAGAGAAATAGACTTAATGATTCAAATCAAAGACCTTTCGTCAGAACTACCTGTTTTCCTTTTGATTGCAACAAGCCAGGGCCAGCACTGAATTTTTAAAATCTGAACTTAAACGACTAACATTCACATTCCATTGTTTACAATCTCAGCCGGTACCTTTACTGTATGATGACATGTGAACGAATGCAGGGACCATTTCTACTGACAGGAGAAGGGGCAAAGGCCGGTTACTTACGCCTTAAAACCAGTCGCTTCAGGCAGATGGGGCCCGCCAGCCGTGGATGGTGACTCATCAGCAACTCCGATCTCAGACCTCCACTGCCTGCAGAAATAGCCACTCATAGGGAAGGCTTCAAGAGTAAACACAGAAGGAAAATCTGGAGCTGGAGACCCCAAGGCAGTCCTATGTTGAGTTCAACTCCTATGACACTGCTGTATTGGTCTCTGCCGTTCCTTTGGATTCATCAGCTGCACGGAGAGGGAAAGCCTGCTGCAAGTACAACAGCTTGTTCTCCCTATCGTACAACCCTGGCTTGCTTATCACAAACACAACTGGGATGCAACATCCACGGTTGACCCCAACCAACGGGCAGCCTCAATACTTGGATGTCCTTCTGAGAAAATAACACTGTGTGTAACAAGTATTTCCAGGTTATGGTTATAACAAAATGCAAGAGCATGAATCAGATCAGTGTTGATGGGTGCTTGGTCCTCGACATGGACGCGGTGGCCCAGAAGGCAAGTTGACTCGATGAGAAGATGAGTCCTCGCTGCGGGATGGACTTGCTTAAAGTCAAAGTGGAGTTTATTGTTTATGCACATAATGCATGTGGGCACAGGTGCCATCAAAATTGTGCTTTACAGCAGCATCACCAGCAAAAGACATGAGATATACAACAATCCACAAATAAAACACAAATTAGAATGCTATCAATACTACTACAGTACTATAAAACTATGTATTAGTCCCTAATAGTTATTGATGGCTGAATTCATCCAGTGTACACTGCCGTGTTCTTTTGATTGACTGTAAATGAACAAAATCAGCGCAGGCACCTCATGCAGATAATGGACTGCCTTCACACTATGTTTTCAATGATTGCATCCTCCAAGCCTCCATTTTCATTGTAACATTCACAATGACTGTTGACACCTTCAAATCCTTTGTAGTTCCTAACTTGTTGAAATAGTGAAATTATTTCATTTTCATTCCCAGCTGTTTCCGACTTGAAACCGCAGTGAGGAAAACAGTTCTGAATTGTCCTACTGCCTATTTCTCACCAACAGTCAGTGACGATAATCACTGTTCTTTGAACAGAAATACATGCAAGTGACACAATTTAAAAACTGTTTGCTGTAGGCACCGTGTAGTATCTCACAACCACACGAGGGTGCGCAACTGACGCTAATTAGAAATTGTTCGGTAACAATGTCCTGTCCCAATTAAAAGGCACAGTGTCACAAATAAATGAAGGGAATCCAGGCTATTTTCTTGATTAGTTTTTGTTCTTTAAGAGTTGCCCCAAATAAACAGCTGCCCCAATCAACTGATGGATCAATTAATCCGAATCCACTGTATATTTATGTTTGTAATTTATAGTATTTTTTATGGATTGCACTGTACTGCTGTCGCAAAACAACAATTTTCTCAACACGTGCTAATGATATTTAACCTGGTTCTGCTTCAGAATTTTCTGAATTAGTACCAAAATAAGCCCATTGTAGTGCAAAGTGATCATAGTGTTGTGAACCTGTAGATCAAAATTAACTTGTAGAAGGATTATAGGGAAAAAAATCAACTTCCCTTAGTGAGTGTGGAAACCCTCATTGTATTTAAGAAGAGCCTGTTACTCCGGATCTGACTTGGCACAAAAAGAACACAATAATAATAAAACAGAATAAATATAAATGCATAAGGTGGTTTATATACATTGATTTTATGTCTATAAAGTTATTCTAGGCACAGTAGTGTCTGTACATAAGGTGACTCTGACAGGAAGTGATAAAGTAGTGGTGGTTGGGAGTGTGGAGGGGCGGGTTAGTGGGGGAGGTGTTGATCAGGCTCACTGCTTGTGGAAAGTATCTGTTTTTGAGTCTGGTGGTCCTGGAGTGCATGCTACAAAGCCTGCTCTCTGATGGCCATGGGTAGACAGTCCATGAGCCTGGATGTGGCCTTAAAGACTCGTGACCTTCAGGGTGGCGGACCAAGAGATGGGAAGAAGTGGGTGGGAGGGGGGGATGTTGTGTTAAGCCTAAGACCCAGAATTACTGGGACAAATGACCACTATGTTTTCCATATATTGCTACATGGCCCAGACTGCTCCATCTTACTTTGATCAAACATTGCGGGCACTACCCACCCAGCAAACTGCCTTGTCCAAAAACTCCCTTCTGTAAAGTACAATAGGGCTATTAAGACAAAAGCTTCACGCCGCTTTAAAAGTTTCTTCCCCCAGGCAGTTAATCTGATCAACCATACTACTTAGCCTACCCCACCCCTCTATCTGTTACCCCCGTCACTGCACTGCACCATTTTTTATAATGCTGCTTACATTGTAATACTTTCTGGCATTTAAGTGCATTTTATTCTATATCTGTACTTCTAACTTTAACTTTATATAATTCTTTATTCTGCATAATTGTTAAATGTGATCGATTTTTATTAAATGTAACAGCGACACCCCACAGCAATTTCCTAATTCATACCAATGTATACGATGAATAAAGTTGATCTTTGATCTTGTTTTTATTTCAAATTTGCAGCATCTGAATTGTTTTCCTTTGGAATTTGTGACTGATTCACGTCACTTCCAGGAATGTCCGCTTTGCTCTGTTCCTTCTACCCTGTCGTCAGGACATGGCAGATGGAATATCATGCAGAAAAGTCCAATTTGAAGAACGGGACAGCTGAGCATTTCTGAGGTGTTGAAGTACTGACAGGTATTGATGTTCAGAGAGATCTTTGTATATATACATACACACAATGGCCACTTTATTCAACACTACCTATTAGGAACGCCAACACCTGCTGTAGCCCATCCATTTCAAGGTTCAATGTGCTGTGCATTCAGAGATGCTCTTCTGCACACCACTGTTATAATGCGTGGTTATTTGAGTTACTGTCGCCTTCTTGTCAGCTTTCTGCCAGTTTGGCCATTCTCCTCTGACCTTCCCTCATTAACAAGGTATTTTTACCCCAGAACTGCCACTCACTGGATGTTTTTAAAAAAATTTTGGCACCATTCTTTGTAAACTTTAGATGTGCTGTGCGTGAAACCCCAGGAGATTAGTTTCTGCGATATTCAATCCACCTTATATGGCACAAACAACAGGAATTCTGCAGATGCTGGAAATTCAAGCAACACACATCAAAGTTGCTGGTGAACGCAGCAGGCCGGGCAGCATCTCTAGGAAGGGGTACAGTTGACGTTTCAGGCTGAGACCCTTCATCAGGACTAACTGAAGGAAGAGTGAGTAAGAAATTTGAAAGTTGGAGACTGGGAGACCGCTTTGCTGAACACCTACGCTCTGTCCGCCAGAGAAAGCAGGATATCCCAGTGGCCACACATTTTAATTCCACATCCCATTCCCATTCTGACATGTCTATCCACGGCCTCCTCTACTGTAAAGATGAAGCCACACTCAGGTTGGAGGAACAACACCTTATATTCCGTCTGGGTAGCCTCCAACCTGATGGCATGAACATCGACTTCTCTAACTTCCGCTAATGCCCCACCTTCCCCTCGTACCCCATCCGTTATTTATTTTTATACACACATTCTTTCTCTCACTCTCCTTTTTCTCCCTCTGTCCCTCTGACTATACCCCTTGCCCATCCTCTGGGTCCCCCCCCCCCCCACTTGTCTTTCTTCCCGGGCCTCCTGTCCCATGATCCTCTCATATCCCCTTTGCCAATCACCTGTCACCTGTCCAGCTCTTGGCTCCATCCCTCCCCCTCCTGTCTTCTCCTATCATTTTGGATCTCCCCCTCCCCCTTCAACTTTCTAATCTCTTACTCACTCTTCCTTCAGTTAGTCCTGACGAAGGGTCTCGGCCTGAAACGTCGACTGTACCTCTTCCTAGAGATGCTGTGTTCACCAGCAACTTTGATGTGTGTTATTATATGGCACAAACAATCATTCCACGGCCAAAGTCACTCAGATCACATTTCTTCCTCATTTTGAAATTTGGTCTGAACAACTGAACCTCTTGACCACGTCTGCACGCTTTTATGTATTGAGTTGCTGCCACCTGATTGGCTGAATAGATATTTGAATTAAAGAACAGGTGTGCAGGTGTACCTCATAAAGTGGCCACTGGGTTTACGTCAATGATAATAAACCTAATTCCAATTCTCGCCTGATTTCCCTCCCAGCGTAAACTTTGTTCTCTGTTCCTCTCCCTGCTATCTTCCTGCAATCTTAAAAAAGTTCCGTCTTTAATTTTTCTCAACGTATGAGAAATTCTCAACATAAAGAGTTTATTTCATTTCTCCCTCACAGTGTTTCCAGCATTGTCTGTCTATATTGTCTGACCAATCTTCCGTCCTTGGACTCACTTTACACCGCACGCTGTCGGAGCAGTGCTGCCAGGATAATCAAGGACACGACCCACCCAGCCAACACACTTTTCGTCCCTCTTCCCGCCGGGAGAAGGCTCAGGAGCTTGAAGACTCGTACGGCCAGATTTGGGAACAGCTTCTTTCCAACTGTGATAAGACTGCTGAACGGATCCTGACCCGGATCTGGGCCGTACCCTCCAAATATCCAGACCTGCCTCTTGGTTTTTTTGCACTACCTTACTTCCCATTTTTCTATTTTCTATTTATGATTTTTAATTTAAATTTTTAATATTTACTAATTTTAACTATTTTTAATATCTTTAATATTTAATATTTGTAATCCAGGGAGTGTGAAGCGCAGAATCGAATATCGCTGTGATGATTGTACATTTTAGTACCAATTGTTTGATGACAATAAAGTATGAAGTATAAAGTATTACTGTTAGAGTTGTTTTGTACTGTGGATTTATACAGTACTCCCCTGTTATATTAAAACAATCATGGGGTTGGCTTGGGGGGAGTCTACGACCAGTGGGTATAGCCTCACAGTACGACTCCCATTTAGAACAAAGATGAGGAGGAATTTCTTTAACCAGAAGGTGGCGAATCTGTGGAATTCATTTCCACTGACAGCGGAGTTTCATCATCACCGTCGTCATTATCTGCCACATTGTATAACGTAGGCGATCATGGTCTGTGACCATGATTGTTCTTGGAAAAGTGGTTTGCCATTGCCTTCTTCTGGGCAGCGTCTTTACAAGACAGGTGACCCCAGGCGCCATCATTACTCTTCAGAGATAGTCTGCCTGGCGTCAGTGGTCACATAACCAGGATTTGTGATATGCACCACCTGCTCCCATGATGTCATGTGACCCTGATTTTGGTGGGGGGGGGCTAAGCAGGTACCACACCTTTCCCAGGTACTACACTCTGCAGGTTAGCAGAGTGCATGAGCACCTTATGCCTCCTTTGGTAGAGATGTATCTTCACCCCACCGCCCAGGAGGTTGATAGGTTCTTGATTAGTGAGGGCGTCAAAGGTTATGGGGTGAAGGCAGGAAAACGGGCTTGAGAGGGAAAATAAATCAGCCTTGATGGAACAGTGGACCAGACTCGGTGAGCTGAATGGTCTAACTCTGCTCCTATATCTTGTGGAAGGAACTATTTCTGTGCCGTGTAACTCCGCGACTCATTGAACTATTACCCTGTTGCAAAGAAAAAAAAATTAGCAAATCAAACACCATCTAGGGAGAAAGGAGAAAGGAGGGGCTAAAGATCCGGCCTTAGGAGAAAAGTCGGAAAAGGTTTCCATTGGGAAATGGGACAGGGGAGACCCAAGGCAGCTGTCTGTGGTTGTGGATGTACATTATAAAAATATCTGACATTCCTGGTTAATTACCAGTTCCTGGCATTCTTGCTCAGAATTCCAATGACAAATGGATAGGAGTAGTCACTCTTCATTCTGATTCAGTGAAAAGTTCTGCCTCAGTTCTGGGTGCATCATCACGAGAGCAAGAGGAAGTCAGCTTTATTTTACTTGGCTCAAGGGCTATTGTGTCCATCAAGGAACGTTGCACAGAATATTCATTCCCACGTCTTCATTTTTTACCAGGAAGTAAGGGAGAGAGTCAACAATGGTAATGCAATAGTTATAATCTACCCATGATGCCAAATGGTCTTTGATAGTCTAATGATAGTCAAAATAACACACAAAATGCCCAAAGAACTCAGCAGGTCAGTCAGCATCTATGGAGACCCTTCATCAGCACCAGTCCTGATAAAGGTTCTCTCACTCCGAACCATCGGCTCTTTATCCTCTCGATGGATGCTACCTGATCTGTTGACTCCCTCCAGCATTTTGTGCACGTTCCTCTGGATTTCCAGCATCTGCAGAAACTCTTATGTTAATGATAGTCAGAACTGGTAAAGAGAAAGCAAGTTAGTTTTAAGTTGGAGGAAGGTGGTTCGCTTTCACATCTTTAAGGGTGGATCTCAGGATACCCATGAGAACAGTTCTTTGAGAAGCAATGGATAACGTGAACATACATGTGATCCAAGATAGATCTGAATTCTGAAGGAGGGAATTACAGTTGAAATCCATATGGTTGGTGTTGGGTGCAGACATTTGATAAAGGAAAAGTTAAGGCTCTGGAACTGAGTGTTGGTTAGCACCATATTGAAGACTGAAGATCGTTTAATGCCATCTACCATACACAAGTGTAAATGAGAACAAAATAATTGTTACCCCGGATCTGACATGGCACAAAAAGAACACAATAATAATAAAACAGAATAAATATAAATGCATAAGGTAGCTTATACAGTGTACTGATTGATTTTATGTCTATAAAGTTATTCTAGGCACAGTAGTGTCTGTACATAAGGTGACCCTGACAGGAAGTGATAAAGTAGTGGTGGTTGGGAGTGTGGAGGGGCGGGTTAGTGGGTGGAGGTGTTGATCAGCCTCACTGCTTGTGGAAAGTATCTGTTTTCGAGTCTGGTGGTCCTGGAGTGCATGCTACATAGCCTCCTCCCTGATGGCAGTGGGTAGACAGTCTATGAGCAGGGTGGGCTGAACAGGGAGCAGAAACCACAGAGGGTAAACAAGGCGAAGGAGTGAGGAGTTCCCTCCAGAGGGTGGAGGAAAACCTTTTCAGGTTTGGCACTCCTGGAAGGGGGGTGGAAACTAACTCAACAGCAAATGATGATCAAAGGACTTCAATCAAATTGACCGCCAATGTAGCAAAGAGTGGGAATGAATCATAATTAGAGTCAGACACTATCACCGATACATTATTGTTTTGCTGCAATAGTACAGTGCAATTCATTAAAAATAACTTTAAGTTACAATAATAAATATATTAAAAACATAGTGCAAAAAGACAGCAAAATAGTGAAGTTGCATTCATAAAATCATGGACTATTCAGAAACCTGATGGTGGAGGGGAAGAATAAAAGAGCATCTTTCGGCTCCTGTCCCTCCTCATTGATGGTAGGGGACATGTCCCGAATGCTGAGGTTCCTTCATGTTGGATGCCACCATCTTGAGGTGTCACTTTTAACGAAGTGTAGATGTTGTCAGTGAAGAAACTGGGTCGTTGTGTTCGACAAGGATGCCCTAGAACTGCTGCTGCCCACAATTCATGTTTAGATTTTAGGATCAATGACATAATCTCTAAATTGAGGAGAGGAGAGGAACAGTCAATGTTGAGGATATCAAAATATTACATGTGGACATTAATAAAACCACAGAATGAAAACTATTTGAAATATATGTTCAATGCAGCTGCATGTGAGACAATGCATTTATTATCAAAGTACATATATCTTGTGCCACCGGACTGGTCCACCTTCTCGCCCACATGCCAGCAGTCACGCCCAGCCACGGTGTCCACCTTCTCTTCCATCTATGACCTCAGATCAAACAGGACAACCCACTGAATTTAAGCATATTACTAAGTGGGAAAAAAAGAAACTAACAAGGATTCTCTCAGTAACTGCAAGTGAAACGGGCTCAGCACTGAAACTCAGCCTGGTGGTCATGGGAACTGTGGCATATAGAAGACTGTATGTTGACGTGTGGCCAAGTGGTTAAGGCGTTGGTCTAGTGATCTGAAGGTCACTAGTTCGAGCCTCAGCTGAGGCAGCATATTGTGTCCTTGAGCAAGGCACTTAACCACACATTGCTCTGCGACGACCCCGGTGCCAAGCTGTATCGGCCCTAGTGCCCTTCCCTTGGACAACATCGGTGTTGTGGAGAGGGGAGACTTGCAGCATGGGCAACTGCCAGTCTTCCATACAACCTTGCCCAGGCCTGCGCCCTGGAAACCTTCCAAGGCGCAAATCCATGGTCTCACGAGACGAACGGATGCCTATAAATGTCACTATATGCTACCTTCAGGCATTCAAAGTAGAACAAAGAAATACAATACAATCGATGAAAAACACAAGTGTTTTATATGCACTTTGATAATAAATTTACAATGAATTTCAAACTTTTGAACCCACTCAACCAAGTGACCTATTTTTGTATTAGTTCTTCAAGTTCTCCATTGTTTCTGCCACTCTTCTAGATTCACACCTTCCAAGTGATATGGAACATTCATGTTCTTCCTATCAGAATTAGGAGAGCCAGGAGGGGCCATGAGAAGGCCTTGGTGAGCAAGGTTAAGGAAAACCCCAAGGCATTTCTACAAGTATGTGAAGAGCAAGAGGATAAGATGTGAGAGAATAGGACCAATCAAGTGTGACAGTATGTATGGAACCGGAGGAGATAGCGGAGGTACTTAATGAGTACTTTGCTTCAGTATTCACTACGGAAAAGGACCTTGGTGATTGTAAGGACGACTTACAGCGGACTGAAAAGTTTGAGCATATAGACATTAAGAAAGAGGATGTGCTGGAGCTTTTGGAAAGCATCAAGTTGGATAAGTCACCAGGACTGGATGAGATATACCCCAGGCTACTGTGGGAGGTGAGGGAGGAGATTGCTGAGCCTCTGGCAATGATCTTTGCATCATCAATGGGGACGGGAGAGGTTCCAGAGGATGGAGGGTTACGGATGTTGTTCCATTATTCAAGAAAGGGAGTAGAGATAGCCCAGGAAATTAAAGATCAGTGAGCCTTACTTCAGTGGTTGGTAAGTTGATGGAGAAGATCCTGAGAGGCAGGGTTTATGAACATTTGGAGAGGCATACTATGATTAAGAATAGTCAGCATAGCTTTGTCAAAGGTAAGTCGTGCCTTACAAGCCTGATTGAATTTTTTGAGGATGTGGCTAAACATATTGATAAAGGTAGAGCCATAGATGTAGTGTATATGGATTTCAGTAAGGTACCCCATACAAGGCTTATTGAGAAAGTAAGGAGGCATGGGGTTCAAGGGGACATTAATCTGTGGATCCAGAACTAGCTTGCCCACAGAAGGCAAAGAGTGGTTGTAGACAGGTCATATTCTGCATGGAGGTCGGTCACCAGTGGTGTGCTTCAGGGATCTGTTCTGGGACCCCTTCTCTTTGTGATTTTTATAAATGATCTGGATGAGGAAGTGGAAGGATGGGTCAGTAAATTTGCTGATGACACAAAGGTTGGGTATGTTGTAGATAGTGGCTGTCAGAGGTTACAGCGGGACATCAATAAGTTGCAAAACTGGGCTGAGAAGTAGCAGATGGAGCTTAAACCAGATAAGTGTGAGGTGGTTCATTTTGGTAGGTCAAATATGATGGCAGAATATAGTATTAATGGTAAGACTCTTGGCAGTGTGGAGGATCAGAGGGATCTTGGGATCAGAGTCCATAGGACACTCAAAGCTGCTGCGCAGGTTGACTCTGGTTAAGAAGGCATACGGTGCATTGGCCTTCATTAATCATGGGTTTGGGTTTAGGAGCCGAGAGGTAATGTTGCAGCTATATAGGACCCTGGTCAGACCCCACTTGGAGTACTGTGCTCAGTTCTGGTCGCCGCACTACAGGAAGAACGTGGAAACCATAGAAAGGGTGCGGAGGAGATTTACAAGGATGTTGCCTGGATTGGGGTGCATGTCTTTTGAGAATAGGTTGAGCGAACTTAGTCTTTTCTCCTTGGAGTGACGGAGGATGAGAGATGACTTGATGTTGGTGTATAAGATGATGAGAGGCATTGATTGTGTGGATAGTCAGAGGCTTTTTCCCAGGGCTGAAATGGCTAACACGAGAGGGCACATTTTTAAGGTGCTTGGAAGAAGGTACAGAGAAGATGTCAGGGGTAAGTTTTTTACGCAGAGAGTGGTGGGTGTGTGGAATGTGCTGCCGGCGATGGTGGTGGAAGCGGATACAATAGGGTCTTTTAAGAGACTCCTGGACAGGTACATGGAGCTTAGAAAACTAGAGGGCTATGGGTAACCCTAGGTAATTTCTCAAGTTAGTGCATGTTTGGCACGGCATTGTGGGCAGAAGGGCCTGTATTGTGCTGTAGGTTTTCCATGTTCCTAAGTTTCTAATGCATTGTCTCACATGTATCTGCATTGAACATATATTACAAGTGCTGTGAAAACAATGAATTCCTCAACAACACCCTCTCGCTCAACTTCAGTAAAACCAAAGAGCTGATTGTTGATTTCAGGAGGAGGAGGGCGAACGCGTGCCACTGTACATCCGGGGATCAACTATGGAAAGTCAGTAGCTTTAATTTCCTGGGCGTTAACATATCGGGTGACTTGCCCTGGGCCATGCAGATAGATGCAACCACAAGGAATCACAAAGTAAAACTAGTGACTTCACTTTCTTAGGGGATTAAGGAGATTTGGCTTGTCAGTGAATACTCTAGCAAACTGTTACAGATACACAGTTGAGAGTCTCTTGATGGAGTTGCATTATAATCTGATACGGAAATTCAAATGCACAGGAATCAGGTTTAATATCACTGGCAGATGCCATGAAATTTGTTGTTATGCGGCTGCAGTACATTGCAATACATAATAATAAAAGCTATAAATTACAGTCAGTATATACGAAAAAAAGAAAATTAACTTTTGTAAATAGTGCAAAAGAGAGGGGAAAACACTGAGGTTGTGTTCATGGGTTCAATGCCCATTTAGAAATCTGATGGTGGAGAGGAAGAAGCTGTTCTTGAGACATTGAGTGTGTGACCTCTCCTTGATGGTAGCAATGAGCAGACAGCATGTCCTGGGTGATGTGGGTCCTGAATGATGGGACGCCGCCTTTTCGAGGCATCGTCTTTTGAAGGTGTCCTGGGTGCTGGGGAGGCTGGTGCCCACGATGGAGTTGGCTGAGTTTACGTCTCTCTGCAGCTTTTTCCGATCCTGTGCAATGGCCCCTCCGTACCAGACATTGATGCAACCAGTCAGAAGGCCCTCCATGGTACATCTGTAGAAATTTACGAGTGTATTTGGTGACATACCAAATCTCCTCAAACGTCTAATGGAATATAGCCACTGCCTTCTCTGTAGTTACATCAATATACGTAAGAAGCTGAGGAGAGTAGTAGACTCTGCCCAATATATCAAGGGTCTGTCCCTCACAACCATCAGTAGTATCCTCAGGAGACGCTGCCTCAAGAAGGCAACGTCCATCATCAAAGATCCCCACCATCCGGGCCATGCCATCTCCTCACAGCTACCATTGAGCCAGAGGTCCAGAAGCCTGAAGTTCCTCAACAGGTTCAAGAACAGTTACTTTCCTTCAGCCACTCAGTTCTTGAAACAACCAGCACCAACCCCAATCACCTGAGCTGCTGCAAGCAAGTTTTCATTGCTCCTACACACGGACTTGTGCACATGATAATAAACTTGACTTTGAAGATCATGAGGAGTTGTGCTGCAGGTTAGGAAACACATGAGAAACAAACATACCAATTATGTACAGTCCAGGTGAGGAGACTCAAACCCAAAATGTTGACTGTTCATTTACTTCCACAGATGCTGCCTGACCCACTGAGTTTTTCCAGCAGTTTGTTTTTGTGATATACCAACCACTTGGGTTTTTATGCAGAGAGATAGGTTTGAAATGGAGGGATGCTGAGCTGAACTTGTTTTAAAGCTTAGTTAGGACACACTTAGAGCATTATGTGCAGACTTGTTTGTTGCATTATTAAAAAGGGATTCAGAGGCATAACAAATATTTACAAGGTCAAGAGTAAATCAGGTTACACATATCAGGAAAGATTGAACTGACTTGGGGTCACAGTGTGCACTGGCAATATCAGAACCCAGTTGCAGAGGAAAGACAGTCTCCGATGTAGAGACGGCGACGAGAGTTTAATCGTAATTATTCCAACAGGATACCGGTGGCTCGGTCGAGCGGCACTGCAAGAAGTAACATTCTCAAAACTAGGACCCCACGATTCGCACTAATCAGACATCCCCTTACGTAATACAAGTAACACTGCAATCCCTGAGCCTAACAAAATAAACTTAACCAGCTTAAACAGAAAGTACCAGGAACAAAAAGCATTATAAAGTGCGATTCACTTGAGAAAAACACAGGGATTTCTTAATGATTAATGACTCGCTTAACAACAATTAACCAATTCAGGTGCTCTAAAAACCTCAAGACACAATGCCCTCCAGTGCCCCACACAAGCCTAAAGAGCTCATTACACAGGGTCTCTTTTCTCCTGAGAAAAAGCAGCCAAGGACTGAGCTAGTAACGATTAAAATGGTAAATGGTGTTGACAGAATGGATGAAGAAGGAATGCTTCCACATATGGGAAGGGACATCATCAATAATGATGAACACCATAAAGAATGTAATAATAATATGGCTAATATGGGAGGAGTAATTTTAAGGTAATGGGGGGGTGAATTCAGAGGTAGCTTTTTAACACAGAGTGGTAGATTGGGGACATTTAAGAGACTCTTGCATGCGCAACCAGCTGAAATGAAAAGGAAAGGAGGGATATAGGAGGGAAGGGTTAGATTGATTTCAGAGTAGGTTAAAAGGTTGCACACCACCATAGGCCAAAGGGCCCATCCTGTGTTAAAATATTCTATGTTAATATAAAGTAGTTGTTAATAAATTCAATGGGGAATTCAGAGAAAACTGACCGGTGGGAATGTGGAGCTGGCTGCCATGGTGGATGCTTAGACAAAGAATATAGATAATGAAACTAGGTTGGACAAGTATGGAGGTGGCGGGAAGGGAACAGAGGGTCAAATAGAGCACAACGCTAAGATTGACTTGGTGGAGCTAAGTGTTCTGTGTTCTGTGCCTAATGGCCAGTATAATCCTAACCAAGGATCTTTCCCCTGCGTTTCCAAAATAAAACGTACAATCAAATACAATTTCTCTAACAAGCAGAATGTCCAATTTATAAATCAATATCCATCAGAAAGGATAGTGGTTTTCACAAATCCTCGTGACTCCTTCACTGTCTCAAATACACTTGACTCCTACTTGTATCGTTGTGCTGTGATATTGCTGCTGACATCACACCATCATGTACAAACACTCACGGTTACGTTCACACGCGCGTGCGCGCACACACAGTGCCACCACAAGAAAGCAGCACCCATCGTCAAGGACCACCCGCCATCCAGGCCGTGCTCTCTTCTCACTGCTGCTACTGGGAAGGAGGTACAGGAGGCTCAGGACCCCAACCACCAGGTTCAGGAACGGTTATCACCCCTCAGAGCGGATAACTTCACTCGCCGCAACTGTGGTCTCACAACCTGTACACTTATTTTCAAGGTCTCTGCAACCTATGCTCTCAGTATGTATATATGTGTTTATCGATTTATCCATTTGTTTTTGTTTATTATTTGCTTTTTTGGTATTTGCATAGTTTGTCTTTTGCACATTGTTTGCTTGTCAGTCTTTGTGTGTAGTTCTTCATTGATTCTGTTGTATTTCTTTGTTCTACTGTGAATGCCTGCAAGAAAATGAATCACCAGGTTGTATCTGGTGACAAGTATGACTTTGATAATAAATTCACTTTGAACTTTGAGCTGTTACATCTGGAGAGAAAAAAACTATATCTGTTTAAAGTAAATCTACATTTCAGAATGAAAGCCGTTGGCAACCATGTATTTTAACAAAAAATGACTTCTTCCACACACCCCCCCCTCCCCATATGGTGCATTTTGCCAGCAAAATGAAGCACTGCTATTCAAGGATATTGCATTTATTTATTTCCATCTTCAGGAAATGAGTGCCACCACTTCTGGGAACATAAAGGGACAGTTCTGTCAGTCATGTGCTCCCCTCAACACATTCTTTGACAGTTTCAGAGGAAGGCATGTCCTGTTCTCATTATCTATTGGACTCTAGAGAGAAGAATGCTAAATGGGGAATCTGTTGGTTTATTCTGGCATCCTGAGAGTTTAACATAACACTGATATGGGCATTTCAAAGTATTCCCAGAAGCAAATTCACTGTACAATTACAAGTATATTAGGGTGCCACGGTAGTGTAGCAGTTAGCGCAAAGCCATTGTTGTTTGGAGCGTTCTGGAGTTCAGAGTTCAATTCTAGCACCATCTATAAAGAGTTTGTACGTTCTCCCCATGTTCTTCCGACCTGTCCTACAACCCCTCCCATGGCACTCCACCCTTGGCATTCCCAATATCCTTTGCTCCTGCCAGATTTGCAAACTCAGTCTCCACTCCCCGTTGACAAATGGGTTTCTTCCCACAGAACAAAGACATACCAGTTAGTAGCTTAATTGCTCATTGTAAATTGTCCCGTGATTATAGGCATCCATTAGTCTTGGAAGGTTTCCAGGGCACAGGCCTGGACAAGGTTGCCCATGCTGCAAGTCTCCCCTCTCCACGCCACCGATGTTGTCCAAGGGAAGGGCACTAGGGCCAATACAGCTTGGCACCAGTGTCGTCGCAGAGCAATGTATGGTTAAGTGCCTTGCTCAAGGACACAACACGCTGCCTCAGCTGGGGCTCGAACTAGCGACCTTCAGATCACTAGACCGACGCCTTAACCACTTGGCCACGTGATCCTGTGATTAGGCTAGAGGCGAATAGGTGGGTTGCTGGGCAGTGAGGACTCTTCAGTCCAGGAGGGCCTGTTCTACACTGAAGCTCTAAATAAAATAACATATATTAAGCAAGAAGCTCTCCACCCAAAGCAAGGGTTTGGAACCTCATATTTAATGAGCTGTGTTCCCGTGTGCTCAGTTGGGTTCTGAACATGATCAGTGCTCCTCACCCTCCCACAGCCCATTCGCACCAGTTAAATTCGACTCAAGGAACCGCTATACTCCAGCACTGTCTGCTTTTCCACGATATATTTAGGAGAAAAATGCAAATTTTAAAAGCTATATTTTTCTTCACTTAGATCAATCACTCCCCCCCCCCCCCCCGTTCTGATGAGAAGTTGTGAGCCTGATACGTTAGCTCTCAACTCCACAGGTGCTCATGCACGACCCAGAATTTCAGTCTAGATTTACTGTTTGCTTTTGCTTTTAAATAATTGATCTCTTTCCCTTGTAAGTATTTTTTGTTGAATAAAGTACTTGGTTAGTTTAACCCGCCAACTATCCCCCACCCCCATCATATGAGCCTGAAGACCCATGTGCAGTGATTCCAAAACAATTTTTTTCACTTATGCATCAGATTTCAGATCAGTCCATGGATAGTACCTTGTTAGTTCTTTGTTTTCACACTATTTATTTTGTCATTTATAGTTTCTTTTTACATTTTGCATTGCCCTACTGCTACAAAATGACAAATTTCATGATGTATAGTACTGTACAGAAGTCTTCGGCGCATATATATAGCCAGGGTGCCCAAGACTTTTGCACGGTACTGTATTTGTCAACGGGGAGTGGAGAGTGAGTTTGTAAATCTGGCAGGAGCAAGGGATATTGGGAGTGCCGAGGGTGGAGTGCCATGGGAGGAGTTGTAGGACAGGTGGCAGAGCAGAAGTGCCAGGGACAGTGGGTGGTGCAAATGCAGACACACCCAGCCTGAGACACCAGGCAAGGTCATTTGATGCGAACAATTGGTTTATTGATCACTACAGAATGTCTCTCTGGTGCTTCTCAACGCCTCCCCTCTCCCTTCCCCTTTTCCCAACCATGATTCCCCTTTCCCTGCCCCCTTCTCACTCTCAGTCCACAACAGAATATCAGAGCGGGGTTTATCATCACTCACATATGTCAGGAAATGTGTTTTTTTTTGTGGTGGCAGTACAGTGCCATACATAAAATTATTACAGAGGATGGGGACAGGGAGAGGGGAATTATAGTTGGGAAAAGGGGAAGTGAAAGGGGAAGGAGTGGGAAGCACCAGAGAGACATTCTGTAATGACCAATAAACCAATTGTTTGGAATCAAATGACCTTACCTGCTGTCTCAGAGCTGGGTGTGTCTGCACCTGCGCCAACCCTGCCCCTGGCATTCCTCCTCTGCCACCTGTCCCACACCCCTCCCGTGGCACTCCACCCTCGCCATTCCCAGCATCCTTTGCTCAAGCCAGATTTACAGACTCGCTCTCCGCTCCACATTGACAAATACAGTACTGTGCAAAAGTCTTTGGCACCCTAGCTCTATACACAGTATGTGCCTAAGACTTTTGCACAGTGCTGTATGTCAGTGATATTAAACCTGATTTTGATTCTATGTGACATGAAATTTGTTGTTTTGTGGCAGCAGTACAGTGCAATACATAAAAAGAAACTATAAATTACAGTAAGAAATACATGTAAATTAAAAAATTAAATAAGTAGAGCAAAAATAGAGAGGTAGTGTTTATGGGTTCATTCATTGTCCGCTCAGAAATATGATGATGTGTATAAGTCAGTGATAATAAACCTGATTTTGATTCTGATTTCAGGTTCCTAGAGATACACTTTGTTGAACGGCACTGCCTTCATGCATGACTGTAAGGAAGACTGAAAAAGAATCTACTGCTTTCTCGGCGTAAATGACAAATAAACTCCTCTTGGGCTTCCAGCTGGGTACAGGTATCAATTTTAACCAACATTTCAATGACGAACTCTGCCACCTTCTCCAGGGATGATGCTTGTGGATGTCTAGTCCGGCAGTATTTATACCCCATAGTCCATCCCTCCTGATAGGTTAGTCCTCATCCAATCAGGTTTCTGCTCTCCCACCTTGTTAACAATTGAACTCGAGTTCTTACTTAGAGCTTACTGGAATTTGATTGGTAGCAAGGCAGAAGAGCAGGAACCTGATTGGATGAGGACTAACCTTTCAGAAGGGACGGAAAACAGGGGTATAAATACCACCGGACTAGACATACCCAGGCATCATTCCTGATGCAGGTGGCAGAGTATGTCATCGAAACATCGGTTATAATCAATACCTGTACCCAGCTGGAAGCCTGAGAAGAGTTTATTTGTGAGGAAGATTGTTTATGTGTCTGGTCTTATTCTGGCTGTATCAAGGCCATTGAGTTCAGCTGGGATCAAACAAGTACAATAGAGCAGTGCACTCATCCCTTCTTCCAGAGGGTCCATTACATACTGTACTTCCGCATTAAAATCTGCTCACCTTTCCCATCCTCTTTGGTGAATTTTAATTCAAAGAAATAACTTTAGTCAAAATTTTGTTGTAGCTTAGAGCTACTTTCTTCTTAAGTTTCTTTCCAAAGTATTGATACACCTCTAATTCCCTTCACTCGATCATTTACAGATTTAATACCCTTTTCCGGGAATGAAAGGGTTACTGTATGAGAATGTCTGGCAGCTCTTGGGCTGTATTCCCTGGTGTTCAGGAGAATGAGGGGGGATCTCATAGAAACATTCCAAATGTTAAAAGCCTGAACAGATTAGATATGGCAAAGTTATTTCCCATGGTAGGGGAGTCTAGGACAAGGGGGCACGCCTTCTGGATTGAAGGATGTCCTTTTAGAACTGAGATGCGGAGAAAGTACTTTAGTCAGAGGGTGGTAAATCTGTGGAATTTGTTGCCATGAGCGGCTGTAGAGGCCAGGTCATTGGGTGTATTTAAGGCAGAGATCGATAGGTTCTTGATTAACCAGGGCATCGAAGGGTATGGGGAGAAGGCAGGGAAGTGGGGATGACTGGAAGAATTGGATCAGCCCATGACTGAATGGCGGAGCATGCAAGCTAATGGCCTACTTCTGCTCCTATATCTTATGACCTTATCCACACAGCCAAAGTTACGAGTTTGGATTTCTATAAGATCATAAGACATAGGAGAGGAATTAGGCCATTCGTGTCTGCTCTGCCATTCCATCACGGCTGATTTATTATCCCTCTCAATCCCATTCTCCTGTCTTCTCCCTGTGACCTTTGACACCCTTACTAATCATGAACCTATCAACCTCCTCTTTAAATATACTCAGTGAAATGGTCTCCACAGCCAAGTGTGGCGATTCACCACTCTCTGAAATTCCTCTTCATCTCTGTTCTAAAGGGATATCCCTAAAGTCTTCTCTCCTCTCTACCTCTCCTCCTTGGATTTTTGGTCATTTGCCCTTCTGGCTCAGCATCTTTGTTTTTGATAACAGCCCTGTGAAATGTCTTGGGATATGCTGCTGTGCTGTATGAATGCAAGCTTTTGGTGTTATTGCTGAGAAGAAAGAACACAAGGTGGGCTGTCCAAGTACCTTCACTTGGATGCAAACCATAGTCCCCTTGTGGCTGTAACATCCTGCCCCTGATGGAGTGGGCAGAGGGGAGAGATTGTTGGAGTGAGTATGGGCAACAAGCTTGCAAGTACATTTGTTGAAAAATCTTCTCCGAGGATTGTCACCTTGTTGAGCTGGAGAGCCTTGTGTGTTCCTGAGATCCCCAGTGCAATGCCATCTGGAGCGTAGCTCCTGATAGGGTCGCCCATGGTGGTAAGGTCAAGGAAGAGGTTCCAGACAAGGAGCAATCCAACCAAGGTCTCACTGGTGGAGCTGGCAGGAGATGATGACACATCACGAGGGCAGCGAACGCAGAAGACTACAGCCGTGAAGGGTCCCCAGCTGCATTCCACGCCTCTGGACCCTGACCCCGATCTGTCAAGGACCGTGTGGTGGCTGCCCGTACACCAGCCTCCCCACGTTAAACAAAGTCACGCACAGGCGTCCTCCAGTGAGGGAATAACCCCTTTGGAAAACACCATGCTCGACTCGAGTGATCGTATTATTAGAACATTTGTTAATGTTTGTGGCAAGTTCAAACCCTTCTCGTCAACACGACCAGGGCTGATGTCAGTCCAGGCAGGGGAAGAATTCCAACCCAACATGTGGCTATTCTTGTCCTTGGCTGGGATAGTGATTTGGTAGCTGAATATTTTAGTGTGGCCTTTCCTGGAATTAATCGAGGACTGCTTACTCTAAGCAAAAAAGCCCGTTTGCAATACCTGGAACTGCATCTTTTCCCCCACAATATATTCTCTCTCTCTCTCAGCAGTGGACCCATAACTGGCCCTCTGACATTTGCTGGCCATGCAGTTTTTAATCTCCTCCTACAGAGTAACTTGCCCCTGATTCACTCAGAGACGCTCTGTAGAGCCAGGAGTCACCTTCTCAGAACTAAGGACCACATGATCTCACATCATGTGCCGAGTATGCGGTGCATCGAAACAAGCTCTTCAATGCAAGTTTATTTAAAGCTTTCAGAATTTATCTGCAGAACATGCAACGCATCCAAATCGTGTAATTTCATCCCTTAGTTTTCAGGAGACTGTATACACTTTCCAAGTTTGCCCTTATGATGCGTGACATCATTTGACCCTTCGAGTGGCTTATAACGTTGCAAGGCAGGTAATTAATTATCAACTGACAAACAGCATTTTAGTGAAGATCTAATTTCAGCCGTTATTGTACTAGAGAGTATGGTGTTCGGTTCAACAGCTAAGGGTTAATGTTAACTCCTGACCTTATTGGCAGCTGCTGAGTTAAGATTAAACAACATATTCCTGTGAAGTGATGCAATGTGAATATAGATTATGAGTATTTCCTGGACAAAAATACGACTCAGTGTGTGCCAGCAATGCTTATTTATACAATCTTGGTGTCCTGTGGCAATACCCTTATGTGGATCATTTATTCCTTCTGACTGTCCCTTGAAGTAAAGGTGCCTCTAAATGTTGCTTAAGTAATAAATAAATTGAAGACGTACATAGGATTATAACAGTTTTGAAGAATTTAAGTGGTTTATTGAACTGCAGACACTCTGAGGGCAACAGAGAGGTTTATAAATGAAACACAGGCACAAATTATGATGTCTGATCTGATGTTTAATTAGAAGTCACACTCGTGGACTTGGGTCTCGACTCCTCCAAGAACTACACACTCAGTAACGCAAATATCTAATCAGCTAACCATGCAACTCAATGCATAAAAGCATGCAGACATGGTCAAGAGATTCAGTTGCTTTTCAGACCAAACATCAGAATGGGGAAGAAATTGGTTCCAAGTGACTTTGACCATGGAATGATTGTTGGTGCCAGACAGGGTGGTTTGGGTATCTCAGAAATTGCTGATCTCCTGGGATTTTCACACACAATGGTCTCGAATACAAGGATTCCCAACTTCTTTTATGTCATGGACCAATACCATTAACGGGGGGGGGGGGGGATCTGTGGATCATCTCAGGTTGGGATCCCCTGCTTTAGAGTTTACAGAGAATGGTGTGAAGAACCAAAAAAAAATTCCAGTGAGCAGCGGTTCTGTGGGCAAGAATGCTTTGTTAATGGGAGAGGTCAGAGGAGAATGTCCAGACTGGTTCAAGTGGACAGGAAGGCAACAGTAACCCAAATAACCACGTGTTATGACAGTGGTGTGCAGAAGAGCATCTCTGAATGTACAACATGTTGAACCTTGAAGTGGATGGGCTACAGCAGCAGAAGGCAATGGACATACACCCAGTGGCCACTTTATTAGGTACAGGAGGTGCCTTCCAAAATGGCCACTGAATGTATGTGTCCAGTTTTCACTTTGTGAACACACAGCGAAATCACTTTGAAACTAATATAACAGCAAGAGTTCTTTATTGAACTGAATTTGGCAAATAATCCTTTTGCTAGCTTTCAATATGTTAGCTGTTCAACGTGTCCATGTGAGTTTGATATAAACCTAGAGACAGGAAAAGATTAATGGATATGGTGAGTAGGTTTATGAACGTCTCAAGTTACTTACAGTGCTGTGCAAAAGTTTAAAGCGCATGTAAAAAAAAAGTAAAGCAAAGTTGCTTTCAAAAATAATGAAATAAAAGGTTTCTAAATATCAAAATATTTATTGTAAAGAGCATGAACAGTTTAAAACTAAATCAAATCAATATTTGGTGTGACCATCCTTTGCCTTTCAAATTGCATCAATTCTCTTAGGTACACTGTCGTGCAGTAGCTGGTAGGTGGTTCCAGGCATCTTGGAGAACTTGCCACAGTTCTTCTGCTGACTTTTGCTGCCTCGCTTGCTTCTGTCTCTCCAGGTTATCCCAGACAGCCTTGATGATGTTGAGATCAGGGCTCTGTGGAGGCCGTTCCATCTGAAACCCTATAAAAAATCTAGGGTGCCTAACACTTTTGCACAGGACTGTGTTTCCTTTCTTAATGGAACCATTACATTCCCTTACATGCCCTTATATTACTTAATAGGAGGAAAGGTCCTTTTGTACACCACAATAACACATGGTTGCTTCTTATTGCAATCTGAAATGGCCTAGCAATCTTCAAAACTGACTGCACAAAGCATCTCTGAAATAACAGACAAATTAGACAGATCAGCGCAAGTACACAAGTAGGGAAAGTCTCTGCCATTCCCAGCTCCGCAGGGAAAGTCTCTGCCATTCCCAGCTCCGCAGGGAAAGTCTCTGCCATTCCCAGCTTCCCAGGGAAAGTCTCTGCCATTCCCAGCTCCGCAGGGAAAGTCTCTGCTATTCCCAGCTCCACAGGGAAAGTCTCTGTGTTCCCTGCACTGTAGACTCACAGAGTAACACAGTACAGAAACAGGCCCTTCCAACCCAACTTGTCCAGGCCAACCAAGACGCCCATTGAAGGTTGTCCCATCTGCCCACATTTGACCCATCTCGCCCCAACCCTTCTCACTTAGAGGCTACTGGCCAAGGAAAGTGAGCAGTCCTACAGAAACAAGAGATGATAAATGCTGGAATCTGGATCAACAAACAAAACGCGGGAAGAACCAACCAAACCCATGGATAGCCTCTCCTCAGGCTCACCACTGCCAGGGTGAGGCTAAAGGCAAACGGGAAGAACTGTTTACTTTTTTCCATAGACGCTGCCTGGCCTGCTGAGTTCCTCCAGCATTTTGTGTGCATTGCCTAGAGGAGCAGCACCTTGGTATGTTTCATAACTTCAAAACATTAAACTAATTCAAAGGAAGAGAGCCGAGAGATGCAAGTCTTAATTTGTGTTTACTTTAAGCAAGGCACGTACACATCACGTGGTAGTGTCATGATGTAAATCTATTTTTACATATACCCATAATGAATTATGTAAACATCAAAGAATGCTTAATCAAACAATATTACTCAAACATTACTGAAATATTAAATACAGAACACACCTCATATTCCTCCAGGGGAGTCTCTACAGCCCAACGGCATGAACACTGCATATGGCCATTGGAGTTTGTCAGTCCTCGTGTGTAGTTCTTCAATGATTCTATTGTATTTGTTCTACTGTGAATGCCTGCAAGAAAATGAATCTCAGGTAGTATCAAAATCAGAACCAGGTTTAATACCACCAGCAGATGTCATGACATTTGTTGTGTGCAGCAGCAGTACATTGTAATACATAATAATAAAAAATATAAAATTTATATATTAAATGAAAAAGGAGTGCAAAAAGAGAGGGGAAATACTGAAGTAGTATTAATGGGTTCATTATCCATTCAGAAATCTGATGGCGGAGGGGAGAAAGTTATTCCTGAAAGTTGACTGTGTGCCTTTAGGCTCCTGTACCTCCTCCTTGATGGTAGCAATGAGAAGAGTGCGTGTGGGGGTCCTTAATGATGGATGCTGTCTTTTTAAAGCATCACCTTTTGAAGGTGTATATAGTACTAGAAGTCTCAGGCACATGTATTTAGTGAGGGTGCCTAAGACTTTTGCACTGTACCGGTGGGAGCAAAAGATGTTGGGAATGACGAAGGTGGAGTGCCATGGGAGGGGTGTGGGACAGGAGCAGAGAAGAAGTCCCATGGGTGGGGCTGTGGCTTAGGTACAGTTAAACCCAGCCCTGAAAAAGCAGGCAAGGTCATTTGATTCCAAACAATTGCAGGATGTCTCTCTGGTGTTTCCCACTCCCTCCCTCTCCCTCTCCCCTTCCCACTCTCAGTCCACGATAGAGACTTTGCACCCTTTTGTCACCCCTTCCTATCATATTCCAGCATCTGCAGCCTTTGCCACCTCTACCTATCAGATTCCAGTATCTGCAGCCTTTGCCACCTCTACCTATCAGATTCCAGTATCTGCACCCCTTTGCCACCTCTACCTATCAGATTCCAGCATCTGTAGCCTTTGTCACCTCTACAAATCAGATTCCAGTACCTACAGCCTTTGCCACCTCTACCTATCAGATTCCAGTATCTGCACCCCTTTGCCACCTCTACCTATCAGATTCCAGTATCTGCACCCCTTTGCCACCTCTACCTATCAGATTCCAGCATCTGTAGCCTTTGTCACCTCTACCTATCAGTATGGTGGTAACTCACAGAGTTTGGTCTTGTGTAGTAGGGTGAGTGGATCCAAGCACGTTTGGTGGGTTTGACTCTTGACATGGAATCTAAATCCCATAAATTCTTTCAGCTGTGGGTCAACTAAACCCACGAGCATTTCCAATTATCTATCAATCCTTAAGCAACCATAAGATCATTAAATACAGGAGCAGAATTAGGCCATTCAGCCCATCGAGCCTCCTACACCATGGAAACATAGCTGACTATTTAAAAATCCTTTTCTCACTTCATCTCCCTGTAACTCTTAATCCCCCCCCCCCAACAAATCAAGAGCCTATCAATCTCTGTGTTAAGAACATCCAATGACTTGTCCTCCATTGCCATCTATGGCAACAAATTTCAGATTCACCACCCTCTAGTCGAAGAAATTCTTTCATATCTCAGTTTTAAAGGGACGTCGCTTAATTCTGAAGTTATGTCCTCGGATCCCAGACTCTCCTACTGATGGAAACACCCTCTGCACATCCTCTCTGTCCAGGCTATCA
The DNA here is from genome assembly GCF_030028105.1 of Mobula birostris. NCBI lineage: Eukaryota > Metazoa > Chordata > Chondrichthyes > Myliobatiformes > Myliobatidae > Mobula > Mobula birostris. The sequence continues at coordinate 142,644,806 of NC_092378.1, read as the reverse complement.
ACACAAGCAATTCTGCAGGTTCTGGAACACACAGAAAATTGTGTCACGGACTGATAGGGCAACACACAGAAAGTGCTGGAGGAACTCAGCAGGTCAGGCAGCATCTATTGCAACATGCACAAACAGCTGGAGGTGATGCTGCCTGATCTGCTGAGTTCCACAATCCAAGCAAATCTGCTCTTCTTTGTTTCAGAATGTCACTCAAGGAAAGTTTATACCGTTTGGATGGGGCTTTCCACAGAGACTTCCAAATGTGGCTTGCTAACTGTAATGCTAATGGAACTATTGAAGTCTTGAAGGTAACAGGAGCCGGACTGGCACTGTTGCAAGTGTGGCAGTAATTCTCCTCCCCAGCCATGGCCAAGGACAACGTATTCCACAGGAGAGTTGTAGGTAAGTGTAGGTGAGTGACTGGAAAGCCCAATATTTGAGGCTTTGGCTGCGATGGTTGCTGATGGTGAGGCCAGACTGTGAGTGACTTGGTCTAGTTCCATTCCTTTCCTTTCTGCAATGTTTCCACAGTGAGAAGGTTGCCTGGAGGTTGAACACAGCCTCCCTCATGTGATGATTCCGCACATGAGCTGGTAGAGGATTGGGGGGGTAGGGGGGATTGCTAATGTTTTTTGTTCAAGAAGGGCTTTAAGAATAAGCTGGAAAGTTATACGCCGGTGAGTCTGACATCAGTAGTAGGTAAATCATTAGAAGGTATTTGAATGTTAGGTAAGTATTTGGATAGACATGGCTTCGTGTGTGGTAGGTTATGTCTAACCAATCTAATGGAGTTTGTTGAGGAAGTTACCAGGAAAGTTGAAGAAGGCAGTGGATATTGGCTACATGGACATCAGCAAGGCTTTTCACAAGGTCCCACATGGCGGGTTGGTCAACAAGATTCAGCCATTTGGCATTCAGGACGAGGCTGTAAATTGGATTTGATACTGGCTTTGCAGGAGAATCCAGGCAGCAGGAGTAGATGGTTGCCTCTCTGACTGGTTGTCATCAGTAATCTGGATGATAATGAGGTAAACTGGATCAGCGAATTTGTGGGTGGCACCAAGGCTGAGGGCATAGTAGACAGTGGGGAAGATTATCAACACTTGCAGCAGAATCTGGATCAGCTGGAAAAATGGGCTGGAAATTGGCAGATGGAACTTAATGCAGACAATTGGGAGGTGTTACACTTTGGGAGGACTGACACAGAGAATGGTAGGACACTGGGAAGTGTGGTAGGACGCTGCGACTGAGTGATCTGAGAGCACAGATCCACTATTCCTTGAAAGTAGAGAGGGTCTAAAGAAAGCTTTTGGCACATTGGACTTCATAAACAAATTACTGAATACAGGAGTTGGGATGTTATGTTGAAGTTGTATAAGACATTGGCAAGACCAAATTTGGAGTATTGTGTGCATTTCTGGTCATCTGCCTACAGGAAAGATGTCAACAAGATGGAAGAGTTCACAGAAAGTTTACAGGGATGTTGCCAGGACTTGAGGACAGGAGTTTTACTGGGAAAGGTTGAATAGGTTTATTCCCTGGAGCATAGGGGAATGAGGGGAGATTTGATAGATGTATTCAAAATTATGAGGGGTATAGATAGGGTTAATGCAAGCAGGCTTTTTCTACTGAGTTTGTGTGAAACTGGAACTGGAGATCATAGGTTAAAGGTAAAAGGTGAAATATTTAACGGGAACCTCCTCACTTAAAGGGTGGTGAGAGTGTGGAATGAGCTGACAGTGGAACTGGTGAATGTGGGTTTGATTTCAATATTTAAGAGAAGTTTGGATAAGTAAATGGATGGGAGGGGTACAGAAGGCTTTAATCCAGATATGGGTCAATGGGACCACAAAGAATAACATTTCAGCATGTAGATGGGCTAAATGGCCTGTTTCTGTGCTATAGTGATGCCAGACAGTCTTGCCTCGGCTAATACCTCCAGTTGCCAGTGTCAAAATCACACTCCTTAATGCTTACTTTGAGAGAGTCCTTTGAGAATTTCCTCTGGTCCTCTGAGACACTAGAGATTCTGCAGGTGCTGGGAATCTCGAGCAACACACACAAAATGCCAGAGGAACTCAGCAGCTCAGGCAGCATCTATGGAGCGAAATGAAGAGTCGATAGTTTGTGCTGAGACCCTTCAAAAAACACTTCCAAAATGGAAGTAGCATGGTAGTGTAGCGATTAGCGCAATGCTTTACATTGCCAGCGATCACGGATCAGGGTTCAATTCTTGCCGCTGTCTCTAAGGCGTTTGTACGTTCTCCCTGTGACACTGTGAGTTTCCTCTGGGTTCTAACAGTTAGAGTTAGGGTTAGTGAGTTGTGGGCATGCCAGAGGCATGGTGACAATAACGGCCTGCCCCCAGCACATCTCGGAATGTGTCAGCCATCAACGCAAATGACACATTTCATGACACAAAAACGTGTGTTTTTCTTGAAACGTCGACTGTACCTCTTCCTAGAGATGCTGCCTGGCCTGCTGCGTTCACCAGCAACTTTGATGTGTGTTGGTGACACATTTCACTGTAGATTTTGGTGTACATGTGACAAATAAAGCTCATCTTTAATCTATATAATCCTTACTCCTTGACTTCATTGGGGCATTTCATTTGGTATCTCGGGCAGGGGCACTGCACAGCTGATGTTAGATAGTCACTGCATCATTATCGGTGGTGTTGCCACTGGACAGGGCACAACACTACCCATATTTTGGTTCGGCTCAGAAATCTACCCAAACCCCAATAACCTTAGTGAGTGGAGCTACAAAATCCTAAAATGGAAGCTTTACTTCTATGGTGTTACGGTATCTGTTGTACGCTGGTTTCTTCTGCAAAGATATTCAAGGACATATGTTAACAATTATTCCTGGAAAAAAATAGATTGAAATAGAAGTGATGCTCCCAGAACGTTGCAAAATCCTGAAAACATCATGTAACATGAATCAGATTTATTGTATCCGTATTTAGTTCCATGGTATCCTTGTCTAAAATGCCAAAGTGATACTGCTGAAGCTAATTCTAAGATCTTGAGTAACTTTTGAAATACTCCCATTCTAGGTATTTAAATTGATAAAACCATCTAAAACAAAAAAGAATCCCAGCTGCCAAGTCAAAGTCAACTTTCAGCTGGTACCAGGCCCGTGGAGTTCTGTATAATCATAGATAATGATCAAGAACTGGCTGCTATCTATGACCAAGAACTTAGAAACGAAAGAATATTACAGTTCTAAGTAATTCATAGACAGTTTTTTTTCTCCCATCCTACAATTTCATAGGACACAGAACTGTACAATATGGGACAGGCCATTCAGCCCATGATGTTCTGCCAGTCTTGATACCAATGTGCACTAAATGACATCTTCCTGTTATTCACCCATATTCCTCCAACCCCCTCATATTTAGTGTCTATCTGAAAGTCTCTTAAACTCCACCAAAGTGCCTGTTTCCACTACTACACCTTAACGTGCCCATTCTAGGCACGTATTGCTCTCTGCGTAAAAAATAACGTGCTCCTCACATTACCTATAAATGTCCCCTCTAATCCGAAAAGCATGTCCTCTCATTTCATATTTAATTTCATTGCAATCTCCTTAAAGAGTGCTTATTTAAAAAAAACTCTTCTTGCTTTAATTGCACTTTTAAAAGGTGTGCAGCCCTCTTGGGAGTTAGCTGCGTAGAGATATGTCTCTAGCAAAAGAGGTGTAAGGCACTCTTTCCCTCTGCTAGTCTACAGGTCACCCTTGGGCAAGGTTCAGCACCTGTTTAGCTCCTTGATCAGGGTCACGTGAAGCCATGGGAGCAGGTGGTGGATGGTCGTATGAGCAGCTGGTGCATCTCACAAATCCTGGTTATGCGACCACTGACGCCAGGCAGACAATCTCTGAAGAGTATTGATAATGGCTGGGGTTGCTTGTCTTGTAAAAACACTGCCCAGAAGAAGGTAATGGCAAACCACTTGTGTCAAAAAATTTGCCAAGAGCTATCATGATGACTGGAAAGACCGTGATCACCCACGTCATACAGCACAGCACATAACAAACAAACAGAAGGGATTAACTGTAGACCAATTTCCAATTTTAATGTCAGGCGCTGGGACCAATGGATGCCAGAAGATATGAACAGCAATGTGAGCAGAAACGATTGAATGGGAGTTTTGGGGTCTGACATCATGCCAGCCATCCTGCCCAAACCAGCACACGATGACCAGCTGCCCATCCAGGGACACACACTTCGACAAATATCAAGTGCCACGGGTAAGCCGTTGACTCAGTGAGACCCGTCGTAAATTGGGGGAACCACTTTGTCGAGCACCTCCTCTCCATCCGCCAAAAGCCAAACTACCCGGTGGCCAAACATTTTAATGTGATCTCCATTCCTATTCCGACATGTCTCCTCTTGTTCCAAGATGAGGCCACCCTCAGGGTGGAGGAGCAACACCTTATATTCCACCTGGGTAGCCTCCAACCTGGTGGCGTAAATATCGACTTCTCCTTCCGGTAAAAAAAATTTCCCTCTCCCTCTCCACTTCTTCTATTCCCCACTCTGACCCTTTATCTCTTCTCACCTGTCTACCGCCTCCCCCTGGTGCCCCTCCTCCTTCCCTTTCTCCTATGGTCCACTCTCCTCTCCTATCAGATTTCTTCCTCCCTCGCCCTTGACCTTTCCCACACACCTGTCTTCACCTTTCACCTTCTAGCTATACTTCTTCCCCTCCCACCCACCTTTTTATTCTGGCGCCTACCCCCTTCCTTTACAGTTCTGAAGAAGGGCCTCGGCCTGAAACGCTGACTGTTGATTCATTTCCATAGATGCTGCCTGACCTGCTGAGTTCCTCCAGCACTTTGTGTGTGTTATTCTAGTCTATTGTTGTCGCTGCTGTTTGTGTTGTTGTGTTGAGCATTGTAGGCATGCTCTGCTGATAAAACACAAAAGCTGCTGGCGAAACCAAGTGGGTAGGAAAGGTGAAGGGCTGGAGAGGAAGGAAACTGATAAGAGAGGAGAATGGACCATAGGAGAAAGGGAAGGAAGAGGGGACCAGGGGGATGGTGATAGGCAGGTGAGAAGAGGTAAAAGGCCAGGGTGGGAAATAGAAGAAGAGGGGAGGAGAAATTGATATTCATACCGCCAGGTTGGAGGCTACCCAGATGGAATCTAAGGTGTTGTTCCCCCTCCTTGGGTTGCCTTCACTGTGGCACAAGAGGAGGCCATGGACTGACATGTTGAAATGGGAATGGGAATTAAGATGTTTGGCCATTGGGAAGTTCCTTGTGGAGGTGCTTAACGAAGTGGTTTCCCAGTTTATGATGGGTCACACCAGCACATCTCGGTGTGTGTTAGACAACCTCAGCTGATTCACAAGTGAAGTGTTGCTTCAGCTAGAAGGACTGTTTGGGGCCCTAACTGCAGGTAAGAATGGGCAGGTGTACTATGTTGGTGCTGGAACGTGTGGCGATACTTGGAGCTGCCCCTCAGCACATTTTTCGGTGTGTTGATTGTTAATGGAAACGACACACTCCACCCTATGTTCGACGTACGCATGATAAGTAAATACGACTCTGAAAAGAATGGCACACCAGGCCAAAGGACCCACTCCGTGCTGTACTGTTCCGTATTGTAGTTGGAAAGACATGGAAAGATATCACTCCAAAGTGGGCCAGCACAGTGGTGTAGCGGTTACTGTGATGGTATCACAGTGCTCGCAACCCAGGTCATTCCCCACCGCTTGTGTAAGTGGGTTTCCTCCGGGTGCTCCGGTTTCCTCCCTCATTCCAAAGACTTACGGGTTAGTAGGTTAATTGGTCACGTGGGTGTAATTGACCTCATAAGGGCCTGTTACCGTGCTGTATCTCTAAGAAAAAAAAGATGAGTATATAAGAAAATGTGTAAGGAATGGACAGATGCAGGCAGATGTCTGGATTAAGAGATGAGACAGTACCATAGCTGACAGATTAAGTTGTTGATCGGACAAGGTTTGTATTAAGTAGGGGCATGGAGTGATCACAAAGTTCAAAGTTCAAAGCAAATTTATTATCAAAATGCATATATATCACCATTTACCAGCCTGAGATTTATTTTCTTGCAGGCATTCCCAGTAGATACAAAGAAATGCAACAGAACCAGTGAAAAACAAATAATCATAATAATGATAAATAAATAGATAATAATATTGAGAATGAGTTATAGAGTCCTTAAAATTAGTCCCAAAGGTTGTGGAATTACAGCAGGTCAATGTTGAGGTGAATGGACTTAGTTCAGGAGCCTGATGTTTAAAGGGTAATAACTGTTCTTGGAACTGATATTCCCTCGGACCTTGAAGGAGACTAGTGTTGAAATTGCAGGGGCCCTGGCAGAAATAGTTAAAATGTCAGTGTCTATGGGTGAGGTGCCGGAGGACTGGACAATGGGTCATGTTATTCCGTTGTTTAAAAAAAGGTCGAAAAGTAATCCGGGAAATTATAGGCCGGTAAGTTTGACGTCGGTAGTGGGTAAGTTATTGGAGGGAGTACTAAGAAACAGAATCTACAAGCACTTGGATAGACAGGGGCTTACTAGAGAGAGTCAACATGGCTTTGTGCGTGGTAGGTCATGTTTGACCAATCTATTGGAGTTTTTCGAGGAGGTTACCAGGAAAGTGGATGAAGGGAAGGCAGTAGATGTTGTCTACATGGACTTCAGTAAGGCCTTTGACAAGGTCCCGCAGGGGAGGTTAGTTAGGAAAATTCAGTCACTAGGTATACATGGAGAGGTGGTAAATTGGTTTAGACATTGGCTCAATGGAAGAAGCCAAAGAGTGGTAGTGGAGGATTGCTTCTCAGAGTGGAGGCCTGTGACTAGTGGTGTGCCACAGGGATCAGTGCTGGGTCCATTGTTATTTGTCATCTATATCAATGATCTGGATGATAATGTGGTAAATTGGATCAGCAAATTTGCTGATGGTACAAAGATTGGAGGTGTAATGGATAGTGAGGAAGGTTTTCAAAGCTTGCAGAGGGATTTGGACCAGCTGGAAAAATGGGCTAAAAAATGGCAGACGGAGTTTAAGACAGACAAGTGTGAGGCATTGCACTTTGGAAGGACAAAACAAGGTAGAACATACAGGGTAAATGGTAAGGCACTGAGGAGTGCAGTAGAACAGAGGGATCTGGGAATACAGATACAAAATTCCCTAAAAGTGACGTCACAGGTAGATAGGGTCATAAAGAGAGCTTTTGGCACATTGGCCTTTATTAATCAGAGTATAAGAGCTGGAATGTTATGATGAGGTTGTATAAGGCATTGGTGAGGCCGAATCTGGAGTATTGTTTTCAGTTTTGGTCACCAAGTTACAGGAAGGATATTAATAAGGTTGAAAGAGTGCGGAGAAGGTTTACAAGGATGTTGCCAGGACTTGAGAAACTCAGTTACAGAGAAAGGTTGAATAGGTTAGGACTTTATTCCCTGGAGCGTAGAAGAATGAGGGGAGATTTGATAGAGGTATATAAAATTATGATGGGTATAGATAGAGTGAATGCAAGCAGGCTTTTTCCACTGAGGCAAGGGGAGAAAAAAACCAGAGGACATGGGTTAAGGATGAGGGGGGAAAAGTTTAAAGGGAACATTAAGGGGGGCTTCTTCACACAGAGAGTGGTGGGAGTGGAATGAGCTGCCAGACAAGGTGGTAAATGCGGGTTCTTTTCTAACATTTAAGAATAAATTGGACAGATACATGGATGGGAGGTGTATGGAGGGATATGGTCCGTGTGCAGGTCAGTGGGACTAGACAGAAAATGGTTTGGCACAGCCAAGAAGGGCCAAAGGGCCTGTTTCTGTGCTGTAGTTTCTATGGTTCTATGATGTTGTGAAACCCAAAGCTCGAATACTTGCTTCCCAATGGCAGCTGCTAGAAGAGATCATGGCTGTGGGTGGTGGGTATTCTTCAGAGATCTAACTAAATTTATTATCAAAGTACGTACTATATATGTCAACATATACAACCCCGAGATGCATTTTCTTGTGGGCATACTCAATAAAATCCTAATAAATAATAACCATAGTAGAATCAATGAAAGACACCACATTGAGTGAGTTGAGAAATCATACTTTAGAAGAGATTCTGACTGTTTATTCTGACCTTGTGAGCATCTTACTCATTGACCTGTGCTGGATGACGATCTTCAAAAGTTGTAGATAAGTGAACTTGTCCAACAGGCAGAAAACATTTACCCAGTTGGAAATGACTAAGAGGATTTTTCCATTGAGAAACCAATGATTTTTGGGAGAAAGGGGTCAATAACTCTTTCTACTCATGGATAATCAAAGTGACTACACTGCTAAGAAACACGATGAGGGTTTGGTTCAGTTCGCCTAACGAGAGAGATGCTAGAATCTTTTACTAAATTCCCAGAATCAGAATCAGGTTCATTATCACTGATATATGTTGTGAAATTTGTTGGTTTGCGGCAGCATTACAGAGTTACATTAAAAAATGACTATAATTTACATACACAAAGTACTTTGAGAAGTGTACTTCGAAAATTGCAGGCTTGCTAATTGCTGGAAACGCTCAAAGATTTGTGAGATTGCCTATATTAAATGTTTTACTTGGAGAGAATGGCAGAGTTGTCAATTTAAACAAAACCACACACACAAAATGCTGGAGGAACTCAACAGGTCAGGCAGCATCCATGGAAATGAAGAAACAAGGCGACATTTTGGGCCGAGACCCTTCTTCAGGTCTGAGAAGGGAGGGGGAAGATGCCAGAATAAAAAGGTGGGGGTTGGGGGGAGGGAAGAGGTGAGCTGGAAGGTGATAGGTGAAGTCAGGTGGGTGGGAAAGGTTACGGGCTGGAGAAGAAAGAATCTGATAGGAGGGGAGAGTGGACCATCAGAGGAAGGGAAGCGGGAGGGGACGCAGGGGATGTAATAGGCAGGTGAGAAGAAGTAAAAGGTCAGAATGGGGAAAAGAGGAAGGGAGGGAGAAATCAATTCTTATTTTAACTATAAATTACAATAAGAAATATAAATGAGTAAGTAAATAAATATTGCAAAAGAAAGCAAAAATGAGGTGGTGTTCATGGGTTTCATAAGAAATCTCATGGCAAAGGGGATTCAGAAACCAATAATGAGGTAACATTAAGCACATGATTATTTTGTGATCTCATCTCATATCAAACAGTGCAGTGATAAGAGATTATTAAAGAAACATTGAAGAAACAGGTTTGAGAGGGTACTCAAGTTTAACAACGAGACATTAATGAGCAGATCTCTTGCCCAAGTACAGAACAGCAGCACATTCCACAGCAGGTAAGTTACCAACACGTCGAAGATTCTGAACACGACAGAGTTCAGTTCAGCCAAGTCTTGTGGGATGTGTGGAAGAGAAGCAGATGAGGCAGAATTGAAATCACAATTCAGGCCAAGGAAAGAGACGTGTTAAATAACACTATTGAGTTTATGTGCTAACTTCATCTAACAAAATTAACCTTTGGAAAGGGAGTGAAAGGTGAAACAGAATAAGGAGATATGTTGAGAAAATATGAGCTAGATTTAAATATGTGCATGTAAATCACTAAATCTTGTAAGAGATATACACAATATTGAAAACTGATTACATGTATATTCCATAGCTGAACTAGAGGAGATTGTAAATTCAACAATAAAAGATAGTACTGAAGAGAGTCAAGGAGATGGAAACCCTTCTCAAAGTTCAAAGAAAATTTATTATCAAGGTATGTATACATTATACAACCATGAGATTTGTTTTTTTTACAGGCAGCCACAAAATCAAAAATGAAAATTTAAAAAAGACCAACAATCAACCCAATGTGCAGGTACACAAAAAAAAGGCATACAAACAATAGAAGTAAGCAAATAGCATTTAGAACGAAAGTGAGTCCTCAGACATGAGGCCCAAAAAGCAGCTGGAGCAGGTCTGCAGGCCACAGCCTCAATTTGGGGCCTAGTGGAGTAAACATTACGGAGTCCGGAGCAGCTGGACAAGGCCTCAGCCTCAGTGCAGCGAAGAGAAGGAGTAAATGTCACGAAGCAGTGAGCCGCACCAGCCCGACCCATGCCTCTGGTCCCAGTGGTCCTGCCCAATATCTGTCCACTTTACTGGCTGATTGATTATCTTTCTGTGGCCCAAGGCCATCCTCCTCACCACCAATTTTTGTGTCGTCGGCATCAAAGTCCCAGTACCAATCTCTAAGGTACACCACTTCCAACTAACTCTCCACTATCACCCTCACTCCTGTTACAAGCTTCGTGTTTTTTAATTGACAGTTACTTTGGACTTCCACCATGGTTCAGTCTTTGGTCTGAGGCTCCAGTATAAACGTTAAAATGTATAAAGCTTTAGATACGGTTCCTTAAGGTTGTTATAGCCGCTGGAGCTCCCACTTTCTATTAAATACTCCCAATGACATGTGCCTCAAATAGCCTTTGACAACCAAGTCCAGCTCCTGGTCTTCACATTTGCCTTAGCTACTAAGCCCGGTGGAACCATTTCTGCTGACAGGAGAAGGGGCAAAGGAGAGTTACTGACGCCTTGAAACCAGTCACTTCAGGCAGATGGTGCTCTCCAGCCGTAGTTGGCAGCTCATCCAGGAGAAGGAAAACTCGAATCTCAAACTTCCACTGCCCTGTGGCTATACCCACTCACGGGGAAGGTTTCAGGCGTAAGCCCCAAGGAAAAATCCAGAGCTGGAGTCGCTAAGGCAGTCCTACATTGAGTTCAATGCTGACTGGCAATTCCTGCGATGCAGCTGGTGCCAAACTATATCAATCTCTGCCGTTCCTTTGGGTTCATCAGATGCGTGGAGAGTGCGAGCTTGCTACATGTGCAACAGCTTGCCCTCCATATTGTACTGCCCAGGCTTGCGTATCCAGATAGCTAGAACACAACATCCATGGTCGACCCTGACCAACGGAGGCCGAAGAATATATATAAATATAATTAACTTGATGATAAGCACCAACATCTCAGGTGTGAGTATCCCAGAGACTTGGGAAACCTATAAAAGGTTAAATCTGTAAATAATGGTGTGAATAATTCCTTTACAAAAAAGGGAAGATGGTACAGTGCACGTAAGTGTGTGACATACAGCTGACATATGTACAGGGTAACTGGAATGAGTGGATTAAGCAGGTCTAGTAACTTGTGACACTCAGTAATTTAAACGCTGGCCCAGAATCTGAGGGCTCCTCTCTGCATGATGCTAAGGCTGTGAGACTGCCCCCGACTGCTGTGCTTTGTGTCTGCGAACTTTGTGACGAGTTGCCCCGCTAATGTGATGAACTGAGTTCTGAGGCTTTGGGCCTACTCTTGAGCTGCTCTGAGGACTTGGATCCAAGGACCCAAATTGGTTCAGAATGCTGTTGTTTTCGCTCGCTTCCGTTGATGCATGATTTGTATTTTTTTCTTTCTCCGTGGGCATTGGGGGGGTTGGTCTTATTTTTTTAAATTGGGTTCTTTCAGGTTCCTTTTTTGTGACTGCCTGTTAAGCAAACAAATTTCAAATTTGTATAATTTATACATTCGTCGAGAATAAATGCACTTTGAATCTTTAATTCATTATATTCCTGACTCTTTGCAATGAAAATAAGAACTCTTACACTGCAGTCTTGATAGTGAACAGTAATTCTCTCTGGCATATGAGCCATTTAGCAAAGATCATTGAGGGGAGATGACACGAATTGCTTTTTCACTAAGCAAAATACCAGACTCGCCTCGAAAGGTTGGTGACCGTCCCCTCAGTCATCCATTCATTTCCCTTCCCAGATGGATTACAATTAAAGCAATGGAATATAATGCCTGACTGCTCTTATAAAGAGTCAGAACAATACAGCACACTGAATGGTATCTGCCTATGCAGTACATTTGAATATGATTCTACATTTTCATTACTTACCTCTGCATTCAGTGAGTTTTCAAATCCAGTATGAAAACCTGATGTGCTGTACTATATCAAAATATGAAAAGTGGAAACTAATTCGGAATGCCTTCACCCTCAGAATTATTGAAGCCTCCGTCGGTCAGAGTCGACCATGGATATTGCGTTCTGGCTGTCGAGATATGCAAGCCTGGGCAGTACAATATGGAGGGCAAGCTCCCCCTCCCCACACATCTGATGAACCGAAAGGAACAGCAGAGACTGATACAGTTTGGCACCAGCAGCATCGCAGGAGTTGCCGGTCAGTGTTGAGCTCAATGTAGGACTGCCTTAGGGACTTCCGCTCCGGATTTTTCCCGCTGGGTTCACTCCCGATGCCTTCCCCATGAGGGTGTATAGCTGCAAGGCAGCCAAGATTTGCGATCAGCGTTTTCTTTGGGGGTGTTGTGGATAGCGTGGAGGGCTGTCAGAGGTCACAGCTGGACAGTGATAGGATGCAAAACTGGGCTGAGAAGTGGCAGATGGAATTCAACTCAGATAAGTGTGAGGTGGTTCATTTTGGTAGGTCAAATATGATGGCAGAATATAGTATTAATGGTAAGACTCTTAGCAGTGTGGAGGATCAAAGGGACCTTGGGATCTGAGTCCACAGGACACTCAAAGCTGCTGCGCAGGTTGACTCTGTGGTTAAGAAGGCATACAGTGCATTGGCCTTCATCAATCATGGGATTGAGCTTAGGAGCCGAGAGGTAATGTTGCAGCTATATAGGACCCTAGTCAGACCCCACTTGGAGTACTGTACTCAGTTCTGGTCACCTCACTACAGGAAGGATGTGGAAGCCATAGAAAGGGTGCAGAGGAGATTTACAAGGATGTTGCCTGGATTGGGCAGCATGCCTTATGAGAATAGGTTGAGTGAACTTGGCCTTTTCTCCTTGGAGCGACGGAGGATGAGAGGTGACCTGATAGAGGTGTATAAGATGATGAGAGGCATTGATCATGTGGATAGTCAGAGGCTTTTTCCCAGGGCTGAAATGGCTAACACGAGAGGGCACAGTTTTAAGGTGCTTGGAAGTAGGTACAGAGGAGATGTCAGGGGTAAGTTTCTTTACACAGAGGGTGGTGAGTGTGTGGAATGGGCTGCCAGCGACGTGGTGGAGGCAGATACGATAGGGTCTTTTAAGAGACTCCTGGATAGGTGCATGGAGCTTAGAAAAATAGAGGGTATGGGTAACACTAGGTAATTTGTAAGGTAAGGACATGTTTGGCACAGCTTTGTGAGCCGAGGGCCTGTATTGTGCTGTAGGTTTTCTATGTTTCTCCTAGATGAGCTGTCAACCTTGGCAGATGAGCCCCATCTGCCTGATGTGACTTTGGGGTGTAGTAACCCACCTTTACCTCTTTTCCTGTCAGCAGAAACAGTTCTGCTAGGCTTAGTAGCTAAGCCACATATGAAGGCCAGGAGCTGGATTTAGTCGAGGCTATTTGAGATGCACGCCATTGGGAGCATTTAATAGATAGTGGGAGCTTATCTTCACTACATTCCCCAGTTATAACAACCTTAGGAACCACACTTAGAGTTACAAAGCTAAGAAAATAAAATAAGTAAAGCTAAATACATTAGGAGACCGGATAACCAAATACTATTTCCTCTCTTTATATCAGTTACAATTTTTCCTGAGTATTTCAATAAATCAAAGAGTTTATTTTGATTTGTTTTTTTTTTAAACTCAAGCAAGCTGATTTATATATACAGTCTGTAAAAGCTTTGTACATTTTAATGTTTATATTAGGCCCTTAGACCAAAAACCGAACCGTGGAGGATGTCCAAAGTAACTATTAAACAAATATGGGGTGTGACGTTAGCCTAGTGGTTAGCATGACACCATTACAGCTCAGGGTGTTCTGAAGTTTGGAGTTCAATTCCGGCGCCGTTCTATAAGGGGTCTCTGCATATCCTGCCCGTAGAATGTGTGGGGTTTGCTCCGGTGTGCAGGTGTGCTCTCACAGTCGAAAGCCACACCCGCTAGGTTAATTGGTCATTGTAAATTGTCCTGTGATTAGGCTAGGGTTAATCAGGGTTGTGGGGTTGCTGGGGCAACGTGGCTCGAGGGTCTGGCAAAGGCCCACTCCATGCTCTATCGCCAAAATATTTAAAAAAATTGTTATTAGGTAATGGGAGACAGAAGGTTAGAGTTGGTTGGAAGTCGACTAATTGTAAGTGGTGTACTGCAGAGATTGGTACTGGGACTTTGATGCTTAGCAAGTTTGCAGATGACACAACAACTGGCAGTGTTGAAGACAGCTTTAAGGCTGATTTTTACTTGTGCGTTGCCCTACGCCGTAGCGAGCATGCGTAGTTGTGTCTGTGTCACTCTGCAATTCACCGCCAAAACGCTAGTTGGCGGTGGGGTTTCTATGCCACTGTGTTGAGTTTCTTCGTGAGGGACATGGACGAGGAAATGCATTTCAAATATTTTCGGATGTCGGCAGGTAGATTTGACGATTTGGTTCATCGTCGCCAACCATTTACTTCACATCAGTGTACAGCCATGGCGGAGAAAAGCAACCGGAAATGCGTATGAGGAAATGCGATGCTACCACGCGGACCAATCACAGTTGTTGCAGTCTGCGTCGTCGCGACGCGCGAGTTACATTTTTGGGGAGGTGCACATCACCCTACGGCATAGGGTACGCGGTACCTACGGCGTACATTTGACGCACAAGTATAAATCAGCCTTTAGGCTGCAGAAGGATATCGATCAGCTGGTGAAATGGGCAGAGCCATGGCAGATGGGATTTAATCTCGATATGTGCAAGGTGATGCATTTTGAGATGTCAGATAAGGGTAGGACACACAGTGACAGGGATTGTTGAAGAACAACGGAAGTCTGGTGTATATCCAAAGATCCCTGGCAACACAAGTAGATAGGGTGATAAAAAGGCGAATAGAATGTTAGCTTTCTTTAGAACAACACTTGCTGGCAGCTCATTCCACGCTCTCACGACCATCTGAGCGAAGAAGCTTCCCCACATATTCCCCTTAAACTTTTCACCTTTCACCCTTAACCCATGTCCTCTAGTTGTAGTCCCACTCAACTTCAATGGAAAAAGCCTACTTGTATTTACTCTATCTATACCCCTCACAATTTTGAATACTTTTATCATATCTTCCCTCAATCTCCTACGTTCCAAGGAATAAATTCCTAACCTATTCAATTTTTCCTTATAATTCAAGTCCTCCAACCCTAGCAACATCCTTGTACATTTTCTCTGTAATCTTTCAATTGTAGGTGACCAAGTCTGCACACAATACTTCAAATTAGGCCTCACCAACATCTTATACAACTTCAGCATTACATTTCATCTCCTGTAATAAATACCTTGATTTATGAAGGCCAATATGCAAAAAAAACTTCCTTTACAATTTATCTAACTGTCCTGACACTTTCAATGATTTATGGATCTGTATTCCCAGCTCCCTTTGCTCTACCACTCTCCTCAGTGTCCTACTGTTCATTGTGTAAGACATACCCTCGTTGGTCCTATCAAAGTGCAACCCTTCACACTTGTCTGCACTAAATTCCATTTACAAATTTTCCAGCTGGTCCAGATCCTGCTGGAAGCTCTGTTAGACTTCCTCACTGTCCACTGCACCCCTAATCTTGATGTCACCACAAATTCGCTGATCAGGTTAACCACATTATCATCTAGTTCAATGATGTAGATGTCAAACAAGAACAGACCCTGCACCAGGTACTGCAGCACTCTATTAGTCACAGGCCTCCAGTCAAGAGAGGCAACCATCTACTACCTCTCTCTAGCTACTCCCACAAAGCCAATGTCTAATCCTATTTAGTACTTCATTTTGAATGCAGAGCAACTTAATCTTCTTGACCATCCTCCCATGCAGGACCTTTTCAAATGCCTTGCTAAAGTCCAGGTAGACAACATCCACTGCCCTGCCTTCATCAACCTTCCTGATAACTTCCTCGAACAACTCTATAAGGTAGGCACAACCTACCATGCACAAAGTCATGAAACGTCGACTGTACCTCTTCCTAGAGATGCTGCCTGGCCTGCTGTGTTCACCAGCAAATTTGATGTGTGTTGCTTGAATTTCCAGCATCTGCAGAATTCCTCGTGTTTATGCACAAAGTCATGCTGACTATCCTTAATCAGTCCATGTCTATCCAAGTACTCATATATCAAGTCCCTTAGAAGACCTTCCAATAGATTTCCCACTACTGATACCAATCAACTTTCCAGCTCTTAGCTCCATTCTTCCCCCTCCTGTCTTCTCCTATTATTTCGGATCTCCCCCTCCCCCTCCCACTTACAAATCTCTTTCTATCTCTTCTTTCAGTTAGTCCTGACGAAGGGTCTCGGCCCGAAACGTCGACTGTACCTCTTCCTGTAGATGATGCCTGGCCTGCTGCGTTCACCAGCACTTTTTTATGTGTGTTCCTATAATTTCCTGGTTTACTTTTAAACCATTTCTTAATCAATGGAACTATATTGGCCATCCTCTAATCCTCTGGTACCCCACCTGTCACTAAAGATGATTTAAATATCTCTGCTAGGGCCCCTGCAATTTCTTCACTTCCCTCCCACTGGGTCCTAGGGAACACCTTGTCAGGCCCTGGGGATTTATCCACCCTAATTTGCACCAAGACAGCAAACACCTCCTCCCCTGTAATCTGTAGAGAGTTCATGACCTCAGTGCTGATTTGCCTCTCCTCCACAGACTCTGTCCATCTCCTGAGTAAATACAGACGGAAAAAAGTCCATTTTGATCTCCACCAACTCTTTTGGCTCTACACATAGATTATCGTTCTCATCTTCCAAAGAACAATTTTTGTCCCTTGCTCTTAGCATATCTGTAGAGTCCCTTAGAATTCTCTTTTACCTTGTCTGATAGGGCAACCTCATGTCTTCTTTTAACCCTTCTCCACCCCCTTCCCGTGCAACACTAGCAAACCTTCCCACTAGGATATTAGTCTCAACCCCTCCTCCACCACCCCTCATTAACCGGTTCAGGTGCAAACCATCTTTCTGAACAGGTCCCACCTTCCCTGGAAGAGAACCCATGATCCAAAAATCTTACGCCCTCCCTCCACCACCAACACCTTAGCTATGTGTTAAACTGTAAAATCTTCCTAGTTCTGGCCTCACTGGCACGTGGCACGGGTAGCAATTCCTGAGATCACAATACTGGAGGTCCTGCCCTGTAATTTAGCACCCAACTCCCTGAACTCCCTATGCAGAACCCTGTCACTCATCCTACTCATGTCATTGGTATCTACATGGGCCACGACCTTCGGCTGTTTGCCCACCCACTTAACGCTGAGGTCTCGATCCGGGATATCCCGGACCCTGGCACCCAGGAGGCAACAAACTATCTGGGAATCTCGTTCTCGCCCACAGAACCTCCTGTCCGTTCCCTAACTAACGAATCCCCTATCACCACAAATACAAGCTCCCCCCCCCCCGCCTTCTTGTTCTAATTTTTAATCTTTTTTCCCAGTCCTGATCAAGGGTCTCGGCTTGAAACGTAGACAGTTTACTCTTTTCCATAGATGCTGCCTGGCCTGCTGGGTTCCTCCAGCATTTTGTGTGCGATGCTCCCCTACTACCACAGCTCGCCTCTTCCCACCCCCTTCCCTTCTGAGGCATAGAGCCGGACACCTGACCACTTTCCTCAAAGACTTCCAGCAGATCTGCCCGGCAAGATTTTCTCTTAAGGAAACCATGCTGACTTGGGCCTATTTTACCACGTGCCCCGAAACCTCATCCTTAACAGTCGTCTCCAACATCTTTCCAACCACTGAGGTCAGGCTAAAGGTACAGGTTCCTGGTCGGGATAACAGGATGGGCCGATGGGCTTGTATGCTACTGGTAAACATTGAAACCGAACACTAGAGAACAGAAATAAAAGCGGAGACGGCTTGTCTAGAATTTAATTTAATAAACTGGATTGGCGGATCTTCTATCCTATAAAAAGGGGTGATTTTTCTATCCTTTAAAAATAACTGAAAGATCAGTGAAGTTTAAGCCAGCTTCTCTGGACGGTAGTTTTGATGCAAAGTGTCTCATTAAACTTTGTAACAGGTTTAACCACGCACTTCAAATTTAAGAACCAAGTTCTACTCTTACAGATTTGATTTTTTCTAGAAGACAGCAGAACACTCTGTATCGAGTATGCCAGCTAACCTGCAAGGCTCCAGGAGCTCGGGGCGCCGGGTTTCTCCAAGTTCCGTTACTGGAAGAGCTCGGAGCGATGCCAGCCTTTCGCTCGGGCTAGTTCGCGGTTTCTGCGCCCTCTGCTGGTGCAGATCTGAACATACGAGCAATTCCACCACGATGATTAAATAGCTCCAAACTTCAAGGAATATTGATGATAGCCAACAGGCTACATTTTTAAAAAGAGCGAACACAACCCTTCGTTATGGCCAAAATTAACATATTTGCATTCTAATTAAAACAGCATCAAATATTTAAGCGAATTGCGCAATTGTCTACCACAAAGTGCAAAAACATGTTTAGAAAAGTGAGCTTGAACTGTTGAAAAGTGAGGCTGTTTCAAACTCCCAGCATTTTGAATGTGTTACTTTGGATTTCCAGTATCAGCACAATCTTTTCTGATTATTCCTCTATTATCTGTCTTTATAATGTGTCATCCTAATGCGATCTGCAGAGGGATTCCATAACGTTCTAATGATCTTACTTGAGGTGGTAAACCAAACTCTGCAGACAAAAACGAGAAGAACATAGGTCGTGCCCAGTAATAGAGATTTTGATTAATGTACCCTACAGCGGTAATAAGTAACAGCAAATTCTGAACCTATATTTGTGTAGATTTGAAAAGTTCATTTGAAGACTTGCTAATTAAATCAGCACGATATCGGACTTGATTCAGTAGGGTGTTCAACACGATTAAATTTTGAATGTTCACCTTTTTGACAAGTATTTACATATAACGTGGCTATCCGGTCACGAACAATGTGGAGCAATCAACAATATTTTCTACTCCTTAAAATGATTAATTATTACTTTAAATTATTTGAATTTGAAATAGTAACGTGAACAAGAAAGTTAAAACATTTCAAAGTTAAATTGAAATATGATTACGGAATCTAGAACATTTCAAATACTTCGGAAATTTTTTTCTTGGCAGGAATAATTTATAGAAGTTTTTAGTTTGTCTAATTGGCTTTGGACACTAATTGCCAAAAGAGAAATAGCTGATTTGTTTTATAAACTTGTGGAAATACAAAAATGTGGAATATTACAACTTAGCAACCGGATGCAACAGTCATAAATTGCTTTGGGACATGATCAAATGTCTAAAATCAATGTTATCCCACCGAATGGACACACCGCAGAAATTAATGCAAACTTTCAATAGATCCGGGTTACCTTACTGCCAATTAATAAATGGATGGACGTCTGTACGCTGAGGCCTGGGAATTAACGTTCTGAGAAACTGGCTGGCTTCGCCGGGTTTCAAAATAATTGCTTTTGAATCCCTGAGGCACGGACGGGGTTCGAACCCGCGATCTTCGGTTTACGAGACCGACGCCTTACCACTTGGCCACCGCGCCTGCGCTACAGAAAAATATAACATTCGATTTCTTTCGACTGAGTAATGCGCGACGTAACTACCAGGATATATATTTATTGATTGAGCTATGGGCATGCGCGTGGAACAGAAGTGACTAACCCTGCACCCTCTCGGCGTATCCTATTTGTTCAGTGCTGTAACTAAGACGTCAATTCCACTTTTGGTTGCAGAACAAGCCCCATACGTAATGTATATCACATCTTACACCTCATCCAACCACCTACATTAACTACAAGCCAGAAGGCGAGGAGAAGCCCAATCAACCCCTCCAGACAGCACTTAATAAGTTTTCTCAAAAGTTAATTCCAAATCTTTTCGATGAATCAAATAAGATTAAGTGCAGTGTCAGTTCAAAAGAAAATAAATATTTTGCATTTATGTACTTTTATGTGATCCTAAACAACATTTTAGTGAGTTTTTAAGTACAGTCATTGTATCAAGGTGGGAAACATTTTTGAACAAAATATAAATATCTTGCGAACGTAAGAAATAGAAGCCGGTATGCGCCACTTGACTTTTCAAATCTGTTTCGTCATTCAACTAGTTCATCGCTGATCTTGTGCTACAGCATTAGTGTTCTGCTATATCTCCAGATCTCTTGATAACTTTAATACTCAGGGATCTAATAAGCTCTGCTTTGAATGCAATCAACGATTGAGTCTCCACCGTAATAGAGTCATTGAACACTACTGTTCAGTGACAGGCCCTTCAGTCCATCTAGTCCCTGCCAGCCTGGTTCCAACTACCCGCACCTGGACCATAGAACTTCATACCCCCCTCATCCGTATACCTATCCAAACTTCTCTTAACTGTTACTACTGAACCCACATCTACCTCTTCTGCTGGCAGCTCATTCCACACTTGCACCAGATCCCGCTCTGATTACCCTTAACTGTTTCATTGGGAGAAGAGAATTCCAAAGATTCACCTTCCACAGAATGAAGAAATGTCTCCCTATTTCAGTCCCAAGTGGCCTTCTCCTTATTTGGTCTCTGTGTTAAAGAAACATTTGTCAGAGGAAGCATTCTCTATGCATCTGCTCTGTCAAGCCCTCAAAGGATTTATTTGTTTCAAATGAGGTCAGCCTTTATTATTTAAGACCTTATCTACTCAACTTCTCCCTGTAGAGCAAACATATCCTCCCTTTGGAAAAAAAGATCAAAATCCTGATGCTGGTGTTGTTGGTGAGGAAAGGAAGCAAATAAGGGTAAAACTGGTAAAATCAAAGTCAAATTATAATTTATTATCAGAGTACATACTGTACATGTAACCACATACAATCCTGAGATTCATTTTCTGCAGGCATACTTAACAAATCTACAGAACAGTGACTGTAAACAGGATCAATGGACAGCAAACTGTGAAAATACAGATAAAAATAAATAGCAATAAATAAGGGTCTCGGCCTGAAACATCGACTGTACCTCTTCCTAGAGATGCTGCCTGGCCTGCTGCGTTCACCAGCAACTTTGATATGTGTTGCTTGAATTTCCAGCCTCTGCAGAATTCCTCATGTTAGCAATAAATAACATGAAATGAGATAAGAGTCCTTAAATGAGTGTAATTATCCCTCTTGTTCAAGAGCCTGATGGTTGAGGAGTAGCAACTGTTCTTGAACCTGGCAGTGCGAGTCCTGAGATTCCTGTGTTCTTCCAGATGGCAGCAGTGAGAAAAGAGCATGACCTTGGTGGTGAGGATCTTTGATGAAGGATGCTGCTTTCCTACAGTAATGTTTCATGTAGATGTGCTCAATGGTTGAGAGGGTTTTACTTTTGTAGGATTTCCCACTCGAAGGCATTGCTGTACCCATACCAGGCCGTAATGATAGATAGACAGATAGACATACTTTATTGATCCTGAGGGAAATTGGGTTTCGTTACAGCTGCACCAACCAAGAATAGAGCATAAATATAGCAACACAAAAACCACAAACAATCAAACAACAAAATGCAAACTATGCCAGATGGAAATAAGTCCAGGACCAGCCTATTGGCTCAGGGTGTCTGACCCTCCACGCAAGGAGCTGCAAAGTTCGATGTCCACAGGCAGGAATGCCCAGTGTTGTATCTCGGTGGAATATGGCCGGAGTCCAACAGCAAAAAGTTCAATATCTGGGCTACAAACATGTTCCTTGATCGTAATATGACCAGGATTGTACCATCCATTGTTAACCAGAACAGCAAGCCCCCAACTCCTTTACGCTTACCGCTCTCAGTGCACTTCCGGTCAGCCCTCCATGGAAAAGTTTTGGTCGGGTAGCCTGTCAGCACACTTTCCACCACACATCTATAGAAGTTTGCCAAGGGTTTTGTTAGCTAAGGGTCCTGAGGAAGTCTTTGTCATAGTTTCTTGGCAATTATATTTATATGATGCATCCAGGACAGGTCCTCTGAGATAGTGACACACAGGAATTTAAAGTTAGTGACCCTCTCCACCCCTGATGGTAACTGCACATGGACCTCTGGTTCCCCTCTCCTGAAGTCCAGAGTCAATTCTTTGGTCTTATTGACATTGAGTGAGAGGTTGTTGTAATTACACCACTCAGCCAAGTTTTCAATTTCCCTCCTGTATGCTGACTCATCACCACCTTTGATTCAGCCCACAACAGTGGTGTCGTCAGCAAACTTGTATATGATGTTGGAGCTGTACGTAGTCACAAAGTCATAGGTGTAAAGTGAGTAGAGCAGGGGGCTAAGCACACTTCCTTGTGCTGATCGAGATTGTGGAGGAGATGTTTTTGCCAATTTGAACTGACTGGGGTCTAAAAGTCTGGGGTCCAGTTGCACAAGGAGTTATTGAGGCCCAGGTCTTGGAATTTACTGATTAGTTTTGAGTTTATTAGATTAGATTAGATTATGAGGACACACAGTCCCCGTTTATTGTCATGTTATATCCTGATTGGTTGCACACTAGTGACCAATGAGAAACAATGAAACTTGATGGACAAATCCAAATACCCCTCTCACTTCTTCTCTGCTCCTCACCTGCTATCACCTTCCTCTGGTAACCCCTTCTTCCCTTTCTCTCATGGTCCATTCTCCTCTCCTATCAGATTCCTTTCTCTTCAGCACTTTGCCTTTTCCACCCATCACCTTCTGGCTTGTACTCCCCCACCCCCATCTTCTTATTCTGGCTTCTTCCCACTTTCTTTCCAGTCCTGATGGAGGGCCTTGGCCCGAAATGTCGACTCTTTATTCCTCCCCATAGATGCTGCCTGACCTGCTGTGTGTGTTACTCTGGCCAAATCCAAAGAAACCTGAGGGTAGTAGTACTGATACATGGGACAGCAGAGAAGGCAAAAGGATGCTTGCACCGATTAGCTGGGGCTTAGAATATAACTTCTGGGAGGACTTGATACAACTTTATATGGAGGAGACAAGGATCGAATGTTGCAGTAATGAGGGGAGATAGACTGGGCTAGTTTTCTGTGAATCAGTGGAGGCTGAGAGAGAACCGATAGACTACACAACATTATGAAAGGCAAGAACATTTTCTCCATGTCAGAGGTGTCTATGATTGAAGGACATAGGATTTGAAGAGAGGAATAAAAGAGACGGGATCAGGTAGGTGTTTGCAATCTGGAACACAGTGCCTGAGAAGTTGGAGAAAGTACTCATATAACATTTAAGGATACCTGGATGAGAACTTGAATAGCCAAGACATAATAGGTATGAACCAAGTGCCGTTAAATGGAATTAGTAGACATGAACATTTAATGGTGAGGATAGTCATGATGGACAGAAGGGTTTCTTTCTCTGCCGTGTGACTTAATGACTTGTGTGCAGAGATGTAGAGACCTCTTTGAAGATCAACATATCCCAACTTCTCACCATTTGAAAGAAAATCAGTATTTATGATTTTTTTCTTCTTATTCTTTACCTCTTCTACCTATCTCCTTCCAACTTCTCAGTTCATGGCCCTCCCCCACCCAACTACCTTTTCCCTCACCTGGTCCCACCTATTCTTCTGCCAATTTATACTCCTTCTAATTCTGGCATCTGCCCCCTTCTTTTCCTGTCCTGATGAAGGGTCTCACCCGAAATGTTGGCTGTTTATCCCTCTCCATAGATGCTGCCTTACCTGCTGTAATGAGAAGGGCTAGTTTAGTTGTCAGTCGAAAGCCGCTTCCATCTTGCCGGTCATCGATTGGCCCGTTTGAAGGTTACAGAAACTCTTTCCCGTTGGTTGTCTTGTGTGCCACGGCACTGGTCTCCAGTGTCAGGAACCTTCCTTTGTCTTCGGGACACTCTTCTTCAGACTGAGGTTCTGACCAGTGCTGAGGAACCATTGGGAAAGTACGCTGCAGATACGGGAGGGCCTACGCGCACTCTTAGCAAAGTATCTGTTTAGTTTTGTGGTTGTATAACCTGGGGAGACTTAACCTGATGAGCTTGAAGTGTTACTAAATGCTTAGTATCGTAGTTTTTGTAACTTAGGGTGGCTTAGATCTTTTGATTGAATGTCTTATTGTTTGTAAATAAATGGCTCATGTGCTTACTTGTAATCGGTATCTTCTGCCTCACATACCAAACCCGTGAACCTGCTTCCTCGTAACGCCTGCTGAGCTCCACCAGCATTTTGTGTTGCTCAGAATTTATGTTTATTCTACTGAAGTGGAAAACCTCTCATTTTTCCACATTCGACTCCACCTATGATATAGTTGTCCACTTGCTTAATATGATATCTTTGCATCTTCTTCACCACTCACCTTCCCACTTACTTCTATATCAGCAGCAAGTGTAGAAATGTTAGTTAATCTCCTCGGCCAGATTGGTGTAGATTGTGTACAACTGGGCCATGAGCGCAGATCCCTTTGATAACCCAGTGATCACAGTGTGCCAGATCCAAATCTCTGTTTGTGACGTAATATACCCGACTCTCAATCTCTTAGACCATTAACACCAATTCCATGCACTCAAACCTCAATTGGGACTTTACCTAAACCATTCTGGAAATCCAAATATATCAAATACAAAATGCTGGAGGAACTCAGCAGGCCAGGCAGCATCTATGAAAAAGAGTACCGTCGACGTTTCGGGCCGAGACCCTTCAGTGGGACAGGAGAGAACAAAGACGAGGAGTAGAGTTGAAAGGTGGGGGGAGGAGAGGGATAACACCAGGTGATAGGTGAAAACGGGAGGGGGAGGGGTGAAGTAAAGAGCTGGGAAGATGATTTGTGAAAGAGACACAGGGCTGGAGAAGGGAGAATCTAACAGGAGAGGACGGAAGGTGATGTAAGAAAGAAAAGGGGGAAGGAGCATCAGAGGGAGGTGATGGGCAGTGATGCACCATCAATAACTCCAAAAGACTGGAAGTAGAGTAAATACTGAAAGGCTTTTATTCGCAGTAAAATATGACCTCCAGCATGCTGAGTGTCTACCCCTGGACTGAGAGGAGGAGCCAAGGCCCAATCGCCTTTATTCAGGGGTCTGTGGGAGGAGCCACGGGGGCAGTCAGCAGAGGGGTGTGTCCAGACAGGTAACCCAGTTACGACATATATACATGGTTTACCACAGGCAGGCAAGGAGATGAGGTGAGAGAGGGAAAAGGGGATGCGGAATGATGAGGGGGGGGGGCATTACCAGAAGTTAGAGAAGTCGATGTTCATGCCATCAGATTGGAGGCTACCCAGACGGAATATAAGGTGTTGTTCCTCCAACCTGAGTGTGGCTTCATTGCGGACAGTAGAAGAGGCCATGGACTGACAAATCGGAATGGGAGTGGGAGTGGAATTAAAATGGGTGGCCACTGGGAGATCCTGCTTTTTCTGGCAGATGTAGCACAGGTGCTTGGTGAAGCGGTCTCCCAATCTACATTGGGTCTCACCGATACACAGGAGGCCACACCGGCAGCACTGGACACAGTATATGACCCCAACAGATTCACAGGTGAAGTGTTGCTTCACCTGGAAAGACTGTTTAGGGCCCTGAATGGTGGTGAGGGAGGAGGTGTAGGGGAAGGTGTAGCATTTGTAGCACCTATGCAGGTTGGAGGAGCAACACTTTCCATCTGGGTAGTCTCCAACCTGATGGCATGAACATCGATTTCTCGATCTTCCAGTAATGCCATCCCCTCTTCGCCATTCCCCATCCCCTTTTCCTTTTCTCACCGTATCTCCATGCCTGCCCATCGCCTCCCTCAGGTGCTCTCCCTTTTTTTTCTTCCATGGCCTTCTGTCCTCTCCTATCAGATTCCCCTTCTCCAGCCCTGTTTCTCTTTCACCTATCAACTTCCCAGCTCTTTACTGCACCCCTTACCCTCCCAGTTTCACCTATCATCTTGTGTTATCCCTCCCCTCCCCCCACCTTTCAACTCTACTCATCTTTTTTTCTCCAGTCCTGCCGAAAGGTCCTGGCCCAGAATGTTGACTGTACTCTTTTCCATAAATACTGCCCGGCCCGCTGAATTCCTCCAGAATTTTGCGTGTTGCTTGGATTTCCAACATCTGCAGTTGTTTTCCTGTTTCCAAATATATCACATGGGTCCCACCTCATCAACTCTACCAAACACTTCCTTAAAGAACTCCGTCATCAAATGAGGAAGGGCCTTGACCTAAAATGTTGACTGCTTATTCCCCTCCAGAGATGCTGCCTGACCTCCCCCTGCTGAGTTCTCCCAGCATTTTGTGTGTGCTGCTCACAATGTCTGGCACCTTCAGAATCTCGTGCTTATGAATCCTCTTTTGTAAATTCGAGTTTAACTCTGCTCAATCATATTATTATGTCAAATGAGCTTTGACTTAGGGATGAATATTGGCCAAGTTGGCAGTAATAACATTAGATTCTACTATTGAAATTGCACCATTGGCATTTATGTTCACCCAGAAGAGCAGAGCTTGGTTTAATGCCTCATCTGAGAGGTAGTTGCTCTAACAGTGTGGCACACTGTCAGTGTTCCCCAAGAGAGTGAACTGAGATTTTGGTGCTCAATTCTCTTCCACAGGGCTAGAGAACCCACAACTGTATGACACAAAGGCATAAATGTTACCAACTGAGACAGGGCTGCAGGGGGAGAAAAGTACCCGATTTATGCACAACAGGTCCCCAGTGTAATATATTCCTTTAATCGGCTTTTTTTTGGGGGATGGCAAAAGAACTGTTAGATTGATTAACAGAAATACTGCACATTTTGTTTTTCAAATATTTACCAATTTTAAGTAGCAAATAGCATGTTTTACAACTCCTCAAGAACCTGCAATGGGGATCCATTTCTATGGAGGCCTTTAAATTGATAGACGGATTCAGCATCATTATAGTGAGACAGGGGGCCTGGGCTAGTTCCATGACTGGAAAGGACAATGGTTGCAGGATAAATCAGGGGCTTCAGAGCTAGGTTCTGTTTGGAATTGGTATGTATATACTGTCTTGTCACCTCCTACCATCTGGTCCATCTTCACAGTGCATTGCTTTCTCGTGGAAGCTAATGGTATCATTAAGGATGCCCGCTACACTGACCATTCCCTTTTCTTTCCTCTACTTTCTGTGAGACAATACAGAAATTGAAAGAATGGATGACCAGACCTAAGAACCAAAACCTCTCTTGCTCAAAGCTCAAAGTAAATTTATTATCACAGTATACTTTATTGTTGCCAAACAATTGATACTAGAATGTACAATCATCATAGTAATATTTGATTCTGCGCTTCCCGCTCCCTGGATTATAAATCGATAGTAAATATTAAAAATTTAAATTATAAATCATAAATAGAAAATAGAAAAATGGAAAGTAAGGTAGTGCAAAAAAAAAAACGAGATGCAGGTCCGGATATTTGGAGGGTACGGCCCAGATCCAGGTATTTACATTTCACTGTATACTTCCATGAAATACTTTTTTCTTGCAGGCATTCACAGTAGAATGAAGAAATAGAACAAAATCAATGAAGAATTACACACAAAGACAGACAAACAATCAAAGTGATTTTCTGGGGACACACTCATCTACAACTGTTTTAATAAAGTCCATGATAATCACGGTGTATTCATTCAGATCCCCAGATGAGTCCTTGAACATGGCCCAGTCCACCGACTCGAAACAATCCCATAGCTGCTTCTCCACCTCCCGTAACTTCTTTGTTGTCCTAATCTCTGGAGCTTAGTTCTTTAGCCTCTGCCTGTGTGTACATGGGAGAAGGACAGCCAAGTGATCAGATTTACCAAAATGTGGTTTGGGCATGGAACGGTGGGCATTCCTTCTCTTGGTACAACAGTGGTCTAGTGTGCTGGGATCTCTGGCGCTACGGGTTATATGCTGATGGTAATTGGGCAGGGTTTTCTTCAAACAAGCCTGTTTGAAGTTCCCAACTATGATTTGAAATGTGTTGGGATGGACTGTTTCTTGTTTGGAGACAGCATCATGCAGTACCTCAAAGTAGAGGAAAAGAATTTTAACAAAGCAAGCGACACACATCAAAGTTGCTGGTGAACACAGCAAGCCAGGCAGCATCTCTAGGAAGAGGTACAGTCGATGTTGCAAGTTGGGGCAGCGGAAATCTGATTATGTAGGGGTATAAATCTCAGGCATCATCCTTGATGAAGATGGCAGAGTTTGTCGTCGAAATGTCAGTGAGTAGGATGAAGAATGAATTAAAGTTTGATGTTAGGGCCAAAACCCTTCTTCAAGTCTTGGCGCCTCTCTCTTTCTGCCGTGGCCCACTCTCCAATCAGATTGCTCCTTCTTCAGTTCTTTACCTTTTCCCCCTATCACCTCCCAGCTTCTTCATCTTACTCACCCACCTGGCTTCATCTATCACCTTCTAGCCTGTACACCTTCCCCCTTCCTTTCTAGTGCTGATGAAGAATCTTGGCCTGCAACGTCAACTCTTTATTCCTCTCCAGAGATGCTGCTTGACCTGGTTAAGTCCTCCAGCATTTTGTGTGTGATACTCTGAATCTCCAGCATCTACAGAATCTCTTGTGTTTAATACTTTATGAAGACTACCTGGTGCAAGGTGAGGGACTTTTCAAAACATATTTTGGAATGGTATTGGAGATGGGACAGAACCATTTGCTGTGATCCATGTTGTACCCAAAAATAGATCAGGTGCAAGGGACTAAATAGCCTGTCTTACATTTCAACTAGCACTATTCTTATTGGAATCTACGTCTGGCATGCATCATAGCCAATTGTTACTTGTTATCCTCACTGGTTAAAGACTTAATATATCTCCTTGAACATAATAATGTGGGATCTGTATTTGTTTATATGAACAGTGGTTTCCTTTTGGAATTGATGAAATCTTGTGAAAGAGTCGAGCATTCTGTCAGGTGAAAAATTAAATGCAAGTTTTTGATATCAAGTGATCATTTAAAAAATCCCACAGCTCTCATTATGTCCTAGCCAATTTCTGCTTTATTTAGAGTGGATGAAAGGACCAGAGGGTGCATCCTCAGATTACAAGGAGGTCCCTTTAGCAAGAGTGTTGAATATGTGGATTCATTGTCATGGATGTCTGTAGAGGCCAAGTCATTTGGTATACTTAAAGTGGAGGTTGATAGGTTCTTGATTAGTAAGAGCATAAAAGGTTATGGTGGCAAGGCAGAAGAATGGTGTTAAGAGGTATAATAAATCAGCCGCAATGGAATGGTAGAGCATTTTGATGGGTCTAATCCTGCCTAATCCTGCTCCTATTTTTATGTCCTTACTTATCTTCCTGTCATCCATTAAAACTAACAAACATTTATCTCACTGCTACTTGAACGATCTGGCCATATTAGTATTAACAGGCACCTTTCCAGCATTTCTTCATAAGTATTTCATTGCTTGTAATGTTCCTGAATGGAATGCAAGTATTTTCTTTCCAACCCCATTTTACTATTCTGTGGAGATGTTTATTGAATAATCTTTGATGCATCTAGGTGGAGGTAAAGTGTGATGGGCCACTCTCATCTCAATCATTTCTCTGGCCCTTTCCTACAGGTTGCATAGAGGTGGAATGTCAAGAATCGTGTAGTAGCTTGAAGAATGGGTTCAGGCTGTAATTCTTTAGTCAGACACCTTTGGGGTGCTGCCAGACCTCAGAAAATACTGGTTCTCAGAAATTGCCCAAAGAACTGCCTTGCCAGTTTCCAAAGAAAATCTCTTGAGTGGCCTCCCACTGTGAACCAGGTGCCTGCAATGTTGACCTTGGTAAACTAGTTGAGGTCCGTGCATTTTATCACCCCCCCTCCCCGACATAATCTCCATAATGGTAGATTTTTATAAAACAAAAACTTCATGCCAATTTAACGTTCCACACCCTCAGGCTGTTAATCTGATCAAGTATTCTAGTTAACCCTCCACTCTCCCTCTATTATTCCTATCACTAAAACAATCTAAGTTTGCCCATTGTATTGGATTTTCCTGACTTCACAGTTATAGTATAGCTTGAGCAAAAACAAATATAATAATAAATCTGCATTTATCAACATTACTGGTTGCCAAAGAAATTGGGACAGTCAACAGTTGAAGTGTTTTGCCTTGCTGTCTGGAGTTAAGAAGAGAGCTGGGTCCTTAAGGCGAACTTCAAACTCCATATATTAATCTTAGTTTCACTACTAAGACATTCAACTACTGTTGAAACCCTGTTTATCATCTCTAGACTTTTCTATTCCAGCCCATCCCTACCTGGCCTCAATTGTACTTTGACCATCCAAAAATCTGCTGTCCAAGTACTAACACTTGAAGTGAGTTTAAGCATCATTCAATGTCAGTCAGTAATCATTGCTGACCTCCACTGGTTCCTAATCACCATCTTGATTTCCTATAATGGCTTGAAAGTTCAAAGTAAATTTATTATCAAAATATGTATATAGAAACATAGAAAATAGGTGCAGGAGTAGGCCATTCGGCCCTTCGAGCCTGCACCGCCATTTATTATGATCATGGCTGATCATCCAACTCAGAACACCGCCCCAGCCTTCCCTCCATACCCCCTGACCCCCGTAGCCACAAGGGCCATATCTAACTCCCTCTTAAAAATAGCCAATGAACTGGCCTCAACTATTTCCTGTGGCAGAGAATTCCACAGATTCACCACTCTCTGTGTGAAGAAGTTTTTCCTAATCTCGGTCCTAAAAGGCTTCCCCTCTATCCTCAAACTGTGACCCCTTGTTCTGGACTTCCCCAAAATCGGGAACAATCTTCCTGCATCTAGCCTGTCCAATCCCTTTAGGATCTTATACGTTTCAATCAGATCCCCCCTCAATCTTCTAAATTCCAACGAGTACAAGCCCAGTTCATCCATTCTTTCTTCATATGAAAGTCCTGCCATCCCAGAAATATGTCACCCTGAGACTCATTTTCTTGTGGGTGTACATAGTAAATCCAAGAAACACACCCAACAGGATGGACGAACCAAAAATAGAAGTTTGTGAAGATTGGGCATGGTTTCACTCATGGGTCCTTTTAGTAAATACCTGCATCCTTGCTAGATAACTACACATCTTTAATTCTGACCTTCCGATGACTCCTAAATCTAACTGATCCATCTTTAGCCACTTTACCTTCAGGTGCCAAGAGTGCAAGCTCTAAAATTCATTCCACAATGCCTCTGCTTCTCTACTACATTCTGCCTCTAAGATGTTGCCTAAAGTTTACATCGTCTATTTTAATCATTCACCCAGCCCCTCCTTATGTACTGTATTATTTTATGATAGTGCTATATTTCTTCATCTGATTTAAGAATCTATCCAGCTAGCAGCTCTAAAATGAATGTCCACCAGGTGCTGGAGGCCAAAGTAGCAGTACAAGTTTTAATTCTACACCACTTTTAACATCATGACCTGAAACCTTCCTCTCTTCTCCACTCCTCTCATACGTGATGTTTAATGCAAGGCGTTTGGAGTCAAAACATGGCAACAGCAGGAAATCCAAAACAAAAAGAGCAGATGTGGTGGAAAAGCTCTTCAGGTCAGGTTCCATCAGTGGGAAGAGAAAAGAAGACGCTGTTTCAGGTTGAGGGACTCCCAACAGGAGTGCAAAAATGCACTTTGACCCATTTCTCCCCCTTGACCATCAACCACCGTATGCCAGTCTTTGTTATTTATATTTTTTCATACATTGTTTTTGTTGAAACTGCCACCTCTTAAAGCACAGTAGCGTATTGCTTTACAGCACCAGCTGTACGATTAGGGTTCAATTCCTGCTTCCGCCTGTAAGGAGTTTGTACACACCCTGCGGCTGTGGGGGTTTCCGCTTACAGTCCAAAGACAGGGCTAGGGTTAGTAAATTATGTGGTCATGCTACGTTGGCACTGGAATCATGGTGACACTTGCTGTCTGCCTCCAGCACAATCCTTGGACTGCCTGCGTGCATTGATGACCCAAACAACACATTTCCATACATGCTTCAAGGTACCTGCGACAAACAAAGTTAATCTTTAATTTCCTTGTCGTTGTGTGATCTTCTGTTCTGCACCTTCAGATAGACCTCCACCTTCCTCTCTACCTAAGACATGCTGATCTTCTCAGCTTTCCTGTTGTAATGAAGACTCCTTGAGCAGAAGCGTCAGCTCTCTCCCCTCATAGGCATCACCTGATCTACTAAGCATTTCTGGCCCCGTCTTTGTTTTGATAATAGCCATGTTGGCAGGAGACCAGGCACACACAACAATGAAGTTTTAGCTTTGTTGAAGCTACAACTGTGCGTTGCATACCTGTAAGCACCTGAGACAACATAGAAAACCTACAGCACAATACAGGCCCTTCATCCCACAAAGTTGTGCCAAATATGTCCCTACCTTAGAAATTACTAGACTTCCCCATAGCCCTCTATTTCTCTAAGCTCCATGTATCTATCCAAAAGTCTCTTAAAAGACCCTATTGTATCCGCCTCCACCACTGTTGCCAGCATCCCATTCCACGCACTCAACATTCTGAGTAAAAAACTTACCCCTGACACCTACTCTGTACCTACTCCCCAGCACCTTAAACCCGTGTCCTCTTGTGGCAACCATTGCAACCCTGGGAAAAAAAAGCCTCTGACTATCCACACGATCAATGCCTCTCATCCTCTGTCGCTCCAAGGAGAAAAGGCCGAGTTCACTCAACCTATTCTCATAAGGCATGTTCCCCAATCCAGACAACATCCTTGTAAATCTGCACCCTTTCTATGGCTTTCACATCCTTCCTGTAGTGAGGCGACCAGAACTGAGCACAGTATTCCAAGTGGGGTCTGACCAGGGTCCTATATAGCTGCAACATTACCTCTTAGCTCCTAAATTCAATTCTACAATTAACGAAGGCCAATACACCATATCTCTTCTTAACCAGAGTCAACCTGCGCAGCTGCTTTGAGCGTCCTATGGACTCAGACCCCAAGATCCCTCTGATCCTCCACACTACCAAGAGTCTTACCATTAATACTATATTCTGCCATCATATTTGACCTACCAAATGAACCACTTCACAGTTATCTGGGTTGAACCCCACCTGCCACTTCTCAGCCCAGTTTTGCATCCTATCAATGTCCCACTGTAACCCCTGACAGCCCTCCACACTATCGACAACACCTCCAAACTTTGTGACATCAGCAAACTTACTAACCCATCCCTCCACTTCCTCATCGAAGTCATTTAGAAAAATCACGAAGAGTAAGGGTCCCAGAACAGATCCCTAAGGCACACCACTGGTCACCAACCTCCATGCAGAATATGACCCGCCTACAACGACTCTTTGCCTTCTGTGGGCAATGCCTTGCTGAAATCCATATACACTACATCAGTCAGGGGAGGAGAAGATGGTGGTGCAACGCAGCTTGCAGCCGCCACTCCAGTGAATGATATCTATTATCTGTCAAGTAGAGTGCCGTGCACAATCCTGATTTGATGGAGACAAACGTGAGAGCACGGAGGAACATCTGTGTGATCCAGAATCTCTGGAGGGGAAGGCCCCGAGTCCTCGGCTTTGCTTGCTGCTCGGCAGCCGGAGCGGGGTTGAAGCGCTCGGTAGAGATAATGCTCGGTGTCGGAGGCTCGAAGTTTTCGGACGGACTCAGAGTCGGCTGCTTCCAATGCATCGGCAAGTTTGCAGTGCTTGGGGGTTCATGGCAGGGAGAGTTTCTCCCTTCTACCGTCTGCGTGAGATGATGGGGCTATCGGGACTTGAGACTTTTTTTCACCGTGCCCATGGTCTGCCCTTTATCAAATTACGGTATTGCTTTGCACTGTTGTAATTATATGTTATAATTACGTGGTTTTGTCAGTTTTAGTCTTGGTCTGTCCTGTGTTTCTGTGATATCTTTCTGGAGGAACACTGTATCATTTTTAATGCCTGCATTTCTAAATGACAATAAACAAGGACTGAGTGTCCTCATAATCTAATCTAATCTACTCGTCTTCCTTCATCAATGTGTTTAGTCACATCCTCAAAAATTTCAATCAGGCATGACCTGCCCTTGACAAAGCCATGCTGACTATTCCTAATCATATTATACTTCTCCAAATGTTCATAAATCCTGCCTCTCAGGATCTTCTCCATCAATTTACCAACCACTGAAGTAAGACTCACTGGTCTATAATTTCCTGGGCTCTCTACTCCCCTTCTTGAAAAAAGGAACAACATCCGCAACCCTCCAATCCTCCGGAACCTCTCCCATCCCCATTGATGATTCAAAGATCATCGCCAGAGGCTAAGCAATCTCTTCCCTCACCTCCCACAGTAGCCTGGGGTACATCTCATTCAGTCCCAGTGACTTATCCAACTTGATGCTTTCCAAAAGCTCCAGCACATCCTCTTTATTAATATATACACGCTCAAGCTTTTCTGTCTGCTGTAAGTCAGCACTACAATCACCAAGATCCTTTTCCATAGTGAATACTGAAGTAAAGTATTCATTAAGTAGCTCAGCTATTTCCTCCAGTTTCATACACACTTTTCCACTATCACACTTGATAGGTCCTAACCTTTCACCTCTTATCCTCTTGCTCTTCACATTCTTGTAGAATACCTTGGGGTTTTCCTTAATCCTGTCCACCAAGGCCTTCTCATGGTCCCTTCTGGCTCTCCTAATTTCCTTTTTAAGCTCCTTCCCTGTTAGCCTTATAATCTTCTAGATCTCTAACATTACCTAGTTCTCTGAACCTTTTGTAAGCTTTTCTTCTTGACAAGATTTATTACAGCCTTTGTACACCACGGTTCCTGTACCCTACCATAATTTCCCTGTCTCATTGGAACGTACCTATGCTGAACTCCACACAAATATTCCCTGAACATTTGCCACATTTCTTTCATACTTTTCCTTGAGAACATCCGTTCCCAATTTCCAATTTCCAAGCTTCGAATTTCCTGCCTGATAGCCTCATAATTCCCCTTACTCCAATTAAACGCTTTTCTAACTTGTCTGTTCCTATCTCTCTCCAATGCTATTGTAAAAGAGATAGAATTATGTTCACCATCTCCAAAATGCTCTCCCACTGAGAGATCTGACACCTGACCAGGTTCATTTCCCAATACCAAATCAAGTACAGTCTCTACATATTGTGTCAAGAAACCTTTCTGAACACACCTAACAAACTCCACCCCATCTAAACCCCTTGCTCTAGGGAGATGTCAATCAATATTTGGGAAATTAAAATCTCCCATCACAACAACTCTGCTATTACACCTTTCCAGGATCTGTTTCCCTATCTGCTCCTCGATATCCCTGTTACTATTGGGTGGCCTATAAAAAACAACCAGTAAAGTTATTGACCCTTTGAGGCAGGAAACATGTTCCCGATGTTGGGGGAGTCCGGAACCAGAGGCCACAATTTGAGGATAAGGGGTAGGCCATTTAGAACGGAATTGAGGAAAAACTTTTTCACCCAGAGAATTGTGGATCTGTGGAATGCTCTGCCTTAGAAGGCAGTGGAGGCCAATTCTCTGGATGCTTTCAAGAAAGAGTTAGAGCTCTTAATGATAGCAGAGTCAAGGGCTATGGGGAATAGGCAGGAACAGGGTACTGATTGTGGATGATAAGCCATGATCACAGTGAATGGCGGTACTGGCTCGAAGGGCCGAATGGCCTACTCCTGCACCTATTGTCTTCCTATTCCTAACTTCCACCCACAAAGACTCCATAGACAATCCCTCCATGATGTCCACCTTTTCTGCAGCTGTGACACTATCTCTGATCAACAGTGCCTGGCACTTGAAGTAACCATTCCTGTCCCTGAGCCATCCAAGTCTCTGTAATGGCCACCACATCATAGCTCCAAGTACTGATCTACTCTCCAAGCTCATCCGCTTTGTTTACAATACTCCGTGTGTGACACATCTCAAACCGTCTGTCTAAGCGCATCCCTTCTCTATCACCTGCCTATCCTCCCTCACACACTGTCTCTATTTGTGAGCCAACCGCCTCTTCCCCAGTCTCTTCAGTTCGGTTCCCACCCCTAACAACTCTAGTTTAAACTCTCTCCAGTAGCCTTAGTAACTTGCTATAAGCACGGGGAAGAGGTCTAATTTCTATTAGATGAGGTCAAAATTCTGTGATTCACTTGCAAATGATAATACCCAATTAAATATTCTGGACATATATTAGAGTCGCAAAAAAACAGTATTGATTTGAGCCATTCGGCTCAGTCTGTGCTGACCAGGATGCCTAGCTAAGCTAGTTCCATATTCCTCTAAACCTTTCTGATCCACGTACCAGTCAAAGTACCCTTTAAATGCTGTTAATGTCTCAACAACTTCCTCTAGCAGCTCATTCCACATACAGAACATCCCCTGGGTGAAAAGTTTGGACCTCAAGTTCCTATTAAATCCTCCTTCACACCAAGCAGTAGTAAATCAAGGCAACTGAACTTGCTGTGTTGTCTACAAGACATTGCACCAGTCATCTGAGAGGCTTCTTCAGTTCTAATCCATGGTGGGTAGTTTTCTGGTTTATAAACCCTAAGTGTCTGAAGATATAGTGATCACATGAGGGTTGTTGAAAGTCGTAGAAGCAATGAGGGGGTCATTAATCTTACCTTAATGGCATTGTTCATCTAGCAGGATGACCAAAATGGAACACAATACTCCAAATGTGTCCTTATCCACAGCTTGTTACAACTGCAACACAACATCCTAACTTCTATGTTCAATGCTCAAATGATTAGACCATAAGACATAGGATAGGAGCAGAATTAGGCCATACAACCCATCAAGTCTGCTCCACCGTTTCATCATAGCTGACCCATTTCCCTCTCAGTCCCAGTCTCCTGCCTTCTCTCCACAACCTTTTACACCCTGACTAATCAATATCCTATCAGCCGCGGCCTTAAATATACCCAATGACCTGGCTCCACAGCTGCCTGTGACAACAAATTCCACAGATTTACTACCACCCTCAGGCTAAATGAAGGCAAATGTGCCAAAAGCCTTCTTCACCATGTTAGAATAATATTTTGATTATTTTCCACGTATTTAGATTTAAGAACAGATTAAGGAATACCAAGCTGCTAAGAAACACCCACAAAATGCTGGGGAAACTCAGCAGGCCAGGCAGCATCTACAGAAAAGAGTACAGTTGACATTTCGGGCTGAGATCCTTCGGCAGGACTGGAGAAAAAAAGCTGGGGAGTAGATTTCAAAGGTGGGAGAGAGAGAGAGAGAAGCACAAGGTGATAGGTGAAACTGGGAGGGGTGAAGTAAAGAACTGGGAAGTTGATTGGTGAAAGAGGTACAGGGCTGGAGAAGGGGGAAGTGGACAGAAGGCCATGGAATAAAGAAGGGGGGTGGGGGGGAGAGAGGTGCACCAGAGAGAGGTGATGGGCATGCAATGAGATAAGGTGAGAGAGGGAAAAGAGGATGGGGAATGGTGAGGGGGGTGGTGGTGGGATTACTGGAAGTTTGGGAAATCGATGTCATGTCATCAGGTTGGAGGTTACCCAAATGAAATACAAGGTGTTCCTCCAACCTAAGTGTGGCCTCATCATGACAGGCGTAATGGATGGACATAGCGTAATTGGAATGGGAAGTGGAATTAAAATGGGTGGCTACTGGGAGATCTCTGTTTTTCTGGCGGATGGGGCATAGGTGCTCAGTGAAGTGGTCTCCCAATCTACATCTGATACCATATACCAAGCTGCCAATTCTGACAATGAAGTTTGGATTAAAGTTGAACATAATCTTCCTCTTCTCAAAAACTGTTCTTGTTAGTAGATATACAAATAACTGTACACTCCACATAATAGATAAATATTCATGTCAGAAAATGAAACACAGATGCACAATACATGACAGTGTTTTCAAATACAAAACCAATATAAATGCAGACTGTGAAAATAGAAAGAGATTCAGGATGTGTAAAATACTACACAGACTACAAATGTCTGTGGAATTGTTACAAACTTGTAGCCACAGGCATAATACAAATCATTCCACAGTGGGAAAGGAGAGATGCATTGAGACCTGCTCAAATACTGTCAAAATTGGCAGCAAACGGAATATTTTCTGCACAACATGACCTAAACCTGGCAAGATCTGGCCATGGGGTGATTGGAGTTTCTGACTTCTGACCAAGAGAACTTGGTGCCATAACATAACCCAAATGCACTTGGATTATTTTCACACTTGAAACTTTCCTTTGTAAAAGTTTAATTGCTTAAAAAAATACTTTTAAGCAGCTTTCTTGGCTCAGTCACGGCTGTTGACATAATTCAACTGTATACACGTGATCCAAGAACTATATTCACTTCTTAACCATTCAATTAATGGTTGGTATCAAAACTGTAGCGTTGTGAGTCCATATTGAGCATTCGGTTTTAAGAAACTTGCTTTATTTCGAGAAGGCAGAGTCCAGGCGCTGAGCAGTGATCACTTTATTAAACAAAAAGAAATTAATAAGTTAGAATAAAACTGTACAATGGGCCTTTAAAAAAAATCAAGAGTTTATAATTAAAGGAAAATGATAGGTGATCTTCCTTAAATATACAAAGGGAAATGATAGGAACTAGTGAGAGAATCTGATATGAGGGAATATAGTTACAAGGGGAGGATGCCAACTAAGTTTCACTTGCATCGAGTTTTTCAAAATATCCACCTCTTGTTGTCCATGATATGATATAGATGGTGGCCGTTGATGCGAGCAAGATGGCTCCTGCGAAAGAAATTTCTACAAAAGCCACTGTGCTGACCGTAAAATATTAAACAAGAAATGAGTATCACCACTGGTCACCAAGACTGAGCAAACTTCGAGACTGACACCAAAATCTTTCGAATTGAGGTGATTAAGAACACCTTACTGGGACTAGAGCATTTCTGGAATTCTCTACCCTCAAGGGTTGTGGAGGTTAGACTATTGGAGCTATTACGAGGGGAATTAGATACATTTTTGAAGGATCAGAGGATTGAGGACTTTGGGGAGCTGGATGGGGCAGATAAGGCATGACCATACTGATTGACAGATTGGCCTGTTCCTGTTTTCTTATGTTCACTTATTTATTCCTTTACTCTCCCTTGTTTCACTCTGTACCCTCGCTCTCCAGCATCTCATCCTTGCAAAGTCCTGGCTTCAGTTACATTGGTTTAGGGGAGAGGATGGTAGAAGCATTGCAATCTATTCAGCACTTTTGGGATGGGGCAGATGACGTTATTCAAGAGAATTTAAAAAAAACACAGTAATTACATTAATCATAAGAATGTAAATCGCTGCCAACACGGCAGTATTTTATAACAATTTAGATATGCATTAAATATGCTAGACTACAGCCAATTGTTAGGAACAGCGTACATAAGAATTATTAGTGGCATTGTGAATGGATTAGTGGCTTGTAAAATGTTTATTGTATGCTTTACCTATTTATTCCAGGCAGCAGGACAACACAAAGCATGCCACTGGGTATTCCTCTGAAGAGCCGTCCAACTCGTCGATCCAGAGTCCGCATCACATTTTTCACCTCTTGCTCCTATTCAATATAACATATTTTAGCAACAGGGCCAGAAATAAGAATTACATTTGACTCTCTGCAACCTGTTGCTCTCCTGTAGCCCACATTCCCTGTTACTATTCTGGACCAGTCCTTCAGAATGGCATCATCAGATAACGCTCAGTGTTTTTGGGCTTTAAACCTTAAATGTTTCTCTGGAGTTCTACTGATACTAAATGCAGCACAAGAGGAAGGTAGGACATTTATTTTGATCTCAAGTTATCAATAAAGCTCCTCAACTCCTGCATGGCCAATTTAATTGCAAGTTAAGGTTTTCCACACCTCCCGCCCATACCCAGCCCAAGTGTTTTGAATCATTTTGTTCTGTTTACAACTATTATGCATTACTTACACCAAAAGTGAAGTGGGTACCCTAATCCATATGCTTTAAACAAAATCAGCTGATCTGGAGCTTGTACTAGATTAGATTGTTGTCATAAACACTCAGTGACCACTTTATGAGACATCTCCTGTACCTAATTGTGTCCTCTGGTTTTAAACACTCCCACAATAGGAAACATCCACTCCACATCCACACTGTCAAGGCCTTTCATCAGTCATTAGGTTTCAAGGAGCTCATCCCTCATTATTCTGAATTGCAGTGAATACAGGTTCAATAACGAGGCTACTGAGCGTACGTTCATGGTCTTCTGCTGCTGTAGCCCATCCACTTCAAGGTTTGACATGTTGTGCGTTCAGAAATGCTCTTCTCCACACCACTGTTGTAATGCGTGGTTATTTGAGTTACTGTCGCCTTCCTGTTAACTTGAACCAGTCTGGCCATTTTCCTCTGACCTCTCTCATTAACAAAATATTTTGGCCCATAGTACTGCCGCTCACTGGATTTTTTTTTTGATTTTTCACACCATTCTCTGAACTCTAGAGATCACATTTCTTCCCCATTCTGACGTTTGGTCTCAACAGCAACTGAACCTCTTGACTATGTCCGCATGATCTTATGCTTTGAGTTGCTGCCATCTGATCAGGGATTAGATATTTGTATTAACAAGCAGGTGCACAGGTGTACCTAATAAAGTGGCCACTGAGTGTATTATCAGGGAGCATGTAGCTCACAGAGTAAACAGGACAATAAATACAAGTGATGAGGGCAAAGCACAGCATGGTGCAAAAATTGTATAGTGCAATCTGAGGTAGTCTAAAATGAAATGTTAATAATAGATGGCTCCATCCTCTCAACCGGCCTAAAGAGGCTTTATAAAGGTTTTTAGGATTAGCACAGCTGAAACTTACACATTGAGAAAGCTTCTCTTTTTTCCTCTCAGAGGACTGACTGCTTAGAGACAGAGTGTCAGATATCCTGGGGCTGACAGCAGTGTAGGATTCCTGAGTGGCCCAGGTCTGAAGGTGATATGGTGTGAGTGCTCTTCGAACACTGAGGTAACTGTTCTTCAGTTCTGTTCCATTCATGGCTGCTTGAGCGTTCAAGGCACTCTCAGGGCTTCCATATTCTGGAAGACAAACACAAAGTTCAGCAATTACATGAGATTTGCTTCACAAAATTAAGAAGTTCAAAGTAAATTTATTATTAAATTATGTATATTTTCTTGCAGGCATTCACAGAACAGAGAAACACAACAGAATCAATGAAAAACTACACACAAATGTGCAAAAGGAGACAAGATATCCAAAAAAAGTAATAAATAATACTGGAAACATAAATTGTAGAGTCATTGGAAGTAAGTCCGTAAGTTGTGGAATAATTTCAGAGTTAAGGTTAGTAAAGTTATCCACACTGGTTAACTTCACTAACCTGATGGTCAGCGGGTAATAACTACTCCTAAACCTGGTGGTGTGGGACCCAAGGCTCCTGTACCTCCTTTTTGATGGCAGCACTGAGAAAATGGCATGACCTGAACAGTGGGGGTCCTTGAGGATGGAAACTGCTTTCTTGTGGCAATGCCTCTATTAGATGTGCTCAACAGTGGTGAGGGCTTTGCCTGTGATAGACTGGGCTGTGTCCAGCTCTATTTGTCAAGTCGTTATGCAATGTTAAATTAGGTCATTATGCTACCTTTATGATCCACACAAGCCAATCTTTGCTCTTCTTCATCCGAAAGCAAGGGACTGGGCTCGCCGAGGAGTCATGATCAATACCACCCTTCTGTGTTGCTACATTCCTCTAAATATAACGCTGTCCCAATATCCTCTACAGCTTAACACCAAATGAACTTACACAACCTCTTTTTAATCACATCTATGAATGCAAAATAACGGTAAAAATAATTTTTGTAAGACTATTTTGCAGCTCCTCCAAAATAGTTCCAACACAAAGGATTTCTGGCTGGTTCCCAAGATACACAACAGGCAAATCTGAATCCTTATTGTCCAACTCAACTATGGAAAGTGCCAAAACAAGGTTTGAATTACAATTCAAATTCCAAGAAGCAAACACAGCATAGCTTCAAGTATTTATCCTCACACATTAAAAAAATTGAACTCTTATAAAGTTAACTATTAATTTCCAGAATTCCACAGTAAAAATACCTCAGCAGATTTGCCCGCAAACAACATGATGGATTTTCATTTATCCGTGGCCCAAATTCCCTGGATCTATATAAGAATGGCCATTCGCATATTCTCATTGGCCACTTTATCAGGTACCTGCTAATATGTATGTTTATGTTGTTGTCTATTGCCGCTGTAGCCCATTCACAAATTTCAATGTGTTGTACATTCAGAGATGCTCTTCTGCACACCACTGTTGTAACACGTGGTTATCGGAGTTGCTGCTGCTTTCCTGTCAGTTTTTCGCACCATTCTCTGTAAACTCTAGACTACTCTGTATGAAAATCCCAGGAGATCAGCAGTTCCTGAGATACTCAAACCACCCAGTCTGGTACTAACAATCATTCCATTGTCAAGGTCATTTAGATCACATTTCTTCCCCATTCTGATGTTTGCTCTGAACAACTGAACCTCTAGACCATGTCTGCATACTTTTATGCACTGGGTTGCTGTCACATGATTGGCTGATTAGATATTTGCATTAATGAGCAGGTGTACAAGTGTACCTAATAAAGTGGCCACTGAGTGTAATCACAAACAACAGAAAATCTGCAGATGCTGGAAATCAAAGTAATACACACAAAATGCTGGAGGAACTTAGCAGGTCAGGCAGCATCTATAGAAAAGAGTAAACAGTAAACAGGACTGATGAAGGGTCTTGGCCTGAAAAGGTTGGCTGTTTACTCTTTTCCATAGATGCTGCCTGGCCTGCTGAGTTCCTCTAGCAATTTCGTGTGTGCCACTGAGAGTATATAAGGTTTTAGTTTATAAACTTAGCAAGATGCCAGTTCATAACTTCAAAATTTTCACAGTGTAAGAGCCAAGTCTCTGCCAACAGTGAACCAGCAATGAGGACATTTGGTGACCCAGCATCTCTTCTTGGGTAGCTCTTCATATTTAACTAGATAAGAAATCTTCCACTTGGAGAATACCAGGTACAAACCAATATTCTGTCAACCCGAGGTAGCATTTTTGAGAATGAACACACTTGAGTGTTAATGTAAAGCAAAAAAAAAGGTTTTATGGTTCTTTCATTATTCTATATATTGGCATGTGAGTCCCAGGTATACAGTTTAACTTAAATTAATTATGACAGAATTATCAAATGCTTTAACCAATTTGAACTGTTGATCTACTCACTGATAAAACAATCCTTATTCTTTGCACTAGGTTTATCACCCACAG
This sequence comes from Mobula birostris, assembly GCF_030028105.1. NCBI lineage: Eukaryota > Metazoa > Chordata > Chondrichthyes > Myliobatiformes > Myliobatidae > Mobula > Mobula birostris. The sequence goes on along the minus strand of NC_092378.1, from coordinate 142,601,742 downwards.
AAATTACTGCTTCAATGTGTCCAAATTGGCTAAATTTCTCTGCAATGTCTTCCAAAGTCAACAGACTTTGCTGAATTCCAGCCACATAAACAACAGCCTGATTTGTGACGTCTTTCTCTAGTTTCTTTAGGATTGTTTCACAATCCAAGGACTTTTCGCTCATAGGTCTTTGAACCTGGAAAGATAGAAGAAATGTGTTTTAATTCTCAATTGTCTTGAGCAGTAACATTGTTAGGAATATGTTTGGGAGAGTGGATGATGCCCTTAATCTGAATCAAAGTTTAAACACGTGGAAAGGAAAATCTTTCCTGTCGTCAGGTGTAAAATTCCTATGAAAATGAGTCTAGGCACAATTAATTCATGGATGAATGCTCTATTTCTACACCTGGAAACTGCCTCGGTCTGGCTCTACCTCCAGCACTATCTGCTCTTAAGCTCTCTCTAGCTCTGGCTCTATCTCTATCCCATCCAACTTACTCAGAGACACGAGGATGGTTGGTGTGGAAAGAGGCACATTTAAGTCACACAATAAGTCAAATCAATGGATAAAGTTTTATATATTTATATTTTCAGAAGCTGATATATAGAATCCAGTAAAATACAATCAGAAAATCATGTCTATGAACCTAAAAAAACAACTTATTCTGAGCCTCAATATTGATGGACAGTGCAGCTCAATGCCATCTTGACCCAAATAGCAGTTCTTGCCCCTTCCTCTTCATTTACTGCCCCTGACCACTACCTCTTACTCATATCTGTCCCTAAACATTAACCTGACCCCCTAACTCCCATGTTTCCCCAAATCATCACTATGAACCCAAAAAATAACTAGTCAAGCCATGACATCGAAGGACAATGTAGTTCTACACCATCTTGATCTGAATCTGAATTTGTGGTGACAGAAACATCATGTAGGAATTACACAGCAGAAAGCATTGTGGCCAAGCTATACTGTGCTGGCATTTATTCCCATTAAAGGCTGAAACTCTAACATTACTGTCTACCCCTGATCAGTTAATCTGTTATTCTTGTTCTCTTTTCTCCATATACACTGAACGGCTATCCACTTCAAGGATCAATATATTGTGTGTTATTGTCATAGAACACAGGACATAGAACAGGATAGCCCATGAACAGGTCCTTCAGCCCACAATGTTGGTGCTGGACAGTTTAAATTAGGAATCAAATAGCCAACTAAACTAATCTCTTCTGCTAACATAATGTCCATATCCTTTGTCATATTCATGTATCTATCTAAATGTCTCTTAAAAGTCCCTAATGTTTCTGCCTCTACCGTCACCCCAGGCAGTGCATTACAGGTACCCACCACTCTGTGTGAAAAAATCTTGCCCCACACACCTTCTTTGAGATAAGTCTCTCTTAACTTAAATGCATGCCCTCTGATATTAGACATTTCAAACCTGGGAAAAAGATACTACTCTATCTATGCCTCTCATAACCTTATAATCTTTATCAGAGCTCCACTCAGCCTCCGCTGCTCAAGAGAAAACAACCCAAATTTGTTCAATCTCTCGTTGTAACACATGCCCTCTAACCCAGACAGCATCCTGGTAAACCTCTTCTGAACCCGCTCCAAAATCTGGACATCCTTCCTATAATGGGGCAACTAGAAATGTATGCACTACTGCAGATATGGCCAGATAAAGATGCAACATAACTTCCTGACTCTTGAACTGAATGGCTTGAATAATAAAGGCAAGCACACCCTCTGCCTTTTTAACCACCTCGTCAATCTGTGTAGCCACTTTCAGGGAGTTATGAACTTGGACCCCAAGATCCATCTGCTCATCAATACTGTTTTGTCCTGAACAGTGTATTGTCTCTTTACACTTAACCTTCCAAGGTGGAACTCTTAAACTTTAACTGGGTTAAACTCCATCTGCCATTTCTCTGCCCATGTCTGCAACCGATCTGTATCCCATTGTATTCTTTGCCCGTCTACTACACCATCCACAACACAATAAATATATGTATCATCTACAAGCATATTAAAGCACCCACCACATTTTCATTCAGGCCAATTATATACATATCCATCATCAACACATACTGTGCCGTATGACATGGGTGACCGTGGTCTATTACCATGATTATTCCTGGCAAAGTTTTCTACAGAAGTGGCTTGCCATTGGCTTCTTCTGGGCAGTGCCTTTACAAATGAGTGACCCCAGCCATTATCAATACCCTTCAGAGATTATATGCCTGGTGTCAGTGGTCGCACAACCAGAACTTATGATATGCACCAGCTGCTCATACGACCATCCACCACCTGCTCCCATGATTTCACGTTACTCTGATCCGGGGGTGCTACACCTGACCCAAGGATAACCTGTGGGTTAGTGGAATGATCTTACACCTCCTTTGGTAGAAATGCATCTCTATCCTGCCACTCAATATACATATCCAAGTTATTTACATATGCCCTCCTGTCAGCATGAAACAGACTGTCCATTCTCCTCTGACCTCTCATTAACAAAGCATTTTCACCCACAGAACTGCCACTCACTGGGTGTTTTCTGTTTCTCGCACCATTCTCCGTGAAATCTAGAGACTATTGTGCATGAAAATCCCAGGAGATCAGCAGTTTCTGAGCTACTCAAACCACCTGATTCGCACCAACATTCATTCCACGATCAATGCCACTTAGATCACATTCCTTTCCCATTCTGATGTTTGGTTTGACCAAACTTGCAACCTACAATGCTCCTGCTGTTCTCTGTCCCAAAATTTTGGCATTGTAGTTTACACTTGCAGAGGGAGGGGGGGTCTATAAATGAGAGCAGGTCTTAGTGGCAATTTATTTGAAGTCTTGTTGCACTTTTAAAGGAAATCCCATTTACGGAGCATTCTGCTGAATTTTTTAAAAGTTATGCTGATACATCAAGAAAGTTCCAGGAAATTCCTGGTGCCCGCTTCTATCTGTCTCTTCCCCAGCTCTTGAGAGTTGTTGCTTGCATGTGAAGAGCCATACCGGGATCGAGTTTGAGCTGAAAAATTGAGTACTCCTTCGTCTCCACAGGTGCTGCCTGACCCACTGAGTTCCTCCAGCAGTTCATTTGCTCCAGGTCTCAGCTGCATAATCCCAACCATCCAGGACATCTTCAAGAGATGGTGCTTCAAGAATTCATCCAGCATTGAGGACCCTCACCACTTGGAACATACCCGCTTCTCATTACTACCATCAGGGAGGAGGTACAGGAACCTGAAAATCCACACTCAACAATTCAGAAACAGCCTCTTTCCTCTGCCATCAGATTTCTGAATGGTCCACGAACCCTACCGCATTATTCCTCTTTTTGCACATCATTTATATCTTTTGGAAATTATAGTAATTTTTATGTCTTTGCACTGTATTGCTCCTGCAAAACAACACATTTCATGTCATATATGACAGTGATAATAAACTTGATTCTAACATTCTCTTTGTTCCATCCGATCACCTCCTCTGCCATTTAAACAACCTTCTTTCTCTCATTTCCTGATGGAGTCTTCAACTTAAAACATTTACTCTTTCTCTTTTCACGGATGCTGCCTCATCTGCTGAGTTTTTCATCAATCTCCACTTTTATTTAAGACTTTCAACACCTACAGTTTTAAAAAAAAATCATGCAATGGGTTATATATTGTAACACATTGGTTTAGTAAGGGTTCATAAGTTGTGGGTATGCTAAATTGGCACATCATTGCAATGTGTTGGTCACTGATGTAAACAATGCATTTCACTGTATGTTTCAATGTACATTTGATAAATAAAGCTCACCTTTATCATATTGTTATAAATACGGTTGACACTTATCGAAAAAACCCAAGATTATTTAGAATTTGTTAATTAACTTATTTGCATATCAAATGGAATCTAAATTTATAAATTAAATCATTGCAATGATAAATAAAAGTTCAAATGAAAAGAAAAAGTGGTCTGTGGTGTATGAATACAAGAATCTGGACCACATTTCAACTATTCTGGAGCCCTGTCGCAGGGAAGCAGCATCCACCATCAAGCACCCCCATCATACAGCAAATGCTCGCTTCTCACTGCTGCCATCAGGAAGGAGGTACAGGAGTCTAAGGTCCCACACCACCAAGCTGAGGAACGGTTATTACCCCTCAACCATCAGGCTCCTGACCCAGAGTGCATAACTTCACTCATCCTAACACTCAACTGATTCCCACCTATAGACCTGCTTCTAAGGGCTCTACAACTTATATTCTCAATATTATTTAGTTATTTACCTTAGTTTAGTTATTTTTTTCTTTTTTATATTTGCACAATTTGTTGTCTTTTATATATTGGTTGTTTGTCCATCTTTGTGTGTAATTTGTTATTGATTCTATTGCGTTTACTGTGTGTGGCCACAAGAAAAAGAATCACACGGTTATATGTACATGGTGACATATATGTACTTTGATAATAAATATATGTTGAAATTTGAACTTCATTGTGCACGAGAGAACTGTGTGTTGTTACCTTAATGAAGAATCCAGCCACAATGCTTCCATTCAGCGTTTCTACAGCAATCAATGCACTTTCCGGCACCTTGTATTGAACCCGCACATAAGGCTGCAAAGGGAATGACAGAAGTTACAGAACAGCTAGAACCACTTACTTGAAATTTCCTTTACCTAGTTCTTAGTTCATCTCTGTAAAATGATTATTTAAACAGTTCATTTCAGAATCTCAGTGGGTTCAAGTACCAGTTTAGCAAATGAGTTTGTAGAGTCATAGAACACTACAAACTCCACCATGGATGGTCCTAAGCCTGGCTGCGAAAGGAGAAGGGTTGGACATGGGATAGCAATCTCAGAGCTACAGAAACACCAGCAGAAGCTCCAAAGACTTCATCCCTGGCAAAGGAAGGAACTTTGCCTCGAAGATGTGTGCAGTCATGTGGTGAAAGCAGAAGCCCCAGGAATGATCAACTTTCGGCTCAGGACTGAGGACTCCGGTAAGCTGATGTCAGTGGCTTATGCCCCAATAGGGACGATTGGCTTAAGAAGACTAGGAACTCTATAACACAGAGAAAAGGCTCTTCAGTCCATCTCATCCATGCCAAATGTGTAGAGTAGCAAGTTTGTAAAACAGATCATGTTAGGTAGATTTAATGACCACTTTTTCCAGGAGGATTGACCGAGGGACAGAAGACCAAGAGAATTTTCCCACTCTCCGTACAGTATTCAATAACTATCCGAGTGATAGAAGTTAGCATTGTGTTACCTCAGAAGTTTGGCACCTCATAATACAGCGCATCACTGTACAAGACAGGAGTGCCAACCCAGAGTTTGCATACATGACTCAGGTGGCAATACCATCCTTAGGAAATCAAATTAGTATTAATAATGTGAAAGATGAATTCTTGGAATACACACTATGTGCAGACTCACTATTCTTTTCTTTTTAAATCTTTTTATTGAATAAGTATACAAAAAGGTAAGCCATATAGGCACTAATACACTGTTAGAATATAATAAAATTACAGGAGATATTAATACAAAAATGATACAAACAATGTAATTTAAACATAACGTACCAAGGTAACATAATAGTATACTAATTTTTATATATATATACCAATAGAGAAAAGGGAAAAAAAAACCCCAAAAAAAACCCCACCGTGCAACTAACTAAAAGCAAAGCAAAGCAATGGGCTAACTTGAAACCAAACAGAGTTAAAAAACTTAAAATCATGTCCTCAATCCCGACCTCCATTAAAAACAGTAAAAAAAAAATGAGAAGGGTATATATTACATTAAATGAAAATATTGAATAAAAGATCTCCAGGTCTGTTCAAATTTAAATGAGGAGTCATAAAGATTGCTTCTAATTTTCTCCAAATTCAAGCATAATATCGTCTGAGAAAACCAAAAAAAGGTAGTTGGAGCATTAAGCTCTTTCCAATGTTGTAAGATACATCTTTTCGCCATTAAAGTAAGAAATGCAATCATTCTACGGGCTGAAGGAGAAAGATTACTGGAAATTTTAGGTAGTCCAAAGATAGCAGTAATAGGGTGAGGAGAGATATCTATATTCAATACCTTGGAGATAATATTAAAAATGTCTCTCCAAAAAGTTTCCAGAGTAGGACAAGACCAAAACATATGAGTTAAAGAGGCTATCTGCCCCGGACATCTATCACAAAAAGGATTAATATGAGAATAAAAGCGAGCTAATTTATCTTTGGACATATGTGCTCTATGAACAACTTTAAATTGAATTAGGGAATGTTTAGCACAGATAGAGGAAGTATTGACTAATTGTAAAATCTGCCCCCAGTCATCCACGGAAATGATAAACCCCAATTCCTGTTCCCAATCTACCCTAATCTTATCAAATGGAGCTTTCCTAAGTTTCATAATAATATTATAAATCATAGCCGATGCATCTTTCTGACATGGATTAAGGTTAATTATAGTATCTAAAATGTATGTAGGAGGAAGCATTGGAAAGGAAGAAAGTATAGTAGGAAATTCCTAACTTGTAGATATCTAAAAAAATGTATTCTTGATAAATTATATTTATTAGATAATTGTTCAAAAGACATAAGGGAACCATCTAAAAATAAATCCAAAAACCGTGAAATACCCTTAGTCTTCCAAATTTGAAAAGCACGATCCGTAAAAGAGGGAGCAAAAAATATGTTACCTAAAATAGGAATCGCTAGCCCAAATTGGTTAAGATCAAAAAATTTTCTGAATTGAAACCAAATACGTAAGGTATATTTAACTATCGGGTTAGACACCTGTTTAAGGCGTTTCAAATCAAAAGGAAGAGAGGAACCTAAAATAGAGCCAAGTGTATAACCCTGAACAGATTGTAATTCCAATGCTACCCATTTAGGAATGGATAGTATATCCTGGTCAAGTAACCAAAATTTCATATGTCAAATATTAATTGCCCAATAATAAAATCTAAAGTTAGGTAATGCTAAGCCTCCATCTTTCTTAGCTTTATGTAAATGTATTTTACCCAGTCTCGGGTTTTTATTTTGCCAAATAAATGAAGAAATTTTGGAGTCAACTTTATCAAAAAAAGATTTTGGAACAAAGATTGGTAATGCCTGAAATATATATAAAAATTTTGGCAAAAAAAACATCTTAACTGCATTAATACGACCAATCAAAGTTAAATATAAAGGAAACCATTTAGAAGAAAGTTGAATAATATGGTCAATTAATGGTAAAAAGTTAATCTTAAATAAATCTTTGTATTTACAAGTAATTTTAATCCCAAGATATGAAAAATAATTATTAATCAATTTAAATGGAAAGTTATGATATAAGGGAAGTTGTTTATTAATCGGGAAAAGTTCACTCTTACTAAGATTTAATTTATAACCTGAAAAAAGACCAAATTGTGCTAATAGCTCTAAAACAGCAGGGATGGATTTTTGGGGATTAGAAATATATAAAAGTAAGTCATCAGCATAGAGTGATATTTTATGGGACTTTAAGCCCCGAGTTATCCCAATAATATTTGGAGATTCTCGAATGGCAATTGCAAGAGGTTCTAATGCAATATCAAATAATAAAGGACTAAGAGGACAACCTTGTCGAGTACCTCGAAAAAGAGGGAAAAAAGGTGAGCTTAAAGAGTTAGTACGGACCGAGGCCACAGGAGAGTGATATAACAGTTTAATCCAGGATATAAATTTCGAGCTAAAATTAAACATTTCAAGCACCTTAAATAAATAATAAGGCCATTCTACTCTATCAAAAGCTTTCTCAGCATCTAAAGAGATAACACACTCAGGAACATTTTGTGAGGGAGTATAAACAATATTTAACAGTGTGCGAATATTATAAAAAGAGTAACGACCTTTAATAAAACCCGTTTGGTCTTCTGAAATAATAAAAGGAAGTACTTTTTCTAATCTATTTGCTAATAACTTAGAAAAAACTTTAGAATCAACATTTAATAAAGATATTGGCCTATAAGATGCACATTGAGCAGGATCTTTATCCTTCTTTAATATTAGAGAGATTGACATTCTATTGAAAGATTCAGGAAGTTTACCAAGTTTTAATGAAGCCTCAAAAACCCTACAGAACCAAGGGATTAATGAAGGTGCGAAACATTTATAAAATTCTACGGTAAACCCATCAGGGCCAGGAGCTTTCCCCAAATTCATAGAGAAAATAACATTCTTAATCTCATCCGTGGTAATGGGAGTATCTAACACAGAAGACATATCCTGTGAAATCTCAGGGAAGTCTAGATTATCTAAAAAATCATTCATATATTTAGAATCTCGAGGAGACTCTGATTGATATAAGGAAGAATAAAAATCACAGAAGGTTTGATTAATCCCCACATGATCAAGTATCAGTCGGTCATTTTGGTTATAAATCTGATTAATTTGAGAATTAGCATAATTAGACTTCAGTTGATTAGCCAACAGTTTGCCAATTTTGTCACTGTGTACATAAAATTCACTTCTTGTTTTCTTAATTGGTTTACAACCGAGGACGAAAGTAATAAACTGTGTTCCATTTGAAGTTCAGTTCTTTGTTTATATAACTCCTCAGGAGCTATAACATATTTCTTATCAATTTCCTTAATCTTGTCCACAATTACCAACTCCTCCTGCTTCAGCTTCTTCCTCAAAGCAGCAGAATACGAGATAATCTGACCACGAATATAAGCTTAAAAAGTATCCCAAAGAATGTTCACAGAAATATCCTCTGTATAGTTAATTGTAAAAAAAGATCAATCTGTTCATTCATAAAGTTAACAAAGTCCGAGTCCTGAAGCAACAGCAAATTAAAACGCCATTGTCTATTATTTTGTGTATTGGCCTGAATTTTAATAGAAAGCTTAAGTGGATCATGATCCGAAATGGTTATAGAGTCATAATCACATTTAATCACTGAAGAAATAAGACGAGAATCAATAAAGAAATAATCAATTCTTGAATAGGAATGGTGAACATGTGAAAAAAAAGAAAAATCTTTTTCCTGAGGATGCAAAAAACGCCAAATATCCGTCGACCCAGAATCAGAGAGGAATGAATTAATCAAAGTTGCAGATTTATTAGGTAAGGTCCATAGAGGAGCCGAACGGTCCAAAGCTGGAGATAAACAGGTATTAAGATCTCCGCCCCAGATCAATGAAAACTCATTCAAATTCGGGAACTGATTGAATAATGATTTATAAAATTCCAGACAGTCCATATTAGGAGCATAAACATTAACCAAAACTACCTTTTTATTAAATAGTAGACCACTAACCAATAGAAATCTACCATTCGGATCAGAAATAATATCATGTTGTATAAAAGTAACTGAGGAGTCTATAAAAATAGAGACGCCTCGAATCTTAGCATTGGAGTTCGAATGAAACTGTTGTTCCTTCCAGAATTTAAAAAAATGTAGTCTGTCCCCCCTCCGCACATGGGTCTCTTGTAAAAATAAAATTTGTGCTTTAAGTCTCCGGAACACTTTAAAAACTTTTTTCCTTTTAATAGGATGATTAAGACCATTAGTATTCCAGGAGACAAAATTAATAATAGACTCCATAAACCCTAAAGTCAACTCGCAACAAGGAGGATTGACGATAGGCTCGACCCACGAACCCGGAAAGGGAACAGAACAGGTAAGAGATACCGGGAAGAAGAATGCAACCAATACTTCAATAATGTACATAGCCCAAGAAGAAAGAAACTAAAACGTGAAGCCCCTCCCACCACCCCCCATCCCATGACCCCAAGGCTAAATCTAACACAGACCAGCCCGAAAGAAGCAAGCACTAAAACTACCCCCATGACTTCCGGTATACGCTCCCTAAAAAAGGTGTAAATATAAAAAAGATCAGCTAATTATAAAACAGTAAAAGAATAAAAAAAAGTAACTCAATTAAAACAAACACATAATATAACAGAGTAAAAGCCAGAAAATATAAAAAAAACCGCAACAAACCTCAGACCCATGAGTAAACAAAACAAAAAAAATGAGATTATTAACATAAACTAATTATGAAAACCTACAAATCAAAGTAGATTTAAAAACTACAAAATTTAAGGCCACAAAGGAAATACGTAAAATGACGGTGAGGAAATAACCACCCAGAATCCCCTGGGAAAAAGAAAGGAATGATGCAGTTAAAAAGAAAGTTTAGCAACCATATTAAATAATCAAAAATAAACTTTTCTGCCCATATAGGGCAAAAAAAAAATTAAAACTGACAAATTCACAACCTCCGATCAACGGAGATAGTTAAAAATTACGATTAGGATGTCGAAGGTGAAAATTGATCCAGATAACTCTGGGCATCCGATGGAGATTCAATAAAACGGAGGGCTCCATCCAACGTACGACGTGCTGGGTAAAGCAGCGCTGGTTTTAAATCCATCTTGTAGAGTTCCGACATCACAGACCTGTAACGAACCCGTCGATCCCGGATTGGTTTACTGAAATCCTCCACGAATCGGAACTTAAGATCCAGAAAATCAATGTAACCTTTAGATCGAACGAAACAAAACAGTTTCTCCTTGTCTTGAAAGTAATGAAAACGTAAAATGACATGTCGAGGTTTATCTGACCTAAGTGAGTATGATGGAACTCTGTGAACACGATCCAATAACGGTGGTTGGTCAGGAAATACAGTAGGAAATGCATCTTTTAAAAGTTGAGAAAAATACTTCATAGGGTTATCAGATTCAACAGCTTCACGCACCCCAATCATTCGAAGATTCTGCCATCGCATTCTGGATTCTAAGTCAGAGTTTTTAAAGGTCAGAAAGTCGAGTTTCTTCTTCATTACATTAATTGTTTCTTCAATTTTCTCCATCTTGAGCTCACTTTGTTGCGTGGATTTTTGAAGATCAGATATAGCCGACTGATGTTCCGTAATAGATATTTGTATCTTCTCGATTGAATCGGCAATTTTCTGGAAACTAATTGAAATTTCCTCACGAATCAGCTCCGTAATAGAGGTTGAAATTTCCCTTTGAATTAGCTCCAATATAGCTTTCAAAGTCACCGGTGGTTCAGTCGGAGGGAAATCGGTACCTTTCGGTCTAACCGGAGGTTTGCCGTCCTTCCCGTTTTTTCCATTCTTAGACATAGCAGACCTTAAAAACATCCGATTATCGAAGAGCCCAATTTGTTTCAAAGTATTGTAAAAGTTGATGCCTTAATGGTTAATTAAAATATAGCTGATCATAAGAAGAAAAACTCAGAGGTAATGGAGTGAGTCAAGAACGCGACTTCACTCCATGAGCGCTACCGGAAGTCCCCCAGACTCACTATTAAATCTAAAGTAACTTTTTTCCCCCGATTGGCTTTATTTGAATGAAAATAGGATCAATTGGGAAAATGTTTAGTTTAGATCTTACACAATGAAATAGAAAAGGGTTGCTTATTGTGTTGTAAAGGGGACCCCAGGGAAACGGTGACTATTATTTATGGCTGAATTTTAAATTACTTTCAAAAATGACACAAATCAATCTAAAACCAAGGTCTTCAGTCTAAATAAATAAAATGATTAAGGTATGAAAGGCACCTCAGCTACATCAGACCAGCAAACTACATTAAAAAAAATGTCAGCAGACAGGAAAAAATTAACACAAATAAATACAGGAATAATATCAGCAACAATACGTAATATTTAAGGGACAAAAATACGGCAAGAATAATGGTTCAGCTATGGAGAAATTAATAATATATTTAAGGAAAATGCTTATAAACTTGCTAGAAAGACAAGAACATTAAAATGAGAAGACTACAATATAAAAGCAGATTAAAGTGCTGTGATTTCAAAAGGCATTGTTCAGACCATATTTGGAGCATGGAGACCAGCTTTGGGCCCCCTATTAGACCATAAGACCTTAAGATATAGGAGCAAACAAGAATCAATCTTGACCAATCAAGAATCTATCAACTTCTGCCTTAAAGACTCCACAGCTGCAAAAGGCAAAGAATTCCACAGATTCACCATCTCAGAAAGGACATGCTGACATTCGAGAGGGTCCTGTGGAGGTGTATGAGAATGATCCCAGGAATGAAAGGGTTAAAGCATAGGCGCATTTGATGGCTCTGTGCCTGAACTCGCTGGAGTTTAGAAGAATGAGGGGGTATCTCATACCTTCTGTATTTTGAAATGTCTAGATAGAGGGGACTTGGAGAAGATGTTTCCAATAGTGGGAGTGCCTAGGGCCAGATGGCACAGCCCCAGAATAGAAGGGGGAATCCCTTTAGAACAGAGGTGAGGCAGAAGTTCCTTAGGCCAGAGGATGATGAATCTGTAGAATTCATTGTTACAGATTTTTTAAGTGGAGGGCATCAAAGATCACAGAGAAGGCATTAGAATGGAGTTGGGAGGGGATACTAAATCAGTCATGATTGAGTGGCGTAGCGAACTTGATGCACCCAACGGCATAATTCTGCTCCAATGACTTATGGTATAAAAAACAATAAATTAAAGAACTTTCCAGAATTCAGCAAATGATAAACAAGGGCAAAATAGAACACAAGGGAAATCTAACAGGAAACAAAATCAGAAGGAACAGACAAAGGAAAAGACTAAAAAGACAGGAGAATTTATGGTAGGCTATAGAGCAGCAACAATAAATCCTTTATTCTCTTGTCAACAAAGAAGAGGGAAATAACCTGCTGGAACTAGTGATGCAAGAATAAACCAGGTCCTTCTCAGACTGGGTTCCACTGGAATCAGTGCTTAGACTTCAACTATTTACAAACGTATAATCTGTATTAATGATTTGGCTAAGGGGAACAAATGTAACGTTGCCAAGTTTGACGATGGTATGGCACAAATTCTAAGCTGCAAGAAGAAAGCAAACAGGTTGCAAGGGAGGTTGACAAACCAAGTGAGTGGGTTACAACAGAGCAGAAAACTTACTAAAAAAAAAGGCCCGGAAATACTGAGCTTTTTGTAAATGGAGAGAGATGAGCAATGTTGTTACATAAAGGGAATGTGGTGTCCTTGTACACTTCGTTAAAAGCTAACATGCAGGAACAGCAGGCTATTAAGAAGGTGACTGTTATGTTAGTCTTTACAGCAAGAGAATTTGAGAACATGTAAAGATTCTTATCACAATTATATAGGGCATATGTAAGACCACACCTGGAGTATTCTATACAGTTTTGGTCTACTCATGTAAAGCAGATTTTACTTTCTATGGATGAAATGCAGTGAAGATTTACCATGCTTGTTCACAAGGTGGCAGGTATGCCATTGAAAGATACAAAATTTTTTGAAAGTTTGACAGGGTAGGTAATTGCTAACCTCGAACTATAGAGTTATCACGGTCTCAAGGTAAGGAGGAGAGATTTTTTTATATTAAAAGGGCGATGAATCTCTGGAACTTGTTCCTTTCAGGACTGTGGAGACTCAGTCACTGAATACATTCTAAATAGTGGACTGCAGCAACAAAAGCCGATCAATGCAATGTATTGTCAAAGACTGCCGACTCTGATCTTTCCAAGCCAGGTGGCCACCTGTCATTGCAACCAATTGCATTTACACACAAGCACCTATCATAAACTGTATTTCCTGCGAGATTAATGTTTAAGTAACATACACCCAGTGGCACTTTATTAGGTACACTTGTACACCTGCTCATTAATGCAAATATCTAATCAGCCAATTATGTGCCAGCAACTCAATTCATAAAAGCATGCAGACATGGCCAGGAGGTTCAGCTGCTGTGCAGATAAAACATCAGAAATGGGGACGGAATGTGATCTTACAGACTTTGAGCATGAAAAGATTGCTGGTGCCAGATGAGGTGGTTTGAGTATTGCAGAAGCTGCCGATTTCCTGAGATTTTCATGCATAACAGTGTCTAGAGTTTACAGAGAATGGTGCGAGAAACAAAAAATATTCAACCAGTGGCAGAGCTGTGGGCGAAAATGTTTTGTTAATGAGAGAGGTCAGAGGGCAATGGCCAAGTTGGATCAAGATAACAGGAAGGCGATATGTAACTCATATAATAACCACACATTATAAAAGTGGTGTGCAGAAGAACATCTCTAGATGCACAACATATCAAACCTTGAGGTGGATGGGCTACAGCAGCAGAGATCCATATTCATACACTCAGGGGTTACTCTTTTAGTTTTAGGAGATTCCTAATAAAATACACACTAAGCATGTATGTCCATTCTGCATTATTCTGAGCAACTATGTTATTCTCTAGTTTAATATATAGGCTAAAGTTATTACAAAAATTACTAAAGCATAAGACACTACCCTTTCTGTAATTACTGCACATACCTCGTACGTTTCTGTAGTAACAGTGACAGAACTGATGGAACCACAATTTCTGAATGTTCTTTTAACAGATTTTAAACAGAAATCCTTACAGAATGGTCCAACATACACAGTACACATCTCTGACAACATCTGTTGCATCTGTAGAGAAATTTGAAAAGAAAAATTAATTAAGATCTGTCAATGATGTAGGGCAGTGATCCCTTAACAAATGCCTACAGACACATTAGCCAAAGGATTTGGGATTTGATGGTGAAATTAGAATTTATTGGCTATTCCTTAAAATCAATGATAAGGTGGCCATGGTGAATAAAAGATGACAGGGTAGATGCAGAGCTCATGTATTGCCTGACCCGAGTGCCTAGAACTAGGGTGGTCACAGTCTCCAGATAAATGGGTTGGCCATTCAGAACAGAAATGAGGAGAAATGCTCTTATCCAGAGAGTGGAACTCATTGAAATTCCTAACCTTGAAACACATTGCTGATCTTTCTATGTCGCTGGGTCTATATTCTTTAAATCCCTCTCAGATAATGCTTTGGGAGTGCCTTCAGCATAAGGAATGGCAGCTCACCATCGCCTTCTTGTGAGCAATTTGGGATGGACAAAAACATAGAATAGTATAGCACAGTACAGACTCTTCAGCCCATGATGTTGTTTTGACCTTTCAGCTCCTCCAAGATCAATCTAACCCTTCCCTCCTATATAGCCCTCCATTGCCCCCCCCCCCATCACCCAGGACATGACCTCTTCTCATTGTTCCCACCAGGAAGGATGTAGCTGAAGGTACACACTCAGCGATTCAGCTTCTTTCCCTCTGCCATCCCCTTCCTAAATGGCCATTGAATCCATGAACACTACCTCACTTTCTTTTTATTATTTCTGTTTTTTTCACTACTTTCAATTTAATTATTTAAGATATATATATTTTTCCTGCAATTGATTTACTTATTTTTTTCTATATTACCATGTATTGTATTATACTGCGGCTAAGTTAACAAATTTCATGACAAATGCCGGCGATAATAAACCTGATTCTGATTTTTCTTTCATCCATGTGCCCATCTAAGAGTATCTTAAATGTCCCTAATGTACCTGCCCTTACCACCACCCGAAAAGTATGATCCATGCACCCACCACTCTCTGAATGAAAAACCCACCTCTGACATTCCCCCCATAACTTCCACCAATCAATTTAAAAGTATGTCCTCTCATATTAGCCATTGCCACCTTGGAAAAAAGACTATCTATGCCTTTTATCATCTTGTACACTTCTATCAAGTCTCCTTTCATTTTCCTTCGTTCCAAATAGGAAAGCTCCAAATATCTGCTGGCTTTGCTTGCAATGTTCAGATCCCAAAACGAAAAAAGCAAAACATGGATCAAGAGAAGCTGGGATTGAATAAGAGAGTGGAGACAAGGCCAAACAAATGTTTACTAATTTAATGAATGGTAGAGTAGGCTTGAGAGTCTATTTGCCTAAGTCAGTGGGTCCAGAGGAGGTTCACGAGAATGATCCCAGGAATGAAAGATTTAATATATGAGAAGCATTTGTTGGCTATGGGCCTGTACACACTGCGTTTAGAAAAGTGAGGCTGGGGGGGGGAATTTCAATGAAACCCATCAGATGTTGAAAGGCCTAGACAGAATGGACGTGGAGAGGATGTTTCTAATAGCAGGCGGGATGGAGGGGGGGGTGGGTGGGGGTGCAGTCTAGGACCAGAGGCACAGCTCAGAATACGAGGATGTCCCTTTAGAATAGAAATGCAGAGAAACTTCTTTAGCTGGGGGTATGAATATGTGGAATTCATGGCCACAAAAGGCTGTGGAGGCCATATCATTGGGTATATTTAAAGCAGAAGTTGATAGATTCTTGATAGGTAAGGACTTCAACGGTTATGAGGAGAAGGCAGGAGAATGGGGTTGAGAGAGAAAATAAATCAGCAATGACGGAATAATGGAGTAGACTTGAATGGGTCGAGTGGCCAGGTTCTGCTCCTATGTCTTGTGGTCTAACTACCCCTCCGATATCTTATATATGTCCTCTTACAGATTTACTCTCACAGTTTTGGCATGGTAAGTATTTCAATATGAAGATATGATGGATGTACTTCAAGTCAGGATGGGGTATGACTTGCAATGGAACTTGCATTGCTACCACTCTGTGTGCCTGTTACTTGTTCTTCTATTTAATGGAAGCCTTAGGTTTGAGAGGTGTTGGCTTAGCAAATTGTAGCTGATATACATGTTGTAGCCACAGTGTGCTGGCAACTGAGAGGAAGACTTTTTATACATTTTATTGTGGGTGCAGAAGGTACAATCTATAACATTACATGGAAGTCATTTGACATTCTCCCCATTCCTCGAAACATCTAACACTGAACAGACAGGAGAATCTGTGGGGTAGCAGCATTATCACTGCTAATTAACACCAAATTCTGGCATTCTATTGTCTCCATCACATTAGTACTCCGAAATTCTCTTCCCAACAATGTAGTGGGAGAAATATCATCACAATTGCTGGAACAGTTGAAAAGAGCTTCGTACTGCCAATTTGGAGCAGATAAACCCCAAGCATAATTTTTACTAAAACGTTATTAAATTATGCAAGTGGCTAATCAACATTTTCCGCTTGTGGATAATGAGGATGACTTTAATATCTCCTTCCCTGTTAATAACATAACTGAGAGCAGGAGTGGCCTCTTGAGGTTCAATTGTGAAAGCATATTTGCTGGCCATAGCTAGGCAAGACCATCTGGTTGTTTGTAATTGATGACTTATGAATGAAAAAATGTGGAATATAGGAAGTCACACCTTTTAATTATTTAGAAGACTAATTATTTCTCAGCAACAATTTCACACTGCTAAAAAACATAGAACAGTACAGCACAAGTATGAGTGCTTTGGTTCTCAATATTGTTGGTCCTCACTACACCTTGTGGCGCATTGAGCCGTTTCTTTAGCACTTGTCTCTGTTTATTATGAGGCCGGGTTGCTAGCTTGACGCTTGACCCAGCATGGATGGAAAGTGTGCAAGGAGCCGGCCGGATTCGAACCCAGGACCATTCACCTTGAAGTCCAGGGTGGATACCACTACACCACTGGCCAACATCACAGTGTTGTGCTGATCTTTTAACCCACTCCATGATCAATCTGTTTATTCAAATAAAGAAATTTCACAGGAATTCCACTAATACAGTGATGCTAATTAATGTATGTGTGGCACGTGGCCATGTGGTTAGGGCACTGGGCTCACAATCTGAAGGTCGTGGGTTCGAGTCTCGGCCAAGGCAGCGTGTTGTGTCTTTGAGCAAGGCACTTTACCACACACTGCTCCAGTCCACCCAGCTGAAAATGGGTACCAGCAAATGCTGGGGGTTAACCTCACGATAGACTAGCGTCCTATCCAGGGGGGGTTTCATACTCTCAGTCGCTTCACGCCACAGAAACCGGCATACAAGGTGGGCCACAAGGCTCAGGACAGACTTTGACTTTGAATTAATGTATAGCAATCCATGTCAGTTTTGTCATACCTTATCATGTAGTCGTCCTACATTGACTTTCCTATGCAGATCACAGTCAGCATAAGATGTAAAATGAATTAAACTTAAGGCAGCAGCTGGGACATTGGTCTCACCATGATGAATAACCTGCAGAAAACATAGATCAGGTACAGTCAGAAGCAAAGTATTATAGCTTTTATGTGTTTATTTGGCAAGAACTTTTAAAAATCTACCTCAATGTTTAATATGGATGCCTATCAATATTAATGAATGGAGGCTTGCTGTGTTGGCATCTGAAGCATGGTGACACTTGTGGCCTGCCCCCAGCACATCCCCAAACTGTGTTGGTTGTTGACACAAACAATGCATTTCACTGAATGTTTCCATGTATGTGTGATCAATAAAGCTCATCTTCTAATATTAAAATCTCTGGGCCCAGCATGTAACTGCAATTACGAAGAAAGCACGACAGCACCTCTACTTCCTTACGAGTTGGTGAAGATTTGGCATTGCATCTAAAACTTTGACAAACTTCTATAGCTATCTGGAGAGTATACTGACTCACTGCATCACAATCTGGCATGGAAACACCAATGCTCTTGAATGGAAAATCCTACAAAAAATAGAGGATGCGGCCCAGTTCATCACAGGTGCAGCCCTCCCCACCATTGAGCATATCTACATGAACCAGTGTCGTCGGGAAACAGCATACATCATCAGGGGCCACCTCCCCCCCCCCACCCACAACTCAGGACATGTTCTCTTCTCGCTGCTACCATCAGGAAGGTGGTACAGGAGCCTCAGGACTCACACCACCAGGTTCAGCAGCAGTTACTACCCCTCAACCAACAGGCTTTTGGACCAGAGAGGAAAACTTCAATCAATTTCACTTGCCCTATCATTGAAATGTTCTCACAATTAATGGATCCATTTTCAAGGACTCTTCATTTCATGTTCTTGATACTTACTGCATATTAATTAATTAATTCTTCCTTTTTGTATTTGCACCAATAGTTGTCTCTGCACTCTGGTTGAATGCCCAAGTTGAATGGTCTTTCTATTGTCTAGAGTATGATCATTACTCTATTCAGTATGCCCACAAGAAAATGAATTGCAGGGTTGTATATGGTGATGGTGACATATATACTTTGATAATAAATTTTACTTTGAACTTTATATAACACGCAATCCTTCACTAACAATTTCAGTTAGCAAAATTTCTGAGGCATGTTTACTTGCAATAACAGTTCCATTTGTAGGTGTGCTGTGCAGGGCCTTGCAAGATTAGGTAATGGCAAACAAGGTACAAGGTTCAATTCAATGAATGGTATTTGTCAAAAGTGCTGAAATGGTAAATAGACATACATCCACTCAAAGAAATGCTCACTTGAGAAGACTCGTCAGATACATTTTGCCTCAAGTGTTAGATCAGGATGGTTGCCTGGAACCCTTTTAATTACTTACTTGTAGAACAGTATAGATTTCCTCAATCAAGCCTTTCCCATCCCATAACTTATCGGTTGCTATTTTGCCCTCCTAACGTTGAGTTTTCCAGCTTTCACGGTGGGATGTCTCAGTGCTAATTAATTGGGATATGTGCGCTGGAGTTGAGAAGAATGCTCCAATTAATTAACTTCTCGGTTTTCAGGTCATCTAATTCTCATCCTCTCTTATTTCCACCTTCTGATCTATACCATGGCAGTTTCCTCTCTACTCTTATCCATTTCCAATTCCTGCCTTAGTCCATTAATCCCACCTTCCTTTTCACCATATTTGGCTTCAGTACAGTACTTGGGCAAGACTGTTGTGCGATGTGCTGGAAAGTTGATTATAAAAAATCATGCAAAACTTATTTTTGTAAATGCTTTCTTTTTGAGGAGAAATACAACTAAAAAGAATGAAACATTTTAAACTGAACTTGCCATTCTAGCTCAGTGTTAATGCAGCCAGTGCTATGAATGAATGCAGTAAACACATGAATGAAGAGTTTAAAATAATTCTTGTTGGTTTTATCCGTTGCTTGGTTCAGAAGAGAGGGCCAACATACAGTTACAAGAAAAAGTTTGTGAACACTTTGCAGTTACTAGGTTTTCTGCATTTATTACTCACAAAATGTAGTTGATCTTCATCTAAGTCACAATAATAGACAAACACAATCTGCCTAAACTAGTAACACACAAACAATTGTAATTTTCATGGCTTTATTGAGCACATTGTTTGAGCATTCACAATCCAGGCTGGAAAAAGTATGTGAATCCTTGTGTTTAATGACTGGTAGAACCTCCTTTAGCAGCAATAACCTCCACCAAATGTTTCCAGTAGCTGCTGATCAGACTTGCACAATGGTGTGGAGGAATTTTAGACCACTCCATCAATATTTCTGGGACACCTTGCATAAACAACCCTCTTCAGGCCATGTCACAGCATCCCAATGTCTGGACTCGGACTTGCCCTTGCCCATTCCAAAACACAAATTTTCTTCTTTTTAAACCATTCTGTTGTTGGTTTACTCGTGTTTCAGATCACTGTTTTGTTGCATCATCCAACTTCGATTAAGCTTCAGGTGACGGACTGCTACCCTGACAATTTTCTGTCAAATGTCTTGATATGGTTTTGAATTCAATGTTTCCTCAACGATTGCAAACTATCCAGGCTCTGAAGCAGAAAAGCAGCCCCAAACCATGATGCTTCTTCCACCATACTTCACAGTTGGGATGAGGTGTTGGCGTGCAGTGCCTTTTGCCATCAAACGTAGCAATGTGCATTTCTGTGAAAAAGTTTAACTTTTGTCTCATCTGTCCAGAGAACATTGTCCCAGAGGCATTCTGGAACATCCAGATGGTCTTTTGCAAACTTGAGATGTGTAGCAATTCTTTTTTTTGGAAAGCAGTGGTTTCCTATGTGGTGTCCTTCCATGAACACCATTCTTGTTCAGTGTTTTTCTTATAGTGGGCACATGAACAGAGACTTTAACAAATTCTAGAGATTTCTGCAGGTCTTTTGCTGTTACCTTTGAGTTCTTTTTCATCTCCTTCAGCATTGTACTTGTGCTCTTGGTGTGAGTTTTGCAGGTTACCCACTCCTAGAGAGTGTAGCAACAGTACTGATTTTGCTCCATTTGGAGACAATTTCTCTTACTGTGCACTGATGAACATTCAGGTCTTTAGAAATGCTTTTGTTGCCTTTTCCAGCTTCATGCATCACTACAATTCTACTAAGGTCCTCTGAAAAGTTGTTTTGATCGAGGCATGATGCACATAAACAAATCGTTCTTGAGGAGAGCAGGTTCTGTCAGTAACTGACTTTGTGTGTCTGTTTTCTAGGGCAGGGCACCTCTGCAACCCACATCTCCAATCTCATCTCATTGATTGTAACACCTGACTCCAAATAGCTTTTGTACAAGACATTGCCCGAGATGTTCACATACCTTTTTGGACCTAGACGGTGATTGTTTAAATGGTGCCCTCAGTATTGACGAAAAGAAGTACAATTGTTTGTGTGTTATTTGTTTAGGCAGATTGTCTATTATTGTGACTTAGATGAAGATCAGATCACATTTTATAAGTAATTAATGCAGAAAACCAGGCAAATGCAAAGGGCTCACAAACTTCTTGTAACTGTATCTCAGCCATTCATAGAGTTTTCTTCATATGCAGAAATTGCAACAAATAATTGGTTCAAATCTCTTACCTCCTTGTCTGTTTCACATTCAATTTGATGCCACACTTCCTGGTATGTCATAGACCTCATAGCATTCTTTGTACCTAATACCACTACCTTACGATCAGCTATACACAATTGTTTTGGTAAACTAGAGGACAAAAACAAAAACATACACTCATTTCACATAAATGCTCCATTTCTTAAAAAATTACATGAAGAAGTTATATGTTTTGCCTTGAGAATCTAGGCTTTGTCTCAACAAAACTATCCATTCTGAATACTGTGACCATATATCAATCTTCTCAAATTTAATTGCTCTAATTTTATTTTAATGTTGTCAATTAACAAACCAGAGACATCACAAGCATCAACCGAATAGAATGAATAGACAGTTAATAAAGTGATTTGGATCTTTTTCATGATAATATAAATAACATTTTGTACGCTGTACTTCTAACTACACCTTCTTACTGAAACATTGTTTTGTGATATAAATTAGACTAAAATCAGAATAATAGATTAATTAATATATTCTCAGCAGATATGTTATTGAACTAGAAAATCATAATTATATTAATGGAACATAAAATGTTCCCATCAGATTTTAAATGATTTAACACTGATTTATACCAACACCTATAATTACTAAGTACCATTGAACAAAACAAATTGCAGATTGCCTGAATTTCCTACATATTTAGCGCACATTATTTATTATAAGAAAATACAGCAAATTAATTATTGTAGGAGAAGCTTGGGGTGGGGGGGCTACAGTACACAGAGTCACTTGGGAGTTATGAATTCTGCTATATGAGATGCCTGATAATAAATGATTAAAATTCTGCTTGGTATTTTAGACACACAATTAAGCAAATTTACAGTTATTTGGTTACGGTACCAAAAAAATCATAAGACACAGGAGCAGAATTAGGCCATTCTGCCCATCAAATCTGCTCCACCATTCAGGCACGGTTGATTTATTTTCCCTCTCAATACCATTCTCCTGTCTTCACCCTGTAACCTTTGACACAATTACTAATCTATATAAATAAATTAAGTTGAACCTATCAGCCTCTGCGTTAAATATACCCAATGACTTTACCTCCATAGAAGTCTTCTGGCAATGAATTCCACAGATTCACCACCATCTGGCTAAAGAAATTCCTCCTCATCTCTTTTCTAAAGTAACTCGTATTCTCATATTCTGAAGCTGTGCTCTTTGGTCCTAGGCTCCATCATTATTGGAAACATCTTCTCCAAGTCCACTCTATCGATGGCTTTCAATTTTTGATAGGTTTCAATGAGATTTTCCCCTCATTCTTCTAAACTCCAGCAAGTACAGGCCTAGAGCCAGTGAACACTCATCAAAAGTATGTGACTAGGCAGCTTTATTCACTAATCAACTTCTCAGTATGGACCAGAGTCAATGGTCGGGAATCTCTGCATTATGCCCAGAAACTGAAGCATCAATATCTTAGAATGTAGACTGATAGTAGCTAGACAACGAGCAGACATCTCATTGGTGCTCATGTTCTTATTAATTTCAAAGTTCTCCTGTGCAGTTTTAGATGGTTTAATTCCCAATAGTAACTCTGTGATTTTGAGGTACATATTGGCAATTTGCATCTAAGATCTTGGAACTTAGAAAGATGGAACATGTGCAGTTTCTCTGTGGGTTGAGCATGCACTAGCCAAGCAAAAAATCTACAGATGTATTTTTCTTGGTATTGTTACTTGGGCAATTCTAAAGATGAGTCAGTTTCCGTTGTGCATATCACTGCAGCTAACTATCCAAAATAAACCAAGTGTCCATTTCTGAGAGGCAACCAGTGAGTTGCCAACACTGAAGAATTTGCACTTCTTATCACTCTGTGGAAAAATGATCACAGCATTTATTTACAAGCATCAGAAGATACTTGTGTATGCCATCAGAGAATGGTTTTAGCAGAAACATGTTATCCAAAATCCTTCTCTATAAGCTGAATTGATACCCTTCCTTGCACCTTGCCACAGTGATAACATATAATGGCACACAAATAGACACAAAAATGGGAAAGCAATTTGATATTGTACTAGGTTTTGTCTATAATGTGACCAAAACAGTCCACATGGTGCTCAGTGAAAAGCAAAAACAGAGTGACTTTTTAAAAAGAATTGATAAATGTAATGAACTAACTTGCCAGCATATAAGCATGCCCTGCCTTGAGATTCATCTATCCTTCTGCAGCTTGTGCTCAGTTTGTTTGATGACCTTTTCCACTGTCTTCGGGCTTCAGGCTGTGGCATGATATCATCTCCCATTGGCTGCTTAGCTTGGAAATTCTCCAGGCTCAGCTCTGCTATCTGCAACCAAAGCATTTGTTGAACAGTAATATCCCTTATGCACAGACAGGCAACAAACACTCTGGGCTCTGAAAATAAACACATACAAAGAAAAAAAAAACTCATCTGTTTATCCAGCAGAGTTGTTTTATGCAACCTGACCTTATTAAATCCACTACATTTACTTAACGATGCTACCAGACTTACAGCATCTGTTGCCAAATGCAGCGACAGAGAGGTCATCAAAACTGTGACATTTTAGGCAGATACACTGGGAGGCCAGTATCACCATTAGGTATAAAATTTTTATGGTACAGACCACATATCTGAGACCACAATGTTAGCAGCAAATATTTCTCTGAAACACATTGACAAAGATTATAATAAACCTGAGAACTGCTTGGGTCACCCACGTTGTTGTAAACTGCAAATCACAGTTTGTTTAAAAATAAAATTAAAATGGAGAAAGTTTTCCAGTCAGCCAATGAAAAGGAGAGCTGATAATGGAAATCTTATACCAAAATCTACATCACTTTGATGATCTATATGCCCTTATGCTTTCTAAAGAGCTTTTTGTGCGTGTGCTGCCCCAGATAAAATAGGATACTTGTACTATTGTCTGCAGTAGCTGCTGCATTGAGAAGCCCTGGTAATGGGCAGTGGGGGGGGGGGTAATATTAAATGTATTATTATTTCAGTCTTCATATCAAAACACCTCTGCAAATATTGCTGAGTGCTGTGTAGCAGACACACGTCTATTTTCTGCCTGTATTGTATTTTGTGGCGTGTTTATTATGGTAATCTGTCATGTGGTAAAAGTAAAATGAGTATAGTTACATCTTCTCGTTTTGTTAGTTTTTAGTTTAGTCTAGTGGAGAGTGACTAAGCACAGGGAATAATATTTTTTGTTGACTACTAATTGGAATGTTATTAGAATGTTTAATTATGCTCTTAGTTAATTGGAATGTTATTATACCACTTAAATAGGCTAATTAGTTACACTAACTGTTAGTTTGCTAACTAGATCACTGATTGTAATGCTATTAGAATGCTTAGTTATGCCATTGGAACACTAATATCGTGAATAGACCGTTATATTGCTCATTTAGTTTCATTAGATTTTTAAATCGCTACAAGGTCGTTTATCTTTGCTAGTTTCATAATAAAGGCTCCAATGTACCTTTTTTTGATTTGTAAATCCGTTACTTGGAAGCACATCATACAATGTTGAGTACCCCGGCTTAATCTCTCAGTGGTTTTGGTTTTCAAGGAACTGTTACCTTAAGCTTAATTGTCTGAAACAATTTGCCAGCTACTATAAGACGATATATTTTTTGGGGAATTGCTTGTGTCACAATTACAGGAACTGCCACTCTACTCTGTTGTTTGAAATGATTAATCTCTCCAATAGCTTAGCATTTTAAAAACATTTGCAGTTTCTAGTCATCAGGCTCTAGAACCAGCATGGATAACTTCACGCATCTCAACACTGAATTGGTTCCACAACCTACAATCTCACTTTCAAGGACTCTACGACTCATGTTCTCAGTATTATTTATTTATTTGCTGCACAATTGGTCTTTTGCACGTTACTTATTTGTCAGTCTTTGTTTATTAATAGGTTTTTTTTCATAAATTGTATTTTATTTCTTTTTCCTGTAAACGCTTGTAAGAATATGAATCTTTAAGTAATATATGGGCAAATGTCAGGCACATATTGTATATAGAAAGCTAGGGTGCCTAAGACTTTTGCACAGTACTGTATTTGTCATTGTGAAGCAGAGAGTGAGTTTATAAATCTGGCGGGAGCCAAAGGATGTTGGAAACAGTGAGGGTGGAGCTCTGCGGGAGGGGTGGCGGAGAAGGAGTGCCAAGGGTGGGGGGTGGTGCCTGTGCAGACACACCCAGCCCTGAGACACTAGGCAAGATAATTTGATTCCAAACAATTGTTTTTTTTATCCATTACAGAACGTCTCTCTGGTTCTTCCCCCTTTCCCAGAAATGATTTCCCTCTCCCTGCCCCCTTCCCAATCTCAACCCACAACAGAGATTCATATCAGAATCAAGTTCATCATTGCTCACGTATGTCGTACAATTTTTTTTTGCAGTAGTACAGTGTAATACATAAAATTACTACAGTACTGTGCTATATAGCTAGAGTGCCTAAGACTTTTGCACAGTACTGTATATACTCTGATGATGAAATTACTTGGACTACAGGTATAGCTAATAAATGTAATGGAATCTGCTACTCTAATACCAATGGTTCCAAATGGAACCACTGACATTTGGCCTTTGAAATGGGAGTAAATTGAGGACTCCACTGCATGTGTTGTGGAATTTGCAAGTCCAGGGCATGATGACAGATTTGGAACTGCAAATATGCTAGTTTCTTCTGCTGCTAAACTGCAAAGACCACAAACTCAACAGAGAACTTGCTGTTCTTAAGTTAGTTAAAATCTGAGTTATGGAGTCTGCATCAAGTTACATATGGTGCACAATTGAAACCACATTAATTTTGACTGAGATTGTAAGGTTGAAACTAAGAGGAAATTAACTTCATATCGTGAAATTACTTTGGCTTAGTTTAATGTTTTAATTACCTTCGATTATTTTTAGGTTTCATTTGATATTAAAAACAACTTCTTTTCCTACAGTGATTCATTTCAATTTTATTAATTTTTGTGTGTCTGAATGTCAGAGGTATTTAAACGCTATTATTCACACAATTTTCATAGCCAGCAAAGTTCATGACCTTTCTATCAAAGCTTACAGAAGCATTTCAGAGCTATTCAATGCAGATTGGAGGTCTTTGTTCAGACCATACTGCTAGTACTGGATGTTTTGGGACTGTAATCAAGGCCTCTGCAGCTGGAACAGATAAATACATAGATGGGGAGACAACTTTAATGGTGGCGCCCATGCCAGTCCAGAAATTTTGGATTAGTGTTATGTTATTGATATTTGCATACATTTCAACATGGAAAATATCACTTCTATAAAATCAAGACAGACAAGCTGCTACCAGGTTAAGCTTAACTCCCACATTTTTGGCTTAATGACTTATGAACATACCTTCACAGGTCCTTGGTTAATAAAATACTGAGCCAACTCTAAAGCTCCTTCTGCATCTTCTGATGGATCATGGCCACCCATTTCCGTTGACTGAATTTCTCTTCTGTTTGGGGAAAAACATCCACATAAGATGGATACCCCAAAGACATACACAGTAGATTTGTACTGTAAATACAAACATTTTACAGTGCAGAGAAGTCTTAAAAGTTTAAAACACCAATGACTCTCAGTTAGTGAGATTTAAAGATAATGGATTAGCTCAAAAGCTCCTAATCTTGCGACATGTTACATGCTTTGATGGGCTACAAGGGCTTCTTAAGAGAGAAATGTCCAAAGACCGTTTTAGTAGGGCATTTAGCTCCCAACCTCATTTTATTATACAATATCTTATAATTGACCTTACATCACAGATATGATTTGAGCCCCATATCACCAATAGCTTTGAGATACTATAATTACTATATTATAAGAACATTATATTTTTAATAATTATATTGGTTAACAAAATATCAGTCATTCTCACAATGAAAACATCAAATGATCTTCCATCAATAGCTATTTACAGAAGGGAAAACTGGCTATTAATTTTAAAATGTTCCCCTTAGTTATTATCATCATCAACATGTGCCATGTCTTATGATACGGACAGTTGTGGTCTATCCATGACCATGTTTGTTCTTGGTAAATTTTTCTACAGAAGTGGTTTGCCATTGCCTTCTTCTAGGCAGTGTCTTTACAAGACGGGTGATCCCAGCCATTATCGATACCCTTCAGAGATTGTCTGCCTGGCATCAGTGGTCGCATAACCAGGATTTATGATATGCACCAGCTGCTCATACAACCATCCACCATCTGTTCCCATGGCTTTACGTGATCCTGATCGAAGGGCTGGGGGGGTGGGGAGAGGGAAGAGGAGAAACAAAGCAGGTGCTACACTTTGCCCAAGGGTAACCTGCAGGCTAGTGGAGGGAAGGAACACCTTACACCTCCTTCGGTAGAGACATTTCTCCACCCCATCATCCAAGTTACAGATTTCCTAAAAAGTAGTATATACCTACCCAATCCATTTCTCTAATATTGTAAAAACAGCGACAAAGTAATCCTCCTTATCGTGAACCCTAGTTTTATCTCATGAAGGCCAGGTATCAATTTGGCAAGCCTATATTACTCTCCCAACACACTCAAAAGATCCTTTGCAAGGTGAGAAAGCCAGACACTGTTTACCGAGGGATCTGTACTGTTGCCGAATAATTCCTCAATACAACTCTGATAATCCATTGTCTGATATTTTTCTTTTTTGACATTTTGATAGTTTGACATATGACTCTTCAGTTTAGTTCCCAATATTTGTCCCAATAAAACAGCCAGCATATCAAAAACCCCACCACTCTGGCCATTCTTTCTCCTCCTTTCGGGCAGAAGATACAAGAGCCTGAAAGCACACACCATGAGGCTCAAGAAGAGCCTCTATCTTGCTGTTATAAACTACTGAATGGTTCTGTAGTATGATAAGATGGACTCTTAACCTCACAATATCCAGTACCTTGTATCTTATCGTTTACTTGCAATGCACATTCTCTGCAGCTGTTACACTTTATTCTGCATTGTTATTGCATTAGCTTGTTCTACCTCAATGCACAGTGTAATGAATTGATCTATATGAACAGAATATAAGACAAGCTTTTCACTTTACCTCTGTACACATGGCAATAATAAACCAATTTTAATTCCCTGCTCACTGACGCTTCATTCCCATGCTCCTTTTAAACCCTGTTTCTCATATTCCCTTTAGTCTAATCTGATTCAATGGAAAATTTATTCTACTGCTGTGTAACATTATAAAAGGAGAATAAAAAGTGTTGGTGTATTAATAGGCATAATATTCATTCGTCCAGAGAATCTGCCAGTCCCGTATACCGAAATCTCAAGGAAGTTTTAATGCATCTCTCTGCATGCTAGTCCTCTAGTTTTAAATGATAACATTCCCTTGGCCTTTGATTTTTCTCAGTTGCTGGTCATAAAAAATTAACCAAATACAGCATGGAGTTGCTTAGGGAAGGTTTCTTTTCCAAATAATGTGATTGAATTTTGAGTGCAATATTTCAGATAAAATTCCACAAGGATTTCAGCATGCTGTTTGACAGAACTCCACAAGACAAAACTCAGAGAAGCAAAAACCCAGGGGATCCAGGAGAAAATAATGAACTGGATTCAGTAGAATCGAATCAGTAAAAAGTAAAAATCTGTTGTATTTAGTAACGAGGAAACTGCTTGCAATGCAATACTACATGAGTCCTTGCTAGTTTTTCATGGTGTGCATCAATGATTCAGATTTGTACATAGCAAATTTGATAAAGAATTTGTGAATGACAGTGAGGAAGGAAATTGTAAAGTCGAGATGGCTAGTAAAGTGGCTAAAGCAATTCAGTTTAGAGCAGGGCTTCTCAGTCTGGGATCCACAGAACCCTCAGTTGATGGTAAGGGTCTATGGTATAAAAAAGGTTGGGAACCTCTGGTCTAGAGAAATACAAGCTATTATGCTTGGGAAGGTTAAACAAGGGAATACATATTAAATGGCAGAAAACAGAGAGACCTTGAATGAATGTCACAAGTTGTTGAGATTGCAGCTAAGTTCATAACATGGTTAAAACACTATAAAGGAACTATCTTGTGTTTGGCAAAACATTACATTTGGCCAAGAGGCCATGCAAGAATGCTATAAGACACAAGTCAGACCAGAGCAGGTGTATATGTAAAATAGTCACCATCATATGAAGAAATGAGAGCGTTAGAGAGGGCATTTATAGATTGCTGCCAGGACTGACTGTGTAATAATAAGGTAGGATCAATTAAACTGTTTTTCTTTTAAAAAGGCTAATGGATATTTTTGAGAGGTAAAATTACATATGTAAATAAAGTAAATAGGAAAAACATTTCCCTGAGCAAACAGATGATCAGAATCCGGTTTAATATCACTGACTCATATAACGTGAAATTTGTTGTTTGGCAGTATCAACACAGTGCCAAGATATAATTATAAAAATTACAAAAAATAAGTTGTGCAAAAAATGGACTAACAAGGTTACATTCATGGACTGGTCGGAAAAGTGATGGCAGAGGGGAAGCTGTTTCTGAATGACTGAATGTGGGTCTTCAGGTAGTACAATAATTAGGAAAAACAGATTTAAATAAGATTAGTTGCGAAATAATAAATTAATCCAAAACACTAATGGAGATAAGGAATTCACTGACAAGGAGGCAGAACATTTCACATTTAGAAAGTACCTGGATGAGTGTTTGATGGCCATAACCCACAAGATTAGAACTATGAAGAAGTAGAATTGTCTCAATAATTCACAATTGGCTGAATAACCTCTTTCACCACCACAAACCTTGACAATTCTGATTTGTATGATGCACACACTTAGATTCCTAGATCCTTTAAAGCTTCCACTGCTCTGTGCTTTTCACCATTTGAAACTAATGACTGCTATGTACGAATGTCTTTAATTTTAGACTTTCATCTATACATGTTAAATTGCCACCTTGATTTGAGTCATAATTAAATTTGTATAAATGGTCTTTTTCATTAGTTGTTACTTATAAACAGTGGACAAATGTGGCACTGATACCGATCCAATAGGATTCTATTAAACACTTACCAAAGAGTTCTGCCCATTATCCTCACTATCTCCCGTCATTCCCCCTAACCATATCAGCAATTTGCCTTCAATTCGGTAAGCTCTAATACTGACTAAGAACTCATGAGGAACTTCATCAAATACTTTTGGAAAGCCCATTATGAATGTCATCCACTGACATTCCACAGGAGACTCTTCTTAATGCGGGGTGTAACGAAGCCAGAAAGAGAAGCCCAATATTGTTTTAAAGGATTTGAGGGGTGAGAAGGGATCAAGTTGGAATTGGCTTAGAAGCAACCTGTGGACAACCATGTATTCCATCTAGAGTGGAGAGGAGTCAGCCTCTTTCATCTGTATCTATACCAAATTACAATCTTGTACTTCACTAAGAGTGCAAAGACAGAGCATTTAAAATCTTTAAAGTTTCTTTAGAATCTTAATTAAAATTGTCCAAAGTATTAACCAGTAAAAGGGATCACGATTTAAAATACGTATTTTGTTCAAAATGGTACTGTATTTACTTCTCATTTCTATCACAATTGAAGAATGTTACACATCCAAATTAGAAAATGAATTTAATGTCCTTACCCAAGAATATTTTTTACTAAAACTTTCAATTTAAACCTTCGGCCCGAATCTCCAACAAAAAGGAGTGACGTGTCAATTACATTTGGATGGATCATCTATAAAAGAAATTAATTGTGCTCATTACCTGAATTAGCATACAAGATATAACATGGCAAAAGCTTTATCAATTGCTCTACTTCTCAAACGATACTTACTATAGTTGCAGAAGACTGCCAGTGCTACTGAAGCTTATTGAGGACTGGTTAAAGCCACACAGATTGTGAAATGAACATTGAGAACAGAGTCTGTAAGTTTTGCCTGTAATCACTGGAGTTTAGAATATTTAGATATGAAAGATGTTGAGAGATTACTTTCGCTCAGAAGCGATATGGTCTATTTTCAGGTCTTTGGGGGCGGGGGTTCACCACTTAAAACTGAGATAAAGAGAAATTACCTTGGCGAAAGTTGTTCGGTGTTCAGAACTCACTAAAGTACTGACGGTTAAGCCGAATAGAATTTAAATAGACTTATACCATAGGATCAGTGATGTGCTGACACAATGGTAGAGAAGGCTCAAGTTACTCCCATCTCTATTTCTCATGGTACGTCTCCAAAATGTATCTTAAATCCATATGAATTATGTGCAGGCAATTACAAAGATCTTACTTGCAAAGCTGTCAAATCGTTGTTTAAGGAGTGCCCCACAAGGACAGCATCAGGGGGTAAAATCTTCCTCAGCATGGCCTGAACATCCTTCAGTTTTGTTTCCACATTTAAAAGCATTTTCCAGGTAATGCCAGAGAACCTGAATGTACAATTTGTGACACTGCTTAGCTCTATCAATTCCATGAAACTTTTGACAACTATAAAATTGTATTAAAAAAATTAAAAATATATAGCTGTTTCTTACAAATTAGTTAAAAGATTTTCTGCAAGGCAATTATTATGATCATGCACATCAGCCTTTTAATTGTCCCAACAATTTTCCTGGAGATAGAAGCATTTATATAATCCAGAGAACAGTTAACCTGCGATAACCAAATTCTCTAAAGGAATTAGACTGAAGTGATCCCTCAATGATTATATTAAAGATGTATTTGGAAATGCATTGCTGCTTCTGTCCAAAAGAATCAATGACAATATGGAATTCTGTTGAGGTAAAATTCA
This sequence comes from Mobula birostris, assembly GCF_030028105.1. NCBI lineage: Eukaryota > Metazoa > Chordata > Chondrichthyes > Myliobatiformes > Myliobatidae > Mobula > Mobula birostris. The sequence continues at coordinate 142,569,557 of NC_092378.1, read as the reverse complement.
AATTTTATAAGACAAATAACAGCAAGGGCTAAAGAATTCACAATAAAAATAACCAAATGAAATAGAAGCTTTCAGCGGAGTAATTTATTCAATGTTAGATCACACAAACTAATAAAGTCATGCAGAATCTAACTTGAACTGCTTGCAGCTTACGTTAAAATGCTTGAGATAATTTATTGGATCATATCAAAATCCAATAACATTGTGACATAAAGGCTGTATTCCTGTTTGATGTGTGACCCATTAATATTCTAGTTGTACATTAAAATGTGAGATTACACAGGTTGACTATTGCACAGGTCACTGATTGGAGCAGAAAGCACAATGATAGCATATCGGATAAACATAAGGCAATGCTTCTGACCCAAGAGGGAATCTCCCTGTCATCCAGTACATATTATTTATGACAGCTCTATTATCAGTATACTATTGCATATTTAACTGTATTTCACATATGCACTTTATGTCAACTTGCACATCTAGAAAATGCATTTTTATCTGTTAATATTATTGTGCTGATATCATTTTGTGTGTTATATGTGATAAAAGTAGTTTTGTTTCATTTAGCTGTATACATGTGTACATGAAAATAAACCTGAACTTGAATTTTTATGCTACAATCTTCTGCCAATTTCCATGATTAAGAACAACAATAGCAGCAGATGCAAGGCCTATCATTAAATACTGAAACCCATATCATAACACAGCATTCCACTGGATCTTACGATGAAGTTTACTACATGTCTCTAATCACTAATACCAAAGCAATGCAAGTACTTCAGCCACCACTTCTTAGTATGCTAAAACCATCAACGAACTTTCAGTCATATAGCAACCTTCAAGACCTCAAAGGGATTTCAGGACAAACTTCTGAATTGTAGACACTGACATAAAATGGAAACTTGGTAGCAAATGGGAACATAGCAGATTTCCATAAGTAGTAACGACCAGATAATCTTAGAACATTGAACAGTACAGCACATTGAAGGCCCTTTGGTCCGCAATGTTGTGCTGCCCCCTTGAAACTATTCTAAGATCAATCTAACCCATTCATTCAGGTGTCTATCTAACAGTCTCATCCTCCTTCCCTCCAAAGAGGAAAGCCCAAGCACACTCAACCTTTTCTTTCATTAGACATGCTCTCTAATCCAGGCAGCATATCCTTCCTATAGTAAGGTAACCAGAATTGGCTCTTGAACTCAATCCCCTAATTAACGAAGGCTAAAATCTTCTGAAAGTAAATCCGAATGTTGGAAATATTCAGCAGATCAGGTGACACCTGTGGAGGTGGGGGGGAGGGGGGTACATTGTCTGTTTAAATGCAGTTTTCCACCATCTGGAGTGTCTGACCTGCAGAGTTCCTCCAGCATTTTGTGTGTGTTGCTTTCTAGATTGTTCCTTCTTTTGTTAGTTGAGTCAAATATTGGACCTGTGGGAGATCTTTCCTACATTTCCTCAAAATATGGACCTTGACTTTAGAGCAACAAGTAAGAATGGTCTCATAATGAAACATCAAAAGCCCATTTCCTGCCACAGATGGTGCCTGACCTCCTGAGTTCCTCTAGTAGTTACTGGTTGCTACAGATTCTAGCATCCCCAGTCTCTTGTCTCCAAAGGTTTTTACTCTGGTCAGCAGGGAGACCCAGCACTTGGCACCGATCTATGTATGAAGACTGAGCTTAAACACTTCAAAAGAAAACAGCTGAACTTGCTGGAGAAAGGAATGTAGATCCTTATCAGTGAGGCTCTAAGTAACCACAAATACAACATGTAGGACCACCCGAGGACAGTTTTGAAGCAAACGTGTCTATGAGATACTGAAAAACACTGTCAGGTAGGAAATATTTAATTAAACTTACCTAATACAGAATCTAAAATGTATTCTTAGCTGTTGACCTTCATTCAATTTTCTGCGTCAGGTTAGTCTTTTCCTAGCCTTTGGTAGCCTCTATTAAAGGAGGAGGAGTATGTATGAGGAGTGTTTGATCGCTCTGGGCCTGTACACGCTGCAGTTTAGAAGAACTGGCGGGGAGGGGGTCTCAATGAAACCTATACAATAGTGAAAACTCTAGGTAGAATGGATGTGGAGAGGATGTTTTCAATAGTGGGGAGTCTAGGACCAGGGGACACAGCCTCAGAATACAAGGACGTCCTTTAGAATGGAGATGAGGAGTAATTTCTTCAGCCAGAAGGTGGTGAATCTGTGAAATTCATTGCCATAGACAGCTCTGGAGGACATGTCATTGGTGTATTTAAAGTGGAGATCGATAGGTTTTTGATTAGTAAGGGCGTTGAAGATTATAGGGTGCAGGCAGAAGAATGGTATTGAAAGGGAAAATAAATCAGCCATGGTTGAATGGCGGAATAGACTCAATTGGCCAAATGGCCTAATTTGGCTCCCATATCTTATGGTCTCTGCAACAACTAAGTTGTTCCGGACTTTAAAGAGTCCAATGGTGGAAGAAACTGACAGCAAGTTCACAGCTTCCATGCATGGAAGTCTTGAATATGCTGGCTTTTACGTAAAGAAACAAAGGTAGTTCAATAAATAACTGCTGGCATTTCCCTGCAACTTCTCATCCAATGTTATGGGATCTCTTAGTTCCAAGTGAGAAAACATGGATTCGAGTTTATGTCTCACTTAAACTAAAGCAACTCTGAAATTATTGCACCTTTTCAATTTTAGAGAGATTGGAATGTCAGACTAGACTTGGTGCTCACAGTACTGCAAAAGAAGCTTGGAAACACGATCTTCTGAGTCTATTGCTACTTGGCTGCACTGAGTAACGTTTAGCTCATTTAATGAAACATTTAAGAGATGCTCGGATAGACAGACGGTTGAAAGAAATGGAGGGCAATGTGGGAGGGGAGTGTTAGATTGATCTTAGAGCAGGTTAAGAAGTTGGCACAACATCGTGAACGAAGGGCCCGTACCGTGCTGTAATGTTCTATGACCGAGAGGGGTTTGGGAATGTTTTGTTGAGTTGTTGCTAATAAGTGGCATTATGCACTTAAATAATATAAACAGATAATGGTCTTGACTATTTTCAACGTACCACGTAATATGTTCCATGACACGGAACTGCACTGTGTGATTATGTAGCAAAATTAAAAACAGCCGAACAGTGGAATGAAAATATCTGAAAAAAAAATCAATCTGAACACAATGAGAAAGAGGTTCTTTTTAAGTATGCTATTAATCCAATTTGATCAATACCTGGTAAGGTAGTTAAGGATCTGGTTGTCTGGTTTCACTAGCTCATCCATCAAACAGTGTCCCTCTGCATCGACAACAGAGATGCGTGTCAGCTCTTTTCCCTTTCTGGTCAGGCACTGGAATAATTCACACAGATAAAAGTGTAAACACCTGGCATACATTTTTTTATATACACAAGGAATGAAAGTTATTATACCGCTATTTGGTCTCATTTTGAGGTTAAGCACACATCTTAAACTGACAGCCTTGGCTTGGTGCAGGACTTTCATCTCCAGTTAATTGGTAAAGTCCTCATGCTCCAGTCCAAACGACTGAGCAAATAATTGAGATTGACATGGCAGTACAGTCAAGTGATGCAGTATAAAACATCTTTTAGATAAAAATGTGCCCGTTACTTCCATATGAGAAGGCTATTATAAAGAAAATCTACTGTGCAAACTGAGATAAACCAAAAGAGCTGCCGTGATGTACTAGCCAGAATTAATCATCGTCGCCATAACAGATTAACTAGCCATTTTCCTTACTTCCACTTTTGCAGCTTTTTACATATAATTTGCCTCTATATTTGTCAACTTAACAGTTAGAACATTTCACAAATATTTATAAGGCGTTTAGAGTTTGGGCTGTGCTGTTAGACTACAAGAGATAAAAGGAGAATTATACCGTTTGGCCCATCAAAACTGCTCCACCACTCCATCACGACTGACTTATTATCCCTCTTAATCCCATTCTCTTGCATTCTTCTCATAACCTTGATGCCCTTACAAATCAAAAGCCTATCAGTCTCTGCTTTAAATATACCCAATTACTTTACATACAGCCATTTGTGGCAATGAATTCCACAGATTCGCCACCCTCTGGCTAAAGAAATTTCTCCCCATCTCTGTTCTAAAGGGATGTCCTTATACTCTGAGGCTGTGCCCCCGGTCCTAGACTCCCCCACTACTGGAAACATCCTCTCCACATCCACTCCACCCAGGCCTTTCAATATTCAATAGGCTTCAATGCGATTTCCACCGTGCCCCCTGCCCCCCTGTTCTTCTAAACTCAAGCAAGTACATGCCCAGAGCCATCAATGTTGCTTATAGGTTAACACCCCATTCCCGGGATTATTCTTGTGAACCTCCACTTAACCCTGGAGGCCAGTACATCCTTTCTTAGATAACAGGCCCAAAATTGCTCACGTGTGATCTGACCAATGCCTTATAAAGCCTCAGCATTACATCTTAGAAACAAAGAAAACCTAGAGCACAATACAGGCCTTTCGGCCCGCAAAGCTGTGCTGAACATGTCCTTACTTTAGAAATTACCAAGGGTTACCCACAGCCCTCTATTTTTCTAAACTCCATGTACTTATCCAGGAGTCTCTTAAAAGACCCTATCGTATCCACCTCTACCACTGTCGCCAGGCAGCCCTTTCCACGCACTCACCACACTCTGCATAAAAAACTTACCCCTGACATTTTCTCTGTACCTACTTCCAAGCATCTTAAAACTGTGCCCTCTCGTGCTTGCCATTTCAGCTCTGGGAAAAAGCCTCTGACTATCCACACAATCAATGCCTCTAATCATCTTATACACCTCTATCAGGTCACCTCTCATCCTCTGTCGCTCCAAGAAGAAAAGGCAGAGTTCACTCAACCCATTCTAATAAGGCATGCTCCCCAATCCAGGCAACATCCTTGCACCCCTTCTATGGTTTCTACATCTTTCCTGTAGTGAGGCGACCAGACCTGAGCACAGTACTCCAAGTGGGGTCTGACCAGGGTCCTATACAGCTGCAACATTACCACTTGGCTCCCAAACTCAATCCCACAATTGATGAAGGCCAATACACCATATGCTTTCTTAACCACAGAGTCAACCTGCACAGCAGCTTTGAGTGTCCTGCGGACTCAGACCCCAAGATCTCACTGATCCTTCACACTGCCAAGAGTCTTACCATTAATATTATATTCTGCCATCATATTTGACCTACTAAATGAACCACTTCACAATTATCTCGGTCGAACTCCATCTGCCACTTCTCAGCCCAGTTTTGCATCCTATCGATATCCCGCTGTAACCTCTGACAGCCCTTCACACTATCCACAACACCCCCAGTCTTTTGTCATCAGCAAATTTACTAACCCATCCCTCCACTTCCTCATTCAGGTCATTTATAAAAATCAGGAAGAGTAAGGGTCCCAGAACAGATCCCTGAGGCACACCACTGGTCACCGACCTCCATGCAGAATATGACCCGTTACAACCACCCTTTACCTTCTGTGAGCAAGCCCGTTCTGGATCCACAAAGCAATGTCCCCTTGGATCCCATGCTTCCTTATTTTCTCAATAAGCCTTGCATGGGTACCCTATCAAATGCCTTGCTGATAAAATCTTTGCTTTCATATTCCAGTACTCTAGAAATGAATGCTAACACTACAAAAATATTTAATGCTATTGTATGCTGCCACATTATACTCCTATTAACCTGTTTAAAATGCCAATTATGTTTTCGTTTTGTGTCTTTTAAAATCATACTAACACGGTTACATTTGAACTTGTTGAGGGTGTCTCTTTTCAATCCTGTAGTTGAAACTAATTTGCTCTGATTGCAAGTGTTGTGGATAAAAAACATTTTATTATAAAAACAACGGAAAGCGAGTGACCAACTTGGGGCTCGGCTTCAAATTCACATTATGGCGGTGCAGGAACGTAATATGAAAGTGCCTCCACAGAGACACCAAGGCACAAACTTTGAAGTAATTTGTCAGTGAAATAACACAATCTCTGTAGGGATCCATCAATGGTGACTCGTCATTACCTCCTCAGGAGTACTGGGAATAAGAATTAAATTCTGTCAAAGCCAGCAGCGTCCAAATCTAATTTTAAATAGATAATTAATTGTTCAATGATGCACTTAGAGGGGCCATCTTTTGAGCAGTATATAAACAGAGGTAGCTCTAAATACTCTCATAAGAATTTCAATTTCCTGGTCAATCTTTTAACTTCAAGCATTGATAAATTACCTGTTCATTTAATTAATTTACATTGCTGTGTGCAAGCTATGCCATGCTTGCAAATGTTTCTATTTACTCACAGGATGAAGATATCACTGCTAAGGCCTGCATTTGTTAATCATATCTGATTGTTTTCAACTATGTGTATAGTCATAGAAAACTACTGCACAGAAACAGGCCATTCAGCCCACACAGTCTGAGCTGAATCATTAATCTGCCTAGTCCCATCAATGACACTCCATACCCCTCCCATCAGTGGAGTTCAAATGGGACAACAGATAGACTTTAATGTGAACAACTCAGGTTTTCCCAACCATGATTCCCCTCTCCCTGCCCCCTTCCCACTCTCAGACCACAATAGAGACCCATATCAGAATCAGGTTTATCATCACTCACATGTCATGAAATCTGTGCTTTTTTTTGTGGCAGCAGTACAATGCGATACATAAAATTACTAAAGTACTGTGCCTTAGGCACCCTAGCTATTAATGTGCCTAAAACTTTTGCACAGTACTGTTGTTGCTGAAGATGTTAACCTAGAAAATTAAATTACCATTTCACAATCTAGTCCAAATAATGGACTGCTGTCAGTTATTTCAGTTGTGCATCTGCTCTGAACGAATCCTTCAGATCCTGGGAAACCTAAAATATTTTTGATATAAAAGTTCAGAATATATTTAGTACAGTGGTTTATACATTCTACACAACAAAATATAGACAGTGGTAGTCATTTACAGTTCTATTTGAATTGACCACATACTTCTTTTAACCTTCAACATCTGTCAACAGGGTGAGAGTAAGCGAGCACGGAATAAATTCAGCTAAAGCAATTCTTATTACTGTTTCTGGCTTAACCACTGGATTATTTAGCTACCAGGAGTCAGTGAAAAAGATTTTTGCAAGAGCAAATGACATTTAATCAACGTCCTCTCTATTTTTTTTCAGCTGCATGAATCAACCGTTGCTCTGAGCAGGAAATTTTTACATGACCTGAGAACTATGCAGTACTAAGTATTTTTTTAAAATAAGAGTATTATTAACATTTAAAATGAAAATTGGAAAATCTCATACTTTTGATTTTATTAATTGCAGGATATAATGAGGGGGAACGTCGACTCAGACCATGAAAGGCCTGCGTTGGGCATTTCCATGCCTTACAAGGCACAGATTGGAAGTCTGTGTGGGGCACCACTCCTCGCACAGACTAGAGCAACGTGTGATTAAGTGCCTTGCTCAAGGGCACAAACATGCTGCCACAGCTGAGGCTCGAACTAGTGACCTTGAGATCACTAGATGGATATAATGAAATACAGTATAACAAAGAAAACTTTTCACATTTCATAAACTTTTAAACTTAGACGGCGTCAATGTTCAGTGGGCTGGCGGTTTATTAACAATGAGCTATAGACTTCAATTCTGTGTTTATTGTTACAAATAGTAACAGTGTTGTAACTTGAAACACTGACAACGTAAATACATTGAAGCTCCAAAATGTTCCAAAGTAAAGGTTGAGGTACATTTATTATTTAGAAAATTTATGGATTATTTTCATTAACACATAATTACAGTATTTTACAATTATAATAACAGATTTCAAAATTGTATTAGCATAACTTTAAGATCATATTAACATAATATAAAAGAAAATCCCAGCTGCGCAGCAACAAAGGCTATGTGCGCAGGAGCATTTCAGTTACTGCGCGGCCACACACCCAGACAGCTTAGAGTAAACAGTACATTTGATAACTTTTTATGAAACTAATACTAGAAGCTAAAATATCCAAGAGTGGAAAGGGCCCAAAAACATACAAGGGAGCTAGAGTTTTACTCTTTGGCGAGGAGGAGGATGAGAGGAGACATGATAGAGGTGTACAAGATAATAAGAGGAATAGATAGAGTGGACAGCCAGTGCCTCTTCCCCAGGGCACCACTGCTCAATACAAGAGGACATGGCTTTAAGGTAAGGGGCGGGAAGTTCAAGGGGCATATTAGAGGAAGGTTTTTTACCCAGAGAGTGGTTGGTGCATGGAATGTACTGCTTGAGTCAGTGGTGGAGGCAGGTACACTCGTGAAGTTTAAGAGACAACTAGACAGGTATATGGAGGAATTTAAGGTGGGAGGTTATATGGGAGGCAGCGTTTGAGGGTCAGCACAACATTGTGGGCCGAAGGGCCTATAATGTGCTGTACTATTCCATGTTCTATGTTGTATTTTTATGTGATATGTGGTATGATAGCGTGGTGGTTAGTGTTGTGCTTTAGTGCCAGCTATAAGATAGAGATCCAATTCTTGCCACTGTTTATAAGGAGTTTGTACATTCTCCCCGTGACCATATGGATTTCTACCAGGTGCTCTGATTTCCTCCCACATTTCAAAGATGTACAGTTAAGTTTAGTGAATTGTGGGCCTGATAAGTTGGCACATAGTGACACTTGCGGGCTGCCTCCAGCACATCCTTGGCGCAACAACTCATTTCACTGTATGATTTGATGTAAATGTGACAAATAAAGCTAATCTCTCCCCATCACTGGGACATAGGACATCAACAGCAGCTCTCCAGAGTCCTCGGTCCTGAGCCAAAGGTTGAATTGACCTAAGGCTTCCACTTTCGCCACACAACTTCATACATCTTCTTGGCAAAGATCCTTCCTCTCCTTGAGATGGGGTTTTTGGAGCTTCTGTTGGTGTTTCTGTAGTTCTGGGCTTGTACGGGACGGGGTTGCTAACCCCGTGCCCAGCCCTCCTCCTTTCGCAGCCATGCTTGGGACCATCCATGGCTGAGTTCGAGTGATTGCACTACTACCAAATGGTCTTCTAGCAATCTGCCCCTGACAATAGGGGCTCACAACAAGACCCTGGAAAAACTGAGCACTTGCTGTATCCTGAGAGTTCCTTTCAATTCTTGCGATCACTCGAGTCAAGATGTTCTCCTAAGGGGTTGTCTATTGGTGGTTTCTCAGGTGGCTGTAGAAGCCAAATCACGATCCACATTTTCTGGTACAGTACTGGACATGAGTAAATGGTGGCTGTGGCTAGTAGTTGGGTCTTTTGACTGTTCATTCTCTCCTTTCGCAACTGCAGCACTTCGGATATCACTCTCATGTAGTGCAGATCCCTCTTGAAAAGATTTCCTCCAGGTGCATCTATGGAGTGCCATGACTTCCCAGTTTTTAGATGCAATGTTGAATTCTTCAGGCCGATTTTTATGTCATCTTTTAAGTGTTTCCTTTGCCCATTGGTGGCTTGCTGACCTTCATTCAGCTGGGAGCAAAGGATCTGTTTGGGGAGACTTGGGTTAGGCATTTGAATGATGTGACCTATCCATCAGAGTTGTTGTTGCTATAACATGGTGGAGACACTGTTCATGTTGGCCTCCTGCAGTACACTGATGTTAGTGTGTCAGTCCTTCCAGATGATCCTCAAAATCTTTACTAAGGATCTTTGGTGGTATTGTTCTAGGGCTTTCAGGTGTCTACTGTATGTGGTCCATGATTCAGCCCTGTACAGTAATGCTCTATAAACTAAAAGTTTTGTTTGGACCTGTAGGTCGCTGTCTTCAAAGACTCTTCTCCTTAATCTTGCACCAATTCCACTAGCACTACTCAGGCAGTAATTGATCTTTGAGTTGATGTTTGCTTTTGAGGAGAGAATGCTGCCACGGTAGGGAAGGTAGGGCAATTTTGTCAACTTTTATGGAGGGATTGATAAATGGCTGGCTGGGTGATGGCTGATATAACACCTGTGTTTTTTTTTATACTCAAAAAAAAAAGAGCCAGGGCTCTATATGCCTTGACAAAGACATTCAGGATACTTTGGAAGTCTTCTTTAGAGTGTACTGTGATATTGTTGGCATCTGCATACTGAAGTTCTGTGATAATGGTGGCGCTGACCTTGTTCCTGGCTTTGAACCGGTTAAGGTTGAAAAGCCTGTTGTCCATTCCACACATGATTGGGATTTCCTGTGGCAGGTCTTGACCAAGGAGGTGGCGGATGGCAAATAGGGTGAGCACAATAATACAGTCCTGCTGTGGCTGACATGCCATCATGTGTAGCCTCAGTATTCATAAGTACTTAGGGACCAGTGGCTTTGTTGCTTTTCAGGTTCCTGATGTGGACCACTTTTATACTGGGAAATTTCCCCATGTCTTCTCTCACAGGTCTCTAGACGATTTGGTTTGTAACCTCCGGTTCAGCAGTACTGTCATAGTTAAGAAGTTCTTGAAAGTGCTCTCTCCATTGATTGTTCTTTTCATCCATTGAGCACAGGGGGTTTAATCCAAAGTAACTTCAACCATAGACTGCTTTGGCGGCACTGAAGAAGACTCTCGTTTCACCAGAGTCTGCCAGTCTCTGGATTTCCAGGGCTTTCTCGCTCCACCAAGAATTCTTTAGCTCCCTCGCCCTGTGCTGGGCATTTGCCTTGGCAATGAAGTAAGCTTCTCTTTTGAGAGCTACCATGACAAAGACAGACATAGTTGTTGAAAATCATCATCCGTTGAATGTGCCAGTACAGCCTTCCATCGACCGCGGAGGATCTCAGACTTGCAGAAAGCTGATGGTTGGCCAGGGAGTACTGATGTCTCCTACGTATTTATGAGACATGGATGACCTATGGCAGACACCTGAAGATGATGAAAACAAAACTAATACTGTCCCCACAAGCTCATCCCAAGGCGCAGTGAACAAGCATCAGCATCCTCTCATAGACCAACCACCCCAGCAATGAGGTCCTGGTTATTCTCAGCCAGCTCCACTGGGGCAGGCCATGTTACTTGCATGCCATTTCCACATTCCCAAAAAGACATGTCACAGTAGATTGGTAAGGTGGCTGGGGAAAAGATTGAAAGATGGAGGAAAGTAATAGGGAGATGCTGGAGTGATGGTAGAGGCAGGTATCTAAGGGACATTTGCGAGACTCTTGGAAAGGCACATGGATGAAAGGAAAATGAAAGGCTATGTGGGAGGAAAGGGTTAGATTGATCTTGGAGTAGGTTATAAGGTCGGCATATCATTATGAACGAAATGCCTGAACAGTGCTGTAGTGTTCTACGTTCTATGATGTGCTCAAAGCCTCTGAAAAAAATGCAACACTTCCATTGTCTCCTGAGAATTTATGGTCCATGTAGAAAATGAGGTATTGTGAACTTCAAGGTGATGGATCAGAAGTGCTTAAAAACTATACACCTTGACAGCCATCTGTGGAAGAGTCTACGGTTCCCTCATAATAGTCACATCTGTACCCACACAACCATGGTGAAAGCAGAACATTCTCAATCATAAGCCTGTAAAAAATAGATTAGAAATATACTCACCTGCAACAGGGTAACCATTCAGAACCATGTCTTCTTTACTAAGCAGGTAGCGCGTCAACCCTCGCTTTTCTCTGCCATATTTAATAATGATGGGATGATTATCAAGATCAGATGATCCACAACCTTCATCCTCTGCCATAAGGAAATGCCCATTCACAACAGGATTGCCTTAAATAAAAAGCAAGACTCCTTTAGTGATTTTCTTAACTGAACGTAAAAGTACCCATCTGATGTGACCTTAACCCCAAGTTCGATGTTCTACCCACTGCCCGCTTTTAAGATCATATGATATATTTGTGTTTTAATTTAATAATTTACATGAATAATTGCTATAGGGCTGGGTCTACCTCACAAATTACTATGGATATGTGGTACTAGTTACTCGTGAAACTGTGTGATTGTCTTGCATTCAGGAATATCCTGAACAACCAGCTATGCAATTATTGTGGTACGGTAGTGTTGAGTATGCGCTGAGCAAGAATGACAACGGAGTAGTGGATTAGACATTTTAACTGAGCCATATTAGTAATGGTACACATTGGACAAGCTACAGTGCAGGGGCGACAAACTGAGCCTGCTGAGACGAAAACGTGTGCCAGTGCCAAAAGAGAGTGCCTCTCGCATGTAGAAGGCCCAGTAGACTTACTGCACAATCGACTGGCCACATGCGCACTTGCCATATACCCACAATCAACCTGATCCAGTTCTGGTAGCATGATGGTTAAATTACTGACTGTCAATGAAGAAGCCTGGATAATAATCCGATGACAGTAGCTCTAATCTCACTGGGACCAGGAAGTTTAAATTAATTTTAGTAAAAGTGCATGACTAACGGTAACTATAAACCTATCAACTGTATTTAAAAACCTATCTGGTTCAGTGACATAACCTCTCAGGCCTACGTAAGACTTCAGAGCCATAACAACGTGGCTGACTCTTTTCTGTCCTTCCGGACAGCAAGCCACAGATTTAAAGGCCTCATCTCAAATTCCTACATGAAATGGATTAAATTTAAAGGCAGGCCAAAATAGGATCAGATTCTTAGAGCACTGAAACAGACCCTTTGGAACACTTTGTCCATATCAGCCATGAAGTACTTACTTAAAGTAATTATCAATAATAATCCACCTTTCTAGTATCTCACTCAAAGTTTTCTATGCAATAGCATTTCAATACTTCTTATATGTTTTAAGCGTACTTGTCACCACCACCCATCCATGCAGTGCATTCTATATTTCAACCATTGCTTGAGATGAAGAAAACTTCTCCTCAAATCCCCTAGCCCTTAACTTAAACTTGGGTGCTCTAGTTATAGACAACATTCTACCTCCTACCAGCAAGTCAATTTTAGATCTTTTGTTTCAGTTTGCCAAATTGGCCTGGATCCCATGTGTACCTACTTTTTGTATCGGTCTCCTATGGGATACCTTAACAAATGCCTTTCTGAAGTCTATGCAGACTACACTGATGAACCTCATTAGTCAACTTCTTGAAAAATTAATTCAAATTAGTAGACAGGGCCTCTCTTCAGCAAAGCTATTCTTACTATCTCTGATCAAGTCCTGCCTCTCTGGGTGCAGAGTAAACTGTGGCTCAGAATATTTTTCCATTAGTTTCCTTGCTGTCGAGATTAGACTCACCAGACTAAAAATTTGTGGCTCATCTTCGCTACTCTTCTTGACTAAAGGCATCACATTTGCCATTCTATGGTGATTTGGTACCTCTTTTGTGGCCATGGAAATGAAATTTTCTGTCTGACCCGATAATACCTGTTTAACAGCCAGGGATAGATCCCACTAGACCCTGGGGATTTATCCACCTTTTAAACCAGCTAGGATATCTCATACCTCCTTCTTTTTGGAGCAATTTGTTTTATTACTGCGAAACTTGATTTCCCCTCCCCCATGGTAAACGTAGAAGTCTTCACTTAAGATATCACCATTTTCCCTTATCTCCACATAAATGTTGTCGTTTTGGGGTTAATGGGTCCTATTCCTTCCCTGGTTACCCTCTTGCTGTTAATGAGATGAGTCGATAAAAATTTACTGAGTTGAATGGAGTGTTGGTTGAATTAGTTCAATCTCGCTTAGAGCCTCGAAACATGAGGAGAATACCCACGTGTTATTTCTTCTTGCATTCATTCGTTATGCGCTACATTGTATGACGTGGCCGATAATGCTCTTAATTATGACAATGATTGCTCTTGGCAAATTTTTCTATAGAAGTGGTTTGCCATTGGCTTCTTCTGAGCTGTGTCTTTACAAGACGGGTGACCCCAGTCGTTATCAGTACTCTTCAGAGGTCGCATAAGCAGGACTTGTGAGATGCACCAGCTGCTCATATGACCATCCACCACCTGCTTCCATGGCTTCATGTGACCCTGATCAGATGGTATCTAAGCAGGTGCTACACCTTGTCCAAGGGTGACCTGCAGGCTAGTGGAGGAAGGAGACCCTTACACCTCCTTTGGGGTATCTCCACCCCACGACTCAATATCATTATCTTTCACAATCTGACCTTCTAGCTTACAGCATTTGACTTGCACACTACATTATCTTTTGTTAACACTAATAGCTACAAATGGTCTTAGTTCAGATGAGGGACTTCCTATGTCACATCACGGAGCAGTAAATTGTTGGTGTGGAACTGGGTCAAACCAGGTGAGATTAGTTTCCTATCTTGAAGAATAATGAAGCAATGAGAATTTCTTCAGATAACAGCTCAAGAGAACTTGCATAACAAATTAACAAAATGCATACAAGAATATGTTATGAGACTATTTCATTACCATTGCCTATTAATCCCCTGCATTCACATGATGGCGTGTTCTCGATTCCAAAGATATGATGCAGAAAATCCTGAGAAGGAGGGGGCATGCTGAATCTCTGGAAAGAAATAAAGATGTAAGTAAGAGTGGTAAAGGATTATCAAAGCATTTAGTTGTCTTCTGAGTACTGGGCATAAACTGCAAAGAATTGTTTGTTTTACTGTGACTATTTTCTAATATCTTCCTGTAAGGTACAAATTAATATTCATCGTAGTAAAAAAGCAATTCAATATGACTTTGCAGCTTTTAGGCACTTGGGGAAGTGGTCAGTGTATTAACTTATGGACATATGAGGAGTGTTTAATAGTTGTGGGCCCGTACTCGCTGGAGTTTAGAAGAATGGGGGAGGGGTAATCGCATTGAAACCTATCAAATATTTAAAGTCCCAGGTAGAGTAGATATGGAGAGGATGCTTTCTATAGTAGAGGAGTCTAGGACCAGAGGGCACAGCCTCAGAATACAAGGAAGTCCCTTTACAGCAGAGATGAGAAGGAATTTCTTTAGCCAGAGGGTGGTGAATCACTGCCACGGGCTGCCGTGAAGGACAAATTATCAGATAAATTTGAAGCACAGGTCGACGTGTTCTTGAATTGTAAGGGCATCAAAGGAGAAAGGGGTTGAGAGAGATAATGTATCAGCTATGATAGAACGGCGGAGCAGACTCAATGGGCCAAATGGCAAAATTCTGCTGCTATGTTTTTTGGTCTTATCTGAATGGATACGGGATTAATGAAAGAAAGTTGCTCCTAGTCAAAAAAAAAACAGCCAGTCTTATTGAATGGCAGAGAAGGTGCATTGAGCTGAAAGGCCTCCTCCCACTCCGACTTCCTATGTTTGTAATCACACAAGCTAATCCAGAAACAAGTTCAAATTCGGGATCTTCCATTGGGGAAATTTAACTTCAGTTGATTAAACAAATACAGAATTGGTAATGTAGCAAAAGTGACCACTAAAACTAATGAATTATACAAACCCAGTGTGGTTCACTGATTTCCTTTATGGAAAAAAATCAATTTGCATTGCCTCAGCAATGTTTCTTAAATGCAAACCACTCAATAGTACCAAAACAGTACTTGCACATTATCTTTGCCATTCATCTAACCTCCTAAGTCAGCAATTTGCTCTCAGATGCAGGAAGTTCAATATTAATTAACAGTCCTTAATGAGGGACTTACAGCAACTGCCTTCTGCAAAGAAAGACCATGATCAACTGAACTTTCAAAGTGTTCAATCTCAATCCTTAATTTCCTTTCACAAATGTCAGGTTAATGGTTTCATAATTCCCTCAATTCTCTTTTATATTTCTTAAGTAGCAGAGCAAGATATGCAATTTTCCAAGTAAAGGAAAATGTGATCGATTGCCTTGCCCGGAACTGTCCAAGCCCTCTCAGCTAAGTTCATTAATGATAACACCAGAGATTCTGCAGATGCTGGAAATCCATAATAACACACTCAAGATGCTGGTGGAACTCAGCAGGTCAGGCAGCATCTATGGAAAGGAATAGAGAGTCGACATTATGGGCTGAGACCCTTCATCAGGACTGGAAAAGAAGAGTGAAGAAGCCAGAATAAGGAGGTGGGGAGAAGGGAAGGATTAGAAGCTGACAAAGTTGATAGGTGAAGCCAGGTGAGGGGGAAGGTAGATGGGTAGGATCATTCAGTGGTTGAGAACATTATTCAAGTTCAAGTTTAATTATCATTCAACCATACATGTATATAGCCAAACAAAACAGTGTTCCTCTGGGGCCAAGGTGCAAAACACATTACCAACAGGACACAGCAAATATGGTTACAATTTCAGAAAAACATACAGTCACAAAGAAAAAGAAAAATATAGCTTAAGTCCCTGAATGGCATGACTGCAGATTGTCTGGTCCAACTTGTTCTTCCACTGAGCGAACACTGGAGGGCAGCACTCATAAGACATAGGGGCAGAATTAGGCCTTTCTGCTTATCGAATCTGCTCCGCCATTCTACCATGGCTGATTTACTATCCCACTCAACCCCATTCTTCAGCCTTCTCCCCAAAACCTTTGATGCCTTGAACCTATCAACCTCTGCTTTAAATATACCCAATGACATGATTTCCACAGCTGTCTGCGGCAATGAATTACACAGATTCACCACCCCCGGACTACAGAAATTCCTCCCCATCCTTGTTCTAAAGGGATGTCTTTTGATACTAAGGCTGTGCCATCTGGTCCTTGACTCACAGACTATAGGAAACATCCTCTCCACACCCACACTATGTAGACCTTTCAATACTTTACAGATTTCATTTTTCTAAACTTTAGAGAGTACAGGCTTAGAGCCATCTAATGCTCCTCATATGTTAACCCTTGATGTTCTCAATCACTGTTTAAGTAAAATTATTCAAAAATCCAAATTAAACAAAATGGAGCAAATATAAAGCACTGTATTAGGACTTAAGAAGCATATTAATGGTGAAAATGTGACACATTTTGCAGCATGGAGTGGTTAAACTAAATCAAACTGACATATTTACAGGAGATCAGAGGAAACACCAATGAGAGAAATTTAATGGAGATTTATATGGACCAGTTGGATAAAATGTAATAACTCAAGTACCTACCCATTTGAACCTTTTCCTCAGCTGCTTAAATTGGAGATAGTATCTGTAGAAGTGCATCTGACTTACACCATGTAGAACAATGACTGTTACTCCTTTAGTTTGATTTTGCCCATGGATCTGGCACCAACTGTTGGAAGACAATTAGGCTAGTAAGAAAAGTTATTTTCCAATTTATCTGCAATATTCTCCAAAGTAGTACATTAGAAGAAAATTTCTTTATGTCTACAGGACTGACCTTTATATGGAAAGGTGTCAAAGGAAGGCCAGCAATATCATGAAGGATTCCACCTTCTGGAGGGAATTCCTCTCTCCTTTGCCCAGTAGGTTCTGCTTCCCTCCTCCCTGTTCAGCCCACCCTGCTCTTGGACTGTCTGACCCACTCCCATCAGTGGGGAGGCTACGTAGCATCCATGCCAGGACCCAGACTTAAAAACAGCTACTTTCCTCAAACAGTGAGGCTCATCAACACCTCCACCCATTAACCCACATCACCACACCCCCCCACCACTACTTTATTGTTTCCTGTCAGTCACATTACGTACAACGTACATAAAATATCAAATGTATTTATAATTATTATGATTTTTAATAAAGTGTTCTTTAATCTTATTGTGCTGAAACAAATCTGGAGTAATAACCATTTTGTTTTCCTTTACACTTGTGCACTGGAAATGACATTAAACCATCTTGAGTCTTACCCTGCAACTGATCACACAAGAACAGTACTGTATTTGAATATGTACAGTAAGGTTTCAATGCAAGCCAGGTGATAGGGCTGCTCTGGTAATAGAAATTCACCCTTACAGAATTCACCAATCGCTACCCTAAATCTGAGATATGGAATAGAACTGGCTCTCGTGGAACCTGTGTGTCAGTTCTTAATTTTATCTTCAGTTCCCATTCCCTGGTGCAAATGGAGATGATGTGGCTTCACATTAGAGAAAAGTCATGATATGGGCAGTTTTCTGGACACAACCATCCCGTAACGTGGGGGTTGCCTGTAATCCTCTATCTGACCATTGGGAACACCAGGTAATGCTTCCTATGCTCCCACAGGACCCAGCAGGGCTCCCATTCCTGCAGCCCCTGAAACCTACTGGGTACTCTGGAGAATTGATGATAATACCGTATGACATCTTAGAAATATGAAACAAGCGTTAGGATATTAATCAAGGATCAATTTCATTCACCATATGCATTTACATGTATTAGGAATTTGCTGTGGTGTGTTGGTGTGACGTGCAACAAATAACATCAACATTCAACAATTATAAAGAAAATAATATAAAAAGCCAATAAAGTAAGAGGTTAAAGGACAGATATAATAAAAAGTAAATAAATATTAGCCATGCATTTACAATAGAGGTTTAAAGAGTCTACAGTTCAGTGATGGGGATAATAGATAGAGTGGGACAGGGGTAGGGGGCTAACTCAAATTGTTGATCAGATTAATTGCCTGGGAGAAGAAACATTTAAGACAGTGTGAAGTTATTGTTTTGATAGCTTGATTCTGCTTTCCAGAAGGGAGCTTTTTGCAGAAGGCAGTCTGCAGGGTGGATAGTGTCTGTAATGATATTTACCTGCCTGCTTCTTTGTAGAACATCCAGTAGCCTAGAAAATCTACTGTTACCAGTGAAATGCCATGCATGGCAGATTATCGTAGTCTTACTTCAAATGGAAAGTTGTATCTTAGTTTCAACTGTTCAAAATTCAATACAACATGCTCTAGTATATAATATTCACCATTTGCTTGTAACATCAACAACTGATTATTATTGTTGGAGATATTAGAAAAAGATAATCGAAAGTGGGTAATTAAAAACTCTGTCGAAGGAGGATATATCATGCACCATCTTTATGAGGCGAGGAAGAGAGTTAAGGTGAGCCTTGGCATATGAAAACACATCTGCAAATACTGAAGCAACCATAATTCAATGGTGGTGGAAGAAATGATCCTAGAATTAAAGGAACATGTGTCTTATAACATAAGGAGGCTACAGGTATAGGGAGTGACAAGACAATACATACACAGGGGATGGGATACTGGTTAATGCGACAGCAAAAGCCAGGTTGCAGAATATTTTGATTACATCAGTTTTACAAATACTACTGTAGACTGAAGGTGATTGTTGATGAGAACTTTTGATTAGTGAAACCTAGAGATAACAAAGGCATAAATAAAGGCGTTCAGCAACAGATGAGCTCAGATGTGTGATGCGGCCCAGCAACATTATATTCAATTTACAAGTATTATCAGGAAACTTCCAGTGAATTATTAATTATTCAAATTCAGAAATAAACACAAAATGTTAGAACTCCAGGGTCAAACAGCATCTACATGAGATGAGTTGAGGTCTACTCCTTCATCAATGACTTATTGCTCAAGTCCAATGTTAATGTTAAAGAAATTAAAGACCTTATCTAACTTTATGTCAATACTAAAATTGCAAAATTCATATTCCATAAAGTTGTATATAACTTACTGTTTAAAATCTACCAACATTCTTACATTATTGATGTTAATGTTAGATATCAATACAATGTGAAAAAAATTTCAAAGCCATTCTAGAACTTGCTAAACAGTAAAAAAGAGAAAACTACTCAATATCGAATTATATGGTATTGCACATCTATACTCACATCATTCTATAGATGAGCAGTAGACAGCATCCTAACATGCTGCATCACTGCCTGGTTTGGAAACTGCACTGTCCAATGCATGTTGGAAAAGGGCAAGCAACATCACGAAGGATCCCACCCACCCTGCTCACGGACTGTTTGTCCCACTCTCATCAGGGAGGAGGCTATGTGCAACCATACTAGGACCACCATACTCAAAAATAAGTTACTTTCCCCAAGCAGCAAGGCCGATCAACATCTTCACCCACTAACTCTACCACTACTTCATTATTTTCCATCAGTCACTTTACATACAGACTAGCATTACGTTATAGACATACAATCAATGCTATCTTATGTATTTATATTTAATGTTTTTTTTTAATTTTACTTGTTTTCTTTTTCTTTAGTGTTGTTTTTTGTGCTGCATTGGATCCAGAGTAACAATATTTTGTTTTCCTTACACTGTGTACAGAAAATGACATAAAACAATCTAAAATTAAATGGGCTCCCATTAAAGACATAGGGAGGCATATCTGACTACTAAAGATTTGGGGAAAATAAGTTTGCATTACCTGGGTGGGGAGATTTTCGTTTCTCTTGATACTGTATAATTTATCAGCTCCCAAAGCTGCTCATGAGTAATGGCACTGTGGTTACTGTTGGACTTGAGAGTGAAAATTGAAACGTCCTAAGAAACATGGAAAAATTATTCAGAAAGAGAACTTGCAAAATATTGTCAAATGATCATTTATTTGTTTTGGTACATTAGAAACATGCACTCAGTGGCCACATTATTAGTTATACCAGTTCAGCTGCTCATTACTGCGAATATCTAATCAGCCAATCATGTGTCAGCAACCTGACGTATAAAAGCACGAAGACATGGTCAAACATCAGAATGGGAAAGAAGCATGATATAAGTGAGTTTCTCTGTGGAATGTTTGTTGGTGCCAGAGGGATGGTTTAGGTATCTCAGAAACTGAAGATCCCCTGGGATTTTCATGCACAAAAGTCTCTTGAGTTTACAAAGAATGGTGTGAAAAATAAAAGATATACAGTGAGTGGCCGCTCTGTGGGTGAAGATGAGGGCAGAGGAGAATGGCCGGACTGGCTCAAGCTGATGGGAAGGTGGCTTAAATAACCAAATGTTAAACCTTGAAGTGGATAGGCTAGGGCAGCAGAAGACCACACCAGCTTCCACTCCTGTACTTAACAAAGTGGGCACGGAGTTCACACACCTTAAAATAATAATTCTAAACAGAATTGTGAAGTGTGTTGTCACACATTGTGGAGATTGTAGTTACTGCTGTGAATTCATCAATTTAGAACTTCTAACATAAGAGATACAAGAAGAAGAAAATAAACTTTCCAATTATCAGGGTAACATAACCCTGGGAAGATCTCCTAATTCCTGAATGATGTAATTAGGAAGCCAACAGAATAACAAAATGGAAAATCTTTCTAGACGAGGGACTGCCTTGCGAAGCCAAGATTCTCAATATATTTTTTAACCACTTTCTTGACCTTCCTGCTATCTTCAAATATTTAACACAGGTCTCCATGTTCCCCAAACTCCTTTGGAATGGTATCATTTAGTCATAGTCATACTTTATTGATCCCGGGGGAAATTGGTTTTCGTTACAGTTGCACCATAAATAATAGTAATAAAACCATAAATAGTTAAATAGTAATATGTAAATTATGCCAGGAAATAAGTCCAGGACCAGCCTATTGGCTCAGGGTGTCTGACCCTCCAAGGGAGGAGTTGTAAAGTTTGATGGCCACAGGCAGGAATGACTTCCTATGACGCTCTGTGTTGCATCTCGGGAGTCTCTGGCTGAATGTACTCCTGTACCCACCCAGTACATTATGTAGTAGATGGGAGACATTGTCCAAGATGGCATACAACTTGGACAGCATCCTCTTTTCAGACACTTCCGTCAGAGAGGTATTGTTTTGTTCAACTAAAACATCGATGTTTTGGGCCGAGATCCTTCATCAGGACTTGTGCCAGCACATTATATTACTTTGCACTTTCTGCACTGCCATGCATCTGATAATTCAACCAGTCTGTCTCTATCCTCTTGAAGATTATCATTCCTCTCCCAAAACTATGCTATTAACAAATTCTGAAATTATTCCCTCACATCCCAGCACATCCTCAGACTATGTTGGTTGCTGACACCAAACAACCGAATCCAGGAGTTTTGATGTACATGTAACAAATAAAGCTAATCTTTATAAGTCCTCAACATATATCAGGAAACACACTAAATGATTCTGTATTGCATTATATATTGGCAAAATCACGGTGTACAATTGCAATTGAATAGCTCACTACAAAAGGAGCCGCATTTATAATTTACACACCTTTTGCTCTTCTGGGGTATGTTTGATGCCATTTTCCACAGTGCCTCCATTTTGGACCTTGATTCTCTTGCACTTGCTTGCTTCTAACTTCTTCTCACTCAGTCCTTTGCGTTTGCAGACTCTAGGAATATTAGTAGCCATCTGACCGATTTCACAACTGTGACGCTATGAAGAAACATAGTTTCGCCTAAGTTAACCAGAGAATCAAATCAGTTCAATCAGGAAGAGAACGCAAATCTGATGTATAAAGTAACAGGGAAACAGGGCCTACAGCCCAAGTCATCCATACTAACTAAGCTAGTCCAACCTGCCTGCATTTGCCTCATATGTCTCTGAGTCTTTTAGATCCATATCAATAAGACTGAAATTACAAGGCTGTTGCTGGGATTGTGGACCTGAGTTATAGGGAAAAGTTGAATAGATTACAACTTTATTCCCTAGGATGTAGGAAATGAGGGGTGATTTGACAGAGGTATACAAAATTATCAGGGGTATAGGTAGGGTAAATGCAAGAACTGGAGGGCATGAGTTAAACCACTAGGGGAACATGCCAGGAAACAGGGCGACATGGTAGTGTAGCGGCTAGCGCAACGCCGTTACAACTTGGAGCATCGGAGTTTAGAGTTCAATTCCAACGCTATCTGTAAGGAGTTTGTATGTTTCCCCCTGTGACTGCGTGGGTTTCCTTCGAGTGCTTCTGTTCCCTCCCATGGTCCAAAGGTGTACCGGTTAATAGGTTATTGTAAATTGTCCTGTGATTTAGGCTAGTGTTAAGGTGGGCTGCTGAGTGACATGGCTCGGTGGGCTGGAAGGGCCTGCTCTGCGCTATATCTCTAAATAAATTAAAAATAAAAAAACTTCTTCACTCAGAAGTTGGTGAGAGTGTGGAATAAGCTGCCAGCGGAAGTGGTGGATGCAATTTTGATTTCAATAGTTAGGAGAAATCTCAACAGGTACATGGAAGAGAGGGGTATGAAGGGCTATGGTCCAGCTGCAGGTCAATGGAATGAGGCAGAATAATAGTTTGGCATGCACCAAATGGGCCGAAGGGCCTGTTTCTGTGCTGTAGTGTTCTATGACTCTATGTACCTTTCCGTCTGTTTTTTTTTAAGAGATTGTAATTGTACTCGTCTTTACCATTTCCTCTGGCAGCTGATTGAAAGAAATCACTGAAGGGTTTATATTTTGAATGTACAGCAATTCCAATGATCAACAATGACTCACGTGCTTGCTGTAAAGTTGGAGAATGGCAGCCAAAGGACCCAGCCACTAACATTAATTATCAAACTGCTGATACCAAATCAATAATTTTCCAAAATAATCTTTTATTTTAGGAAATATCAGACAAAAGTCAGAAACTAATTCAGATAGTGCAATTCTCCACTATATACATGTTAGTAAATATGTTCAATGTGTCACAATTGAAGTTAGATGATTGTCAATTCACTTGTTGGTTGTTTGTCAGTCATTGATTTTATTCTGTCCTACTGTGATTGCCAGCAAGAAAATGAATCTCAAGGTAGCACATGATGACATATATGTACTTTGATAATAAAGTTACTTTGAACTTTTGAACTCTGAGATTTAACAGACAAGAAGCAAAGGAGCAAAATCTTTCAGAGCTGGTACAAAATCTTTTACAACTAAGTTATCCATTTCACCAAGTTTCATGGATATCAAATCGTGATACAGTTCCAAAGAATACACTTTCTCTGAACCCCAAGCACTAGACACACTGGAACATTAATTCAACTTCTGACCTGCTCTGTGTAAGGCAATTTTGATTCGAGATATACAGAGAATGACAATGGACCCCAGCATCCCAGATCACAAGGACCTCAATCCTACGACACATGAGCCTTACAGGAGCTGCGCAGTCATCGGTAGCTGTATCAGCCCAAACTATAATCTTTTTCAGTTTCTCACCGTCTCTGGGCAAAGGCCAAGCAGGTGAATGTGCCAGACAGTCATCATCATCAAGCAGTCAATGCAAAGGACACTAGTTACACAAGCTTTACATCCACAGGAAGAGTGGAGGTGGAAATAAAGTGGCTCCCACCTGGTCACAGTCTGGGATAAGAAGAAGAAAATGCTGAAAACAGTCAACAGGAAAGACAGTATCCATTCAGAGAGAAAGAGAATTTACTTTGCAGGTTGAAAACCTTTTGTGAAAACCAAATGTTGACTCTGTTCCTATCTCCAGAAATGGTGCCGGGCCTGCTAAGTGCTAAGGTGTGTGTGTGTGTGTGTGTGTGTGTGTGTGTGTGTGTGTGTGTTAAACATTGTCCATGGGACAAACATTGACTCCAGTAGAGGAGATCATGGACTCTTGTCAGAATGGGAAGTGCAATTAAAATGGGTGGCCACTAGGAGATCCTGCTTTTTCTGTCAATCCATGGCCTTCTCTACTGTTGCGATGAAGCTACGCTCAGGTTGGAGGAACAACACCTTACATTCTGCCTGGGTAGCCTCCAACCTGATGGCATGAACATCGATTTTTTGAAATTCTGGTCATGCCCCCCCCCCCCCACTATTCCCCAACCCCCTTTCCCTCCCTCACCTTATTTCCTTGCCTGCCAATCACCTCCCCCTCTGGTGCTTCTCCCCCTTTTCTTTCTTCCATGGCCTTCTGTCCTGCTGAAGGGTCTCGGCCCAAAACATCAACAGTACAATTTTTCCATAGATGCTGCCTGCTATTCTGAGTTCCTCCAGCATTCTGTGTGTGTTGCTTGGATTTCCAGCAACTGCAGACTTTCTCTTGTGATGTAAATCCCTCGGATTGTCTACACACTGCTCCTGGCTGACCCACGTTTCTGTTTAAATGTAGTGCTGAGTGGCTGCATTTTGGACTTGCAAACTGAGTTGTGAATAGTTCTCAGGAAAGAGCCGGATGAACTCAGTCAGCCAGGCAGCATCTACCGAGAGGAGTGGACAGTCAGCACCTAGGATGGAGACCTTTCATCAGGACTCAGGAACAAAACCCTGTCCTAACCTGGGGAGGAACTATACAATGATCTTTGATTCTAACACACTCCTCGGCCAGTGATCAGAGAAAGATGAGGCCACTCAGCCCCTCAATTCTATCACCCATTCAATAAGCATGGCTGATCTCTTCCATGCCAATTCTCCCTAGCACTCAACTCCCCAATAATAATTTACCCACCTTTTATTTAAACACTCCCAAAGATGTAGATAGTGCTGCCTGTTGTTTTCCAGCACATTCCCATACTGTCAGATCTGAGCACTGGTGTAAGGCCATAAGACACAGGAGCAGAATTGGGCCATTTGGCTCATCAAGTCTGCTCCGCCATTCGATCATGCCTGATTTATTTATCCATCTTAACCCCAATTATCCCTGTAACCTCAACATCCCTACTAAACAAGAGCCTTCAATCTCTGCTTTAAATACACCCAATGAATTAGCTTCACAGCTGTCAGTGGCAGCAAATTCCACAGATTTACCATCCTCTGACTAAAGAAATTCCTCCTTATCTTTGTCCTGTTGGGACATCTATTCTAAAGGTGTTAGCTGTGGTCTTAGACTCTCCCACTGCTGTACACATCCTCTCCATATCCACTCTACCCAGGCAACACACACAACACGCTGGAGGAACTCAACAGGTCGGGCAGCATCCGTGGAAACAAACAGTCAACGTTTTGGGTGAACACAGCAGGCCAGGCCGAGACCCTTCGTCAGGACTAACTGAAAGAAGAGCTAGTAAGAGATTTGTAAGTGGGAGGGGGAGATCCAAAATGATAGGAGAAGACAGGAGGGGGAGGGATGGAGCCAAGAGTTGGACAGTTAATTGGCAAAAGGGCTATGAGAGGATCATGGGACAGGAGGCCTATGGGAGAAAGAAAAGGGGGAGGGAGAAAACCAGAGGATGGGCAAGGGGTATAGTGAGGGGGACGGAGGGAGAAAAAGGAGAGGGAGAAAAAGAATGTGTGTATATAAATAAATAACGGATGGGTTCTGAGGGGGAGGTGGGGCATGAGCGGAAGCTTGAGAAGTCATTCCAGCACCTGCAGATTTCCTCGTGTTTGAGTCAATGTTTCGGGCCAAGACCCTTTGTCAGGACTGAAGAGGGAGGGGGCAGGGGCTCTATAAAGAAGGTGGGGGGTGGGTGGGAAGGAGAGGCTGGTAGGTGCCAGGTGAAAAACCAGTAAAGGGAAAGATAAAAGGGTGGGGGAGGGGAAGCAGGCAAGGTGAAGAAGGAATAGGAGAAAGCACAATGGGTAGCAGAAGGAGGCGGAACCATGAGGGAGGTGATAGACGCAAACAACAGGAATTCTGCAGATGCTGGAAATTCAAGCAACACACATCAAAGTTGCTGGTGAACGCAGCAGGCCAGGCAGCACCTTTAGGAAGAGGTGCAGTCGACGTTTCAGGCCGAGACCTGCTGCGTTCACCAGCAACTTTGATGTGTGTTGGGAGGTGATAGTCAGCTGGAGGAGGGGGCAGAGTGAAACTGGGATGGGGGGAGGGAATTACCGGAAGCTGGAGACTTCTATGTTCATACTAAGGGGCTGGAGACTACCTAGACGGTATATGAGGTGTTGCTCCTCCAACCTGAGTTTAGCCTCATTGTGGCAGTAGAGGAGGCCCTGTATGGACATATCCGAATGGGAATGTGAAGCAGAGATGAAGTGGGTGGCAACCGGGAGATCCTGTCTGTTGTGGCGGTCGGACACTGTACCCAGGGCTTTCAGTATTCGGTAAGTTTCAATGAGTTCTAGTCATCCAGCGGGTACAGCCCCAGACAGCGTTTAAACGCTCCTCATACAGTAACCAGTCTCGCTCCCATAAACCATCTCAAACACCAACACACGGTGCCCAAACCGTTCACATTTGTTACCATGACCACCCCGAGCGCTGCCCTGCCGGATTTTAGCACCCTTCAAACTGACTAATACAGCGGGACAGACTCACCTTAACAACCGGCGGACCGCCACCGAAACAACCTGCTGCCGCCGGCTAACGTCACAGCCCGGCGAGACCGATGACGTCACCATCCCGCTGTCCAACCATCGCTCCAACACAGTCCCGCTCCCGACTTACGTCAACGCCCCTCTGTCCAACCATCGCCGGTCACCGACCCAGTTCAGCTCCGCCCCGTGACGTTACAGACCGCTCTCCCGTCTCAGCCCCGCCGTCCCCCCAACTTTCGCTCCCAGGCATCACCAATTCACCGCCGATCGCTTCGATCGCGACGGATGTGACGTTACAGCAACGGCGGTAGCTTTAAATTCTGGCCCCGGGGCTGGCATTGAAGTTTTGAGAGTTCGTTGAAACGATTCTGTTTATTCACCGTAGTACTTAGCATCCTTTGGTGTTTTCTCCTGTCTTCCTGCTTTTGGATGAACTGAATAATGACGACAAAGCAGCTGGCTGAGTATGTGTCCCCTTCTTGTAGATGCTTCCACAGCGCCTGGGATTGGGCCAAGTTGTTCGTGGTTGAATTAATGCAGTATTAAGAGGCATAAAATCGTAGGATGTGCGATGGCAGAGGATGTTATATTCCGTTAATTAAGCAAATGCGAGATGTTATACTTTGGTAAGACAAACCAGGACAAACTTGCACAATGAATGATAGGTACATATATCTGTGGTGAGTGTTGTAGAACAGGGAAACTTGGGTGTAGAATATATAGTTCCTTTGAAAGTGGTGATACAGGTGGGTAGGGTGACGAAGAATGCTTGCCTTAATTGGTCAGGACATGTCACAGCAACACGCACATAGCGAAGTATAGTCTCTTTTCCATAGAGAGTTCCTGGCCTACTGCATTCCTGCAGCATTTTGTGTGTGTTGCTTGGATTTCTAGCATCCGCAACTGTTCTCTTGTTTACAGTTATATCACAACTGTACATTAGGCCATATTTAGAGTTCTGTGTACTGTTCTGGGTTATAATTAAATGGGAAACATGCAAAAATGATTTTATGAGTGTATTACCGGGACTGAAGGACTTGAGTTGTAAGGAGAGGCAGCATAGGTTAGGACTTTTCTCCACAGAGTACAGGAGGCTGAGGGGATGACTTTTAGTGGTTTTAAAAAACATAAGGGGCTAGAAAAAATGAATAGCTGCAAATGTTTCCCCCGAGTGAAGTCCAAAGCTAGGAGGCAGTAGATTAAATTGAACGGAGAATAATCTTGAAAAGGCCTTTGCTGCACAGAAGCAAACAACCAGAGGAAGCTAATCATAATATAAAAGACATTTGGACAGGTACATAGATAAGAAAGGTTTTGAGTGATATGCCCAAGTGCAGTTAAATTGGACTGACTTAATTAATTAACTTGGTTGGCATAGCTGAATTGAACCAAAGGACTATTTTCCAGACTGACTGTAAATCTGAAACAAAGCTGATGTTGATCATTAAAACAACACACATCAAAGTTGCTGGTGAACGCAGCAGGCTAGGCAGCATCTCTAGGAAGCGGTACAGTCGACGTTTCAGGCCGAGACCTTCGTCAGGACCTGCTGCGTTCACCAACAACTTTGATGTGTGTTGCTTGAATTTCCAGCATCTGCAGAATTCCTCTTGTTTGTGTTGATTATTAAAACACTGGATTGTGTTTAAGTGTCTCCTGTCCTTGCCCATCCTGATCTAAGACCAGTCAGCTGAAAAGCTGTCTCCTTGGACTTGCAGGCCACTTAATTTGAGGGCATAAATGCATCTGCAATTTTTTAGGCAAATGATGTCCATTTTTCCTGTGGATTGACTGGAGATGTGGCAGTGACTCCTTTTTGGGAGAATTTATGAAACACTTTCAAAGGGTGTAGGAGTAATTTCGTCTAGAATACAGTTCATTTATATAAAAATGATTTGTACTGTATGAATTGCATTTGCAGTAATTAGTGCAAATGAGATAGAACGGTTGAGTGGTGTCGCAACAACAATCTTGAATCCAACATCAGTAAGAGCAAGGACTTGGTTGTGAACTTCAGGAAAGTGAATTCAGGAGAGCATACACTAACCTTCATTGAGGGGTTAGCAGTGGAAAGGGTGAGCAGCTTCAAGTCCTTGCATGCCACCATCTATGAGGATCTATCCAGGGCCCAACATTTTGATGCGGTGACAAAGAAGGCATGTCAGCAGCTATATTTTATTAAGGGTTTGAGGAGATTTAGTATCTCACCAAGAAACGAAGAAAGGTATGTTGCATCCGGAATTTTCTGGTTAGCGGGCGATTTCCATCCACGCCGCTCTGACGTATTGGGAAATCGTGTACGAGGCAAGTTACAGCAGTGGTTTGCCATTGCCTTCTGCCGGGTGAGTTTTTTAAAAGAAACCACCAGCTCTTAACACAGCACGGATGGAGAGCGTGCAAGGGTGCCGGCTGGAATCAAACTCGGGACCTCTGGCCCTAAAGTCCAGTGCTGATGCCACTACGCCACCAGCCGACACAATGTTACCAAAGACACTCGCAAATTTCTACAGATGTGTAGTGGAGAGCAGTCTGACCTGGTATGGAGGCTCCAAAGCACAGGAGGTTGGACACTCAGCCAGCTCCATCATGGCACAAGCTGGCCCACCATCGAGGACATCTTCAAAAGGCACATGAGGAAGGTGGCATCCATTACAAAGGAGCCTTGCCATCCGGGACATTACTACTCTTCTCATTACTACCATCAGGGAGGACGTACGGGAGTTTGAAGGTACACATTCAACAGCTTCTTCCCCTCTGCCATCAGACTTCTGAATGGACCGTGAACACAACCTCACTGTTTTACACTCTTTCTGCACTATTAATTTTTTTAATTGTACCTTATAATTCTTATGTATTGTACTATACTGCTGCCACAAAAGAACACATTTCATTGCATATGTTAGGGATAATAAACCTGATTCTTGTTCACTACCATCTATTTTCATATCCTCTGCAAGCTTATTAAGTCACCCATCTACATTTTCATCCAGGTCATTTATTTATATATATATAATATCTCGATCTCACAAGCAGTAGAAGTCCCAGTACCATCCCTGTGGAACACTCAGTAACTTGCTTTCACTGCAGTTCTATGGCTTCTGAGGTAGTGATGCAGCCACTATGGCCCAGGATATTCTGCCGCAGTTGAGATAGGACACATTTGATGGGATGGGTGGGTGAGTGGTTTGCCATTTATGATGTGATAGACTTGATGTATTTAATGCCAATCAAAACTGAAAATACTCAATAGGTCAGGCAGCATCTGTGGAAAGAGAAACCAGCTCAGCACTTTGGGTTGAAGGCACTTTATCCCAGGGTTCTCAATGCCAACCTGAATACTCCATTTTGAATTGCCTTAGTGAAAGGTTTCTAAAACTGTGAGATACTGTGAATTTTCGAGCATCATTTTATTGTTTCCGCTGTCCACCTGATAACCTCGTGCTGTGTTAGAGCATTGAATTGAGTTTGTTTCAGGAGGCTGCTGTCCAGCATGTGAACAATAAGACCTGCCCATTGGAACTGCCTGTGGATATTGGCTTGGAGGAAGACGTTAGTATTGACTTATTTATCCTGCCAGTGGATTTGGAGCATTTTGCAGAAATGGCATTGGTGGTGTCCTTTCAGTGATAAAAGGTGCTAGCTGTAGGTGGTTCCTGTCTTGGGCATAAAGAGAGGCAAGAATCATTGCTGGCTAGTTGCTGATGAACTTTGTATTTGTTTGAAGTTTTAAATACTCTCCAGGAACAACTAAAAACTGCAGTGTTACATTGACAACACTCATGAATTAAAGTCTGCTAACCCTGAGTGGTGGATACTGAGAAATGGGAAATGGTACATCTTTGCCCCAGTTATGTTCTGTACCTATATTGCTGTACATATGAAGCTGGTCGGGACCTTTGTTTTACTGTAGGTGTAAGATCCATTCTCTTGCAGCTTCAATGACTTGGGTCTCAGTTCATGAAAGAGCATAAATCTAAGCATCATCTGTGTGTTATGATTCAATGACTGAAGTTAGCTGACTTTGTTCTGGTTTGGAGGCATTTTTGTCATTACAATACAGAAAGAGGCCATTTGACCCATTGGGCCAATGCTGATTCCCAGGGGGATTAATTCCCTCAGTCATAACGGTGCTTTTGTTATTTTCCCGTGCCTGTGCAACATTTTACCCTCTCATACATGCCCATCAACAGTTTTCTTGCTTTTTGCAGATTTTCAAAAATTTGTGTTTACCTCTTAAAAAGTTGAACTTGCATATGGAACCAAGGATAGACAGTAACATAGAAGTTGCATTATCACTTGCAAGACACAAAAAGCTGGAGAAACTCAGCAGATCAGGCAGCATCCATGGAGGGAAATGAACAGTTGATGATTCGGGTCGAGACCCTTCAGGACTTGCATTGGTCCTTTCTTTTAATGTTACTTGAGAGTGATATAAGCAAATAGCAGTGTGAAAAATGTAATATATCTCCTTTTTGTGCTGAAAAACCTTTTTTCTTTATTTGAGAAGTACAAGACTTTAAGATGGAATTAATTCATTTGTTGTATCGAATCTGCTCCACCATTCTATCATGGCTGATTTATTACCCCTCTCAAACCCACACTTGTGCCTTCTCGTAACCTTTGAGGCCCTTGCTAATCAAGAATCCATCAATCTCCGCTTTAGATATATTCAATGTCTGTGGCAATGAATTCGTTATGTCTTATTCAATGTGTCAATGTTAGCTCAGAGGAATTGTTTTCACCTTATTTTTTAGATTAGATTATGAGGACACTCAGTCCTCGTTTATTGTCATTTATTAAAAAATGCATTAAAAAATGATACAATGTTGTTCCAGAGTGATATCACAAAAAAACAAGACAAACCAAAGACTAACACTGACAAGACCACATAATTATAACATATAGTTACAGCAGTGCAAAGCAATACCATAATTTGATAAAGAGCAGACCATGGGCACGGTAAAAAAAAAAGTCTCAAGTCCCGATCGACTCCCGAGTCCCCGATAGCGGCGGCAAAAGGGAGAAACTCTCCCTGCCATAAGCCTCCAGGCACCGACAACTGTCGATGCATTGGAAGCACCCGACCACAGCCGACTCTGAGTCCATCCGAAAACTTCGAGCCTCCGACCAGCCCCTCTGATACAGCCTCCTGAGCACCATCCTCTGCCGAGCGCTTCAACCCCGCCCCAGTCACCAAGCAACAAGCAAAGCCAAGGACTCGGGGCCTTCTCCGGAGATTCTGGATCACATAGTAGCAGCAGCAGCGAAGAAGGCATTTTAGAAGTTTCTCCAGATGTTCCTCTGTGCTCTTGCGTCTGTCTCCATCAAATCAGGATTGTGCACAGCACCCTACTTGACAGATAACAGATATCATTTCACCGGAGTGGCTGCTGCACTCTGCGTTGTGCTGCCATCTCCTCCTCTTCCTGTTTGTACTGCTTTTACTCAGGGATCGTCTTTGGTGTATATTGAAAGTTTTGTTAGTTATAGTTTCGTGTTTAACTAGTTCCCTTCCAATCTATGGATATGTGGGAAAGACGATTATGTGCCAGATGCTCTGCTTTATCCACCTTTTTATTTACTTACTGTTTGTCAAGTGGATTCTGAGTCCTTTGCAGAACTGTGCACATACCTGGAGTAACATCACAGCCTCTTTAATATTTAAATGTGCTGTACGATCCCAAACTATATTTCTGAGGTTATTTGTTGAGGTTAATTACTGCTTTGGTGTTCTTTTTTTCATGTAAATAACCTTTCGTACATATAATCTTTTAAACTTCCCTATATTTTCTCTAGGCAGCTTGGCTTAATAAGAAAACGCTCATCAGTTTCTGCTAAAGGCAACAAAAAACCTAAATTGAGTAAGTATGGGAATATTCACTCTATCGTGGAACAACAGGAAGTCCAGATACAGATAGTCCTGCAGTTTCACCCATTTCTATAAAGTGAATTGGGTATAATATGATTAGGGAATTGTGCAGCAGACTTAATTGTAATGTGCTTGCAACCTGGAACTAGAGAACTATTGGAGTTAGTTTGACAGGCATATATTTTTTTTTTTTTTTTTTTTTTAAAAGTTGTTTGGTGGAACTGTTTCTATGTATTCTCCCTGCAGTAATCAGACACTGTTGTCGCTTAAGGACAAGAGCAGCTAGTTTTACTTTGGGAAGACAGTGGAAATTGACGGGCTTCTATTGATATTTTGGCAAAGATGCTTTATTAAGCAGCATCAGATTCTTTATTAATCAAACTAATTGTCTTTAGTATTTTTAAGCATACTGTAACAAAATAGACTAGTAGCTATTAAAATGCCTTTATCTTTGAAAACCCTGCAGGAAAAAGTAATTTCGTTATTGCAAATCTGACACACTAGCCACCTTTTTATTTTCTTTCTGTTGACGCAATTGGTTTTTATAACATCATTTTCTATAAGACAAGGTTTATTATGAATGCAACTATCACATTATAGCAGAACTATTACAGATGTCTGCCTGATCCCAGAATAATCATGAAGAACTGTACCAATCAGCCAACATCCCATGCGGGCTAATCTGGAATTTTTGTACTTTTTAGATCAGTATTTCTCATACCTAATTATTATTGATTTTGAGTCCACCTGCTGGAAAAATGGCAAGTCTCATTATCGTCCCGAAATAAGTGAGTATAAATCTATAAAAGAGGCCCATTATTTCGTTATGGTATGTTGTGCTTTGAAGATGATTCTTTAAACAGCTACGTTTTTTTCAGATAAATTACTAAATGTTTCAAAGCACAAGAGTGCAGCCTATTAGAGAAGCTTTGTACTTTAGATAAAGGAAACCTCAGTGAATTGCGTTTTCCTGTTCTCTTCACTTCCTAACTCTTGTGCATTTATGATTTTAATATCTTCATTGGTGCAAATTTGAGTCTAATTGACATTCAGCCATACACATGTATACAGCCAAATGAAACATCATTCCTCTGGGACCAAGGTGAAAAACATAGTACATACAGTTACACTCAGCACATATCGTTATGATAGCACATACCATCGCAAAATAATATTAGCACAAGTCCCTAAGTGGCATGGCTTGAAGATCGATGGTGCATTGGACATTGTCCTGGAGTCATGTTTCTGAAAGAACAGTCAAGTAGCAGTTCCTTATTTTGCACTGGGTCAGCTGCAGGCAAAGGCTATCTGGGTTCTCTTCCAGGGAGCGAACACTGGACACCTGCACCAGTGGGAGAGCCGGCCAGTAGGGGCCAGTCCCCAATCCAGCACAGATTCCAGTGTGCCAGTTGCATCTCTGTTCATTCCCACACCGCCTCCAGTGCCTCCTCCCCTGCGTAGCCGCAACAGGTGATGCTCTGGCAAGAGGGCCTGGTCATTGCAACAATTCCAGGCCCCGCAGCTCCTCTGCTTTCAGTCTCGCCAATGCACTAACGAACCGGAATTACAATATTTTGTATTACCAATGTCCAACGTTGTCTTGTGACACAAGAAAATCGTTTAAGACGAGCTTTGCACCATTTGTTAGGCAAGAAAAGTTACTGCGATTAAGCACACTGCCACCTTACTACTATGCCCTCAGCTTCACTTTAGGAATTCATCTCTAATCCTCTATTTCTACTACATTTGAATTGCTTATTAGTTTTCTCTCAACCAATTGTTTGGCCACCTGTGCTTTGGGGCCTACTGTTAAAATTCAACAAATAATGCTCTTTTAAAGTGTGTAAATTCTGTTAGTGATACTATTTAAATACAAGTTTTTGTTGTATCGGAAGTAGATAAGTCCCGTTTGAATTGTGGAGAGAAATCGTTAATTTTCTGTTTTGATCATGTGTTGTTTGTTTCTCCGTAATCTAGTTGAATTTCCTGCAGTATTGCTCAACACTTCCAGTGGAGAGATTGAGGTTGAGTTTCACACGTACGTTCAACCTCAGGAGCATCCAATCCTGTCAGACTTCTGTACAGAATTAACTGGAATTAAGCAGGTATTCGTGCAATACAGAGTTATGTTTTCTGTGAGGCATAGAATTGGTTATTGGCCTTCGCACTATAGTATGTCGGAAAAAAACAGAATAACTACTTTTAAATAAGTTCTTAAAAGCGTAGTCTGGCCCAATAAAAATTCATATTTCTTAAGTGGGGACCATTGATTTCAGTAGCCAAAGTCAGCAAAATGGTGGGGAAGTTGAGATGAATTCCCAAGTTTTAAAGGAAAGTTTCAAATTTCCATATTTGAAACAGTTTTTAAACCTGTTGAGTTCATCTCTCAGGGGGCTCACCTGGTTGGATAAGTAGTTAGGTTGCACCATTGAGTATTGGCTTGTGTCCAGGTGCAATAATCAAAGGTAGCTTAGCAAAAAGGCTGAGCTCCATCATAGGAGTATTACAAGGGGAATTTGACCAGACTTGCGCATGGAGTTACTGTAGGCTGGGATGTTTAAAGATTTGGAGCTTAAGGCATTGAGGCAAATGCAATTAAGGCAATGATTAGCTATTACCTAATTGAAAAGTTGATTGGAGCACTCCAGTTTCTATATTTCTAGCTTGCTAGAGGACAATGCTATTTCAAAACATAATTGTCTCTTAGCTTTAAAGTACTAAATATCTCCCTCTAGTGTGCATTTGTTGAATTCAAGATTGTTTATTGTCATTCTTCAGTACCTCAGTGTAAAGGAGGGCAAAATGATTGTTACTCTGGATCTGATGTAATATGAAAAACACAATAAATATAAGAGCAATCCCATAAACACATGTACAAGTAGCTATTGAGGGCAGCCACATATACATAAGATTAGCTTAAATACATAGACTGATTGTATGTACACAAAGTGACACTAGATGCAGGAGTATCTGTGCATAAGGTGACCCTGCCAGAAAGCAATAAAGTGACAGTGATTTTTGGCAAGAGGAACTCTTGTAGGAGGAGGCAGGGCATATGAAAATAGAGTAGGTCAGTGTCGGTATGAGGTGCAGGGTGTGAGCATAAAGTGACAGTGCATGGGGGGGGTGAAGGGTGCTGAGGGGCTGTGGAGAGCAGTGGCTGATGTGGCTGTAGTGGTGGGGTGGATGGGTGAGCCATAATTTTATGCCACCTCTTATTAGAACTAGCAAGTTCACTGCTGCCTTTTATCATTTTCAGTGTCAGGTTGAAGCTGGAGTTCCCCTACCAATATGCCTATCACAGTTTTCCCGTTGGATTCAGAAACTGCAGCAGGAGAAGAATATTGATTTTGTGAAGGGGGGATCTCAGCAGTGCACTCCTGACTCAAAACCCTGCGCCTTCGTAACTTGGTCAGGTACTCTCTGATTTTGCTGGTCAATTCAAATAATTTAGATTATTTGAATAAGGATAAACTACTCTACAATTTTTGAAAACTAATTTGGTTTTTGAGAGCATTAATTTGGTTATTTGAAACATAGATAATGGTGAAGATATTCAGTGGGTCAAGGAGTACCTGTGCAGAGAGGAATGTTTCTGTTTGATGACCCTCTCACTAGATTTGCATTATCTGGACATTTTTATCATCTTGCTTTTGGATACTTTGGTCATTATTAATTGTGATTTAAAAAAAAAACGATTTTTTCTTCTATATTAACACACTCTGCTCAACAGCTTGCATTCAGCTGTAGCACTATTAGTCAAATTCTTGTCTCAATTGGAAGGATAGAGGTTCAAGTTCTAATCCAGAGATTTGCACAGAAACACAAATCTATGCTGACATTAGAACATGGAACACTACAACACAGTGCAGGTCCTTTGGCCCATGATTTTGTGCTAAATTTTAACATACTCTAAGATCAATGTACTCCCTCCCTCCTACATAGCCCTCCATTTTTCTATCATCATGTGCTTATCTAAGTGTTTCTGAAATGCCCTAAGTATTTGCCTGTACTTCCACCCTTAGCAGGGCATCCAACACACTCACCCCTCTTTGTGCAAAAAAAAAACTCCTTACCTCTGACAGCCCCCCCCCCGCCATACTTTCCTCCAATCACCCTGAAATTATCCCTCTGTATATTAGCCATTTCCACTCTGGGGTGAAAAGTCTCTGGCGATCCACTTGATCTATGCCGTTTATCATCTTCTAGTGCAATACATTGGGAGTTGCTGCAATATTGGAGGTGTTAAATTGTCAAGATATTAAGCCAGGGGTTTATTTTGTGGTGGACATAAACAATTTGATAGCATTTCATATGAGAAGTTGCCTCTTTGAATAACTGATCTCTGCAACATTCCTCCATTTGCTGCCTGCCACCTGTTTTTTTTTTTTAAAACTCTTCATTCCTCCAAAATACACAAAATGCTGGGGGAAATCAACAAGTGAGGCAGCATCCATAGAGGAAATAGTCTATTATTCCCCTCCATAGATACTACCTGACCTTGCTGAGTTCTTCCAGCACTTTGTGTGTTACTCAGATTTGCCTTTTAAAAAAAATTTTAAATCATCACTTTTCAGCTCTGGCTTAACAAGAGCATAACAGTCCAAAACAAAATCTTTTTGCATCTCTTATCAGTAACACTATTTAAAAAGAAAATGCAGATGCTGGAAATCTGAAATAAAAACAGGAAATGCAGATATTGGATCTTTGATATAGAAATGTTGCTTGACCTACTGAGTGTTTTTGGCATTCTCTGCCAGAATTTAATTTAAATTTGAGGTTTAGTTTAAATCTGTGTTTTTTGTTAATGCTCTTGGAAGGATAACTAATTAAACTCTTTTTGAATGTCTGAATTAGACTTGTAACTAAATTCTTTTGTAGGAGCCATGTATTTATTTTCTGTCTATTGTATTTTGTGGCGCATTTATTATGGTAATCTGTCACGTAGGTTGGGGGATGGTAGAAGCAAATGAGTATAGTTTTGTATTCATGCCTTGCGGCTTCTCATTAGCCAGAGGGAGTAAGCCACAGGGAATGATTTTTTTTGTCTGCTTAATATGCTTAAGTACGCTAACTTGGCTAAATGGAAT
Source organism: Mobula birostris (assembly GCF_030028105.1). Lineage (NCBI taxonomy): Eukaryota > Metazoa > Chordata > Chondrichthyes > Myliobatiformes > Myliobatidae > Mobula > Mobula birostris. The sequence continues at coordinate 142,531,726 of NC_092378.1, read as the reverse complement.
ACTCTTTTAGTTTGGCTGCTAATTAGGCTTAGTTACATCAATAATTAGAATGTTTTTTTTTGCACAAAGAGGGGTGAGTGTGTTGAACGCCCTGCTAAGGGTGGAAGTACAGAGTACAAAATAAATGGCAGGATACTTGGTAGTGTGGAGGAGCAGAGGGATCTGGGGGTACATATCCACAGATTCCTGAAAGTTGTCTCACAGGTGGATAGGGTAGTTAAGAAAGCTTATGGGGTGTTAGCTTTCATAAGTTGAGGGATAGAGCTTAAGAGTCGCGCTGTAATGATGCAGCTCTATAAAACTCTGGTTAGGCCACACTTGTAGTACTGTGTCCAGTTCTGGTCGCCTCACTGTTGGAAGGATGTGGAAGCATTGGAAAGGGTACAGAGGAGATTTACCAGGATACTGCCTGGTTTAGAGAGTCTGCATTATGATCAGAGATTAAGGGAGCTAGGGCTTTACTCTTTGGAGAGAAGGAGGATGAGAGGAGACATGATAGAGGTGTACAAGATAATAAGAGGAATAGATAGAGTGGATAGCCAGCACCTCTTCCCTAGGGCACCACTGCTCAATACAAGAGGACATGGCTTTAAGGTAAGGGGTGGGAAGTTCAAGGGGGATATTAGAGGAAGATTTTTTTACTCAGAGTGGTTGGTGCGTGGAATGCACTGCCTGAGTCGGTGGTGGAGTTAGTGAAGTTTAAGAGACTACTAGACAGGTATATGGAGGAATTTAAGGTGGGGGCTTATATGGGAGGCAGGGTTTGAGGGTTGGCACAACATTGTGGACCGAAGGGCCTGTACTGTGCTGTACTATTCTATGTTCTATACCAATGTTGATTTGATCGCTAAGATTGTTATATAGCTAATTTAGTTTTGTTAGATTTTTAGCGATACAAGATTGTTCGTGTTTGCTGGTTTCATAACAAAGAATCAGTTTGGAAATTCGCTGTTTGGAAGAGTGTCGTACAACGTCGATTACCCTGGCTTAGTCTCTCAGTGGTTTCAGTTTCTTTTCAAGTAACTGCTACATCTATAATGATATGCTCTGATCTGAATAGATTGGGATCTGGGAGTGTGCCTGCACTATGAATGTCAAAGGAAACAACTCAGAAAACCAAGTGTTTTGAACAGCTGGATTGATCTCCGAGCAACTTACAAGGTATGACATTTAAATGGGAAATGGTTTTAGCTGATGCTAGAAATACGCAGTAGGCTAGTCAGCATCTGCAAAGAGAGGGGGCAAGTTACTGATTGTTCTGATTGTCAGAATTGAAGGCTGAAAGATAATTTGGATTTTTTTGATAAAATTGGTAAGGAAAATTGAAACAATTTGGGAAAGAATGATTAGACAATGACTCTAGTAATCACAAGGTAAATGGGAAATGACCTACAATACATTTCATTAAAAATTGAAAGATGACTTTAAAGATCACTGGTAAGATAACTAAGAGATATTAAAAGAATAAAAGAGCAAACGGTGTGAAATATTCAAGGTCCATTACAAAAGGAGGAGAAAATCATAAAGTTCGGAAAAGAAGCAACATGTGTTACTGATTTGCACTTAAATACCAGAAGGGAAAAAAGGTAGGGAGAGTGAGGAGGTGATAGATAGATGGGAGCTATAGGCAAGTAGTCACTCTGGGGCCTTGGGAGACAGATAAGCGGGTAACAGTCAGGAGAGGGAAGGGCAAGAGTCAGATACCAGAGAGTACGCCTATGGCTGTCCCCCTTAGCAATGAGTACTCCTGTTTTTTGGGGTGGGGGGGGAATGGCCTACCTGGGGGAAGCAGCAATGGCCCTGCCTTTGGCACAGAGTCTGGCCTTGTGGCTCAGAAGGGTAGGGAAAGGAAGAGGATTGCAGCAGTGCCAGGGGACTCTATAGTTAGGGAGTTAGGGGGTCAGACAGGCAATTCTGTGGAAGCAGGAAAGAAACACGGATGGTAGTTTGCCTCCCAGGTGCTTGGGTCCGGGATGTTTCTGACTGCGTCCACGATATCCTGAAGTGGGAAGAAGAACAGCCAGAGGTCGTGGTACATATTGGTACCAACGACATAGGTAGGAAAAAGGAGGTCCTGAAAACAGACTACAGGGAGTTAGGAAGGTAGTTGAGAAGCAGGACCTCAAAGGTAGGAATCTCCGGATTACTGCCTGTGCCCATGTAACAGTGAGTATAGGAATAGATTGAGGTGGAGGATAAATATGTGGTTGAAGGATGGAGCAGGGGGCAGGGATTCAGATTTCTGGATCATTGGGACCTCTTTTGGGACAGGTGTGACCTGTACAAAAAGGATGGGTTGTACTTGAATCCAAGGGAAGTTTGCTAAGGCTACTTGGGAGAGTTTAAACTAGAATTGATGGGGGGTGGGAACCAAATTGAAGAGATGGAGGAAGGGGCGGTTGGCTCACAAATAGAGAAAGCTTGAAGACAGTGCTAGAGGGAGGATAGGCAGGTGATAGAGAAGGGATGCACTCAAACTGATGGTTTGAGATGTGTCTATTTTAATGCAAATAGTATTATGAACAAAGCGGATGAGCAGTGTGGATCAGTACTTGGAGCTATGATTATGTGGCCATTACAGAGACTCAGATGGCTCAGGGGCAAGAATGGTTACTTCGAATGCCAGGCTTTAGATGTTTCAGAAAGGACAGGGAGGGAGGCAAAAGAGATGGGGACGTGGCACTGCTGATCACAGGTAGTGTCATGGTTGCAGAAAAGGAGGAAGTCATGGAGGGATTGTCTACTGAGTCTCTGTGGGTGGAAGTTAGGAACAGGAAGAGGTCAATAACTACTGGGTGTTTTTTTTTAATAGAGCATTCAATAGTAACAGGGACATTGAGGAGCAGATAGGGAGATGGATTCTGGAAAGGTGTAATAATAACAGGGTTGTTGTGGTGGGAGATTTTAATTTCTCAAATATTGATTGGCATCTCCCTAGAGAAAGGGGTTTAGATAGGGTGGAGTTTGTTAGGTGTGTTCAAGAAGGTTTCTTGACACTATATGTAGATAAGCCTACAAGAGGAGAGGCTGTACTTGATCTGGTATTGGGAAATGAACTTGGTCAGGTGTCAGATCTCTCAGTGGGAGAGTATTTTGGAGATAGTGATCACAATAGCATTGGAGAGGGATAGGAACAGACAAGTTAGGAAAGCGTTTAATTGGAGTAGGGGAAATATGAGGCTATCAGGCAGGAACTTGTAAATATAAATTGGAAACAGATGTTCTCAGGGAAATGTACAGTAGGAATGTGGCAAATGTTCAAAGGATATTTGCGTGGAGTTCTGCATAGGTACGTTCCAATGAGACGGAAAGGATGGTAGGATACAGGAACCATGGTGTACAAAGGCTGTTAAAAATCTAGCTGTGAAGAAAAGAAAAGCTTACAAAAGGTTAAAAAAAAAACTAGGTAATGATAGAGATCTAGAAGGTTATAAGGCTAGCAGGAAGGAGCTTAAGAATGAAATTAGAAGAGACAGAAGGGGCCATGAGAAGACCTTGGTGAGCAGGATTAAGAAAAACCCCAAGGCATTCTACAAGTATGTGAAGAGCAAGAGGATAAGACGTGAGAGAATAAGACCAATCGAGTGTGACTGGAAAAGTGTGTATGGAACTGGAGGAGATAGCAGAGGTACTTAATGAATACTTTGCTTCAGTATTCACTATGAAAAAAGATCTTTGCGATTGTAGGGATGACTTAAAGTGGACTGAAAAGCTTAAGCATATTGACATTAAGAAAGAGGATGTGCTGGAGCTTTTGGAAAGCATCGAGTTGGATAAGTCACCGGGACTGGATGAGATGTAGGAGCTTGCTGAGCCTCTGGCAATGATCTTTGCATCGTCAATGGGGTCAGGAGAGGTTCTGGAAGATTGGAGGGTTCAGGATGTTGTTCCCAGATCCAAGAAAGGGAGTAGAGATAGCCCAGGAAATTATAGACCAGTGAGTCTTACTTCAGTGGTTGGTAAGTTAATGGAGAAGATCCTGAGAGGCAAGATTTATGAACATTTGAAGAGGAATAATATGATTAGGAATAGTCAGCATGGCTTTGTCAAAGGCAGGTCGTGCCTTACGAGCCTGTTTGAATTTTTTGAGGATGTGACTAAACACATTGATTAAACACAAAGGGGACATTGCTTTGTGGATCCAGAATTGGCTTGCCAACGGAAGGCAAAGAGTGGATATAGTTGGGTCATATTCTGCATGGAGGTTGGTGACCAGTGGTGTGCCTCGGGGATCTGTTCTGGACCCCTTCTCTTTGTGATTTTTATAAATGACCTGGATGTGGAAGTGGAAGGATGGGTTAGTAAATTTGCTGATGACACAAAGGTTGGGGGTGTTGTGAATATTGTGGAGGGCTGTCAGAGGTTACAGTGGGACATCGATAGGATGCAAAACTGGGCTGAGAAGTGGCAGTTGGAGTTCAACCCAGATAAGTGTGAGGTGGTTCATTTTGGTAGGTCAAATATGATGGCAGAATATAATATTAACGGTAAGACTCTTGGCAGTGTGGAGGACCAGAGGGATCTTGGGGCCCGAGTCCATAGGACACTCAAAGCTGCTATGAGGTTGACTGTGTAGTTAAGAAGGCATATAGTGCATTGGCCTTCATCAACCGTGGGATTAAGTTCAGGAGCCGAGAGGTAATGTTGCAGCTATATAGGACCTTGGTGTGTTGGTGGGTGGTCAAGTGTTTAAGGCGTTGGTCTAGTGATCTGAAAGTCGCTAGTTCAAGCCTCAGCTGAGGCAGCGTGTTGTGTCCTTGAGCAAGGCACTTAACCACACATTGTTCTGCGATGACACTGGTGCCAAGCTGTATCGGCCCTAGTGCCCTTCCCTTGGACAACATTGGTGGCGTGGAGAGGGGAGACTTGCAGCATGGGCAACTGCCGGTCTTCCATACAACCTTGCCTAGGCCTGTGCCCTAGAAACCTTCCAAGATGCAAATCCATGGTCTCAGGAGACAAACGGATGCCTATAATAAGAACTTGGTCAGACCCCACTTAGAGTACTGTGCTCAGTTCTGGTCGCTTCACTACAGGAAGGATGTAGAAACCATAGAAAGGGTGCAGAGGAGGTTTACAAGGATGTTGCCAGGATTGGGGAGCATTCCTTATGAGAATAGGTTGAGTGAACTTGGCCTTTTCTCCTTGGAGCGATGAAGGTTGAGAGGTCACCTGATAGAGGTGTATAAAATGATGAGAGGCTCTAATCATGTGGATAGTCAGAGGCTTTTTCCCCAGGGCTGAAATAGCTAACACGAGAGGGCACAGTTTTAAGTAGGTATAGAGGAGATGTCAAGGGTAAGTTTTTTTTTAATGCAGAGAGTGGTGAATGTGTGGAATGGGCTGCTGGTGACAGTGGTGGAGGCAGATACGATAGGGTCTTTTAAGAGACTCCCGGATAGGTACATGGAGCTTTGAAAAATAGAGGGCTATGGGTAATTTCTAAAATACATGTTCGGCACAGCATTGTGGGCTGAAGGGCTTGTATTGTGCTGTAGGTTTTCTATGTTTCTAGAACAACAGTCTTCACTCTCCTTCAATTCATGCTTTTGATCAATGGTTTTCACTGTAAGAATCAACACTTGTTTGCCCTTCAATGCAGGTAGCTTTTATTGCAATTATGTTAGGGGGGAAATGTTAAATTCAATGTTTTCATCAGGGTCGGTACTTTGTGTTTAGCTTAACATTTACTGAAAGATCTGAAGATCAAAAATTGAAGCTGCGTTTGAAACAGGAAAGTGGACAATATTGAATGATGAATGAGTTTTCAAGCAAATATGGCTCAGTGTAGTAGTTTCTCTTCATTTACAGCCTTTTAATCATCTTGCACAATTGCATCTGGTATTTGCAATCTATGGAAAAATCCCATAATGAGCTTCGTGCCTTCTAGAAATAATTTTCAGTCAAAAGAAGCCTGTGGTATCCAGGAGGGGAATACCTTCCTTGTGGAGATGCATTCATTTTCACTACCATTTAGAGAGGTGTTTTTAATATATTCAAAGTGGCCACTGTAGGTTCGTGGTCTTCTGCTGTACCCCATCCACTGCAAGGTTCAAAGTGCTGTGCATTCAGAAATGCTCTTCTGCACGCCACTGTTGCGATGTGTGGTTATTTGAATTACTGTTGCCTTTCTGTCAGCTTGAAATAGTCTGGTCATTTTCCTCAGACCTCCCTCGTTAACAAGGCATTTTTTATCCATGGAGCTACCACACTCACTGGATGTTGTTTTTTGGTTTACACACCATTCTCTAAACTCTAGAGACTGTTGTGTGTCAAAATGCCAGGACATGAGTATCTCAGGAAAGTGTTCAAACTACTACAGCTGGCACCAGTGATTATTCTATGGTCAGTCACTTAGATCACATTTCTGCCCCATTCTGATGTTTTCTCTGAACAGCAAATGAACCTCTTGACCTTGCCTACATGCTTTGAGTTACAGCCACATGATTGGCTGATGAACAAGTGGTTGTACAGGTATACCTAATAAAGTGGTCACTGAATGTATATTGTCTAAATAATGCATTCCTTTTCTACACTTTCATTTAATATTGCTTGAGTTTTCTGTGGGCAATGATTTGAATTGACGTGTTTGTGTGGCAGTTGTTCTATAACCGGAAGCCAAAAGGTTTAAACGGAGCTTTGCAAGACCTGGGCATTGTCTTTTCAGGACGTGAACACTCTGGTAGGTGGTGCACATTGCATTCCTTTTGGCTTGCTGGTTGTCTTTATAGAAGTGAACATCATAACAGGAATTGGTGTTCTGCTTCCTGTGTATATTCTGCCATTGCCTGCTATGTATCCTAACTTGATTAGCGTATCTCGGTTGCATCGGACCCTTATTTTCAAAGGTTCAAAGTAAAGTTATTGTCAAAGAACATATACAGTGCCTATTAAAAAGTATTCATCCCCCCCCCGGAAGTTTTCATGTCTTATTGTTTTACAACATTGAATCACAATGGATTTAATTTGGCTCTTTTGATACTAATCAACAGGAAAAAGCCACTTTTGTGTTAAAGTGAAAACATATCTCTATAAAGTGTTCCAAATTAATTACAAATATAAAACACAAAATAATTGATTGCATAAGTATTCACCCCCTTTAATATGACCCACCAAATCATCACTGGTGTAGCCAATTGGTTTTAGATGTCACATAATTAGTTAATGGAGATCACCTGTATGCAGTCAAGGTGTTTCAATTGATGATGTAAAAATACATCTGTTTCTGGAAGGTCCAATTGCTGGTGAGTCAGTATCCCGGCAAAAGTTACACCACAAAGACAAAATAACAGTCCGAGCAACTCCGTGAAAAGGTTATTGAAAAGCACAAGTCAGGAGATGGATACAAGAGAATTTCCAAGTGGCTGAATATCCCTTGGAGTACAGTTAAGTCAATCATCAAGAAATGGAAAGAATATGACACAGCTGTAAATCTGCCTAGAGCAAGCCGTCCTCAAAGACTGAGTGACCACACACGAAGAGGAATAGTGAGGGAAGCCACCAAGAGATCTATGACAACTCTGGAGGGGTTACAAGCTTCAGTGGCTGAGATGGGAGAGACTGTGCATACGGTAACTGTTGTCTGGGTGCTTCACCAGTTGCGGCTTTATGGGAGAGTGGCAAAGGCTACTGTTGGGGTGGGGGGGGGGGAGAAAAAACACTCACATGAAATCTCAGCTACAGTTTGCCAGAAGACGTGGGAGACTCTGAAGTCAGCTGGAAGAAGGTTCTATGGTCTGATGAAACCAAAATTGAGCTTTTTGGTCATCAGGCTAAATGGTATCTTTGGAGTAAGCCACACACCGCACATCATCAGAAGCACACCATCCCTACCATGGTGGCTGCATCATGCTATGGGAATGCTTCACTGCAGCAGGCTTGTGAAGGGAGAGGGTAAAATGAATGCAGCAAATTACAGGGAAATCCTGGAGGAAAACTTGATGCAGTCTGTAAGAGAATTGCGACTTGGGAGAAGACTTGTTTACCAGCAAGACAGTGACCTCAAGCATAAAGCCAAAGGAGTGGCTTAAAAACAACAATGTTAATGTCTTGGAGTGGCCACGTCAGAGTCCAGGCCTCAATACAATAGAGAACTGTGGCTGTACTTGAGAAGGGCTGTTCAGTCATGACCCCGTGCAATCTGACAGAGCTTGGCAGTTTTGTACAGAAAAATGGGGAAAAATTGCAGTGTCCAGATGTACAAAGATGGTAGAGACCTATTCACATAGACTCGAGGCAGGAATTACTGCCAAAGGTGTATCTACTAAATACTGACTTGAAGGAGGTGTAATTGTGCAATCAATTATTTGTGTTTTAATAATTGTAATAAATATAGACCATTTTGTAGAAATTTGTTTTCACTTTGACACGAATGAGTTTTTTTCTGTTGATCAGTGCCAAAAAATTCCACTGTGATTTGATGTTGTAACACAATAAAACATGAAAACTTCCCGGGTGGGCGGGGGGGGGGGGTGAATAATTTTATAGGCACTGTATGTCACTACACAATACCCTGACATTTATTTTCTTGCTGGCATTTACAGAAGACTCAGAAACACAATATAATCAATTAAAAACTACAAGGACGAACAAACAACTAATGTACAGAAGACAAACTGCAAATATAAAAAAATAGTAATAATATTAAATAAATAAGTAACAAATAATTTTGAGAACATGAGCTGTAATATCCTTGAAAGTTGAGTCCATAGGTTATGTTATGGAATCAGTTCAGTGATGAGTTGAGTGAAGTTATCAATGATCAGGAGAGTGAAGTTATATTTTGTGTTCTCATGTCTCTTAATCCTTTGGAAAATGTGATTTTTTTTTTTTTTTTTTTTTTTTCCCCCCCAGGCTTGGATGATGCCCGCAACACTGCTCGTCTTGCTTGGCAAATGATCTGTGATGGCTGTACCATGAAAATCACCAAATTGTTGGACAAGGTGAGTTGTCCTTGGTGAGTTCTACACTTTAATTTACCAGACTTCTGTGATTGCATCTGATGTGTAATATGAGATTCTATAAATGTTCAGAAACAGAGTATCTTATGGTAATTTCCACTTTTATGGCATGTTCTTTAGGTTGCTCCCATGAGAAATTTAATCGCAAGATTACCAACTGTAAACCCTGTTCCAGGTGGCAAAACCTCACAAGCAACTCCCTTTTGTGAAGACCCAGACAACGGGCATGGAGCTAGCTTGTTTTCCGAAAATGATTCTCTTAACAAAAGAACGGCTGAAATCAAGCAGGTGGACGCACACCATGAACGTAAAGTCACAACTAATCAACATAAACCAGTTTTGCCAACTTTAATTAAAACTGGTCGGCAACACATGGGGACCATTGATTGTGGAAATGGCAACAATGGACATGCTCATTATCAGAGTTTAATATCCCCCAGGACTCTAATCAATGGACTTTCTACTTCTATTGATCATAGTAAAGCACAGAAACCTCAAGTTGATGCTAATAATATTGCCATGAGTGCTGAAGAAACTAAGCCCAATAGGAGTGTATGCCATCTGTTGCTTGTATCTACCACTATTGACTCAGTCACCAGTACCTCTAACCTGAATGTTATCTGCTCAGAGTCTGACGGCCCCTGGGAATATTGGGAAGATTCTGCCATGTTACCTCTGTCAGGTAATGATCAATCAAAAGGGTATAGAGACCAAGAAGAAGACTGTAAAGAATCAGGTTTGGTTGAAGGGGAGTACATAACAGAAGACTCTTCAGTTCTAGATTCACCACAAAGCAGGAAGGATTACGCACTGACAGAAGCCAAAAAGCATCAGGAAGAGGTACATAGGAACCTTCAAACAATATATAATGTAGCTGAAGTTATGAGGCAAGCGAAAGATCAACCCAGCTTTAAAGTACCCAAGGTGACGGTTCCCAATGTCCAGTCTAGCTGTTTCAATGTAGGCACTGAGTCCTTAGCACCTTCTGTTCTGTCCTTTCGATCAAATAACCATTTACTTGTTGGTATTAAAAGAAAAGAAACGCAGTCAAGTCCCTTCAAACTACCCATTTCTAAGAAGCAGTCATTCACTATATATTCAGACAAAAACTCATCACCTAATTGTTCCCTACCCTCAGTTGTTAAAACAGATTCAAGAGTTATTCCTTCAGCAAACCAGTCCAACCCAGCACAGTGTAAATTAATTGGTAAAAAAATTACTCCTCCGCTGTGTGGATGTGGTTGTAGAGCTAAGCGACTTACTGTGTCAAAAGCAGGACCAAACCAAGGGAAAGCTTTCTACTCCTGTGCAATGGGGAAAAGAAATCTGGACAATAGCAGGGGCTGTGGGTACTTTAAGTGGGAATGGGCATTGAAGCAAGAGAAAGCTGCTTCAGTTTCATTTGCAAATAATTTTAGTGTAGCTTCATCTGGAGCCTTTCCTTCTTCCCAAAGGAAACACCTAGGCCTCCGATTTTCTTTCCGGAATTGACAGCGAGTCTGGATTGATTTGTATTTAATGTAGTTTACGAAGCAACAAATTATCCAGTACTTCAGAGAAGTTAAAGTAGAATAGTGTGCTATAATATTTTTGAAGAGCACTTAACTTTCTTGATTAGGCTTCTTTTCCTTCTGTATACAAGTTTTAAGCATTTATGTACAGGACCTTGTGGAAGATTTCCATCCGGCTTCTTTTGGATGTAGTTTTGGATCTAGTGCTAAGATTTATTCCACGAGCATCAGTTTTGCATTGATCTGCATAAATGAGGAAAAGGTAATTGGTTTGGGGTGGGATGGAAATTCCGAGTGGGCCCAGCGCTCTCCTGGCTAACATGTTTATACTGTTAGTGTGTGTCAATGTCATCTCCTCACTTACTTTACTCTTCACACATTTTCAACAATTTTTAGCATCTTACTACTCTACAACTAAAGATATTACTGAAAAGTTAGTTTCAATCATGAATCACCGGTGATTTTTTTTAAAGTCAACAGTATATGGTGAGGCATCATTGTAAACATTTTTGAAATTCTGTTTTGTGTTTTATCGGTTGAATAATGTTCAAATGGGGAAGTGACTTTGGAAATCAAAATGCATGTGCAAACACATTGTGGCTTATTACTTCCAACCTGATGACCAAGTCCTTGCTTACTGTTTAGCTAAATATCTGCTTTCTTTAAAAAGGAAGGAAAATATTATTCAACGATGTGTCTAGTTCCATAATTTAGCTTAATTGTTTTTAAATGTTTTAATATTTCAATTATATTTTTATACTCTTACTTTTAAGTTCCTTATAAAGTAACTGCATTGCAAAAATGTCAAGTACTTGGGGATGTTAGGGCATAAGATGCTTTGTAAGTGCACCTATTATGAAGGACTTTTCAATTACTTAAGTACCTTTAGTGAAAGTTTTTAGATGAATTTGTTTCACAAGTGAAGAGCTCCAGAGCCCTGCTCATATGTGGGAATGCAGACTTTGATGAATTGACAAGGGTAGCTTGTTGCTTAATGTATAGACTCCCGAAACCACATCCAGAGAGAATTGGGTATGCAACTTTATGGAGTTGGTCATTTATTCAGCCGGATAATGTTACAGATATGACTGCATATGGCCTTTAAAAGAGGGACCTTTTGGTCAGGAAGTTAGAAATTTTAGAAAGAAAACTAGATATCCTGTCATAAAAAGATAAATATGGGCAAAGCAATTATTTGCAGTGGAAATCTTTGTGGAGAAAATTCCACTGGATAAATTCAGACTCCCTATAGACGTCCATTCAGCTTAAGTTGTACATTTTTATTTCAGCATGCCTACTTTTCCCTTTTACAAAAGAGACTCTCTGTTGTGTTGTCTGATGGCAGAGAAGAGAAAACATTCTTTTGAGACCTTGACAGTTGACGCTGATACAGTGTTTTGGTTTGGTACTGATTACTTTGATATTTATTAATGAACATTGCAGCAACTGAATACACTGTGCTTTGCCACACTGACATTCAACTACGTTGTGGAACCTGGGACATGTGTTTGACCAGATAGAGGTGGTAGGGGTTCTGCCCTGATACATGCCAATGATCCACTTTGAGATTTTATGGCAACAGAGGACCTTGAGGCTATGCATTAGCAGCACCTGTCAGCCACCTTGCAGTCCACAGTTGTGGAAGAGTCCGCATTTCCCCACCATGGTCGCATTGGCCACTTAACAACCCAAAAAAACTGGAGTGTAAGCAGGTCATCCTTGATCCTAAGATACTGCTTAAGAAAAATACTGGGTCACAAAATGCTAGATATATAGGGGTTTTAGAATATGCTCTGAGTAGGTAGTCAAGTACTAACATTTTCCCTTTTGAGTTCATGTAAATACATTTCCAATGCAGGATATAATTACTAGGAACACATGATTGCTTTGGCTTTCAAATCACATCTGATCTCTATTCTTGGCCTTAGGTTGTTTGGTCAAGTAATAATTTACCACATTTCAAATAATTTATCAAAGTGAGTCAAGTAAAACATTTAAAATATTTTTAAAGTTTCTATATTTCATTTGGATTAATAAAATGAAGGTGTTCTTTCTCGGATTGTATCTATCCCTTATTTTTGAACTTTGTTATGGAGCGGTTAGTGCAAAGCTTTTACAGCTCAGGACATTTCGGAGTTCAGTTCCACTGCTGTTCCATAAGGAGTCTCTGTATGTCCTCCCTGTGGAATGTGTGGGTTTTCCCTGGGTGCTCCAGTTTCCTCCAACAGTCCAAAGACTGTTAATAGGTTAATTGGTCATTGTAAATTGGTTTGTGATTGGGTTAGGGTTAATCGGGTTTGACAGGTTGCTGGGCTGGTGTGGCTCATGGGGCCAGAAGGGCTAAAGTGAAAAATGGCCTACTATTCAAAGTATGTGGTGTCTTGCACTGCAGTAAGTGTATAATGTTTCTTTAGATACAAAAGTAATGGTAGAAATACATACAAATTTTTATAATGGCATGAATGTTAGGGCAAAAGCTGCTGTGCCTTTGAACAGTACAAGACAAAAGATTTGCTAACATACAATGTAAAATCTGTTCAAATCATCAGCTAAATATAAAAGTATAAATTGATTCCATTCTATGATGTACAAAACTGATTTAACTTCTAACACTTCCCCATTCTTTCTTTCGTAACTCAGTTCTTCTGATTTTCCCACTAATGGTCTTGGGCAGTTCATTTACAAATTCAATCTGTGAAGAAAAAAAAAAGTTGTCAGTCTTTAGTACTTAAACTAAGAAACTGGTGAATTGAAATTCTGGGACATGTTAAAGGTTATTCTGAAAATGAGATACTTTCAAATAAAGCAAGTGTACATTTTTTCCTTTATTCACTTGCACAGTTTCTAATTCAGTATATGTGTGATGTTCCTCCTAGTAGCTTATAAGAAATGGTTTAAATGAATTGTTACATGGTTCCCAAACTGGGGTCCTTGGACCTCTCAGGTAATGGTAAGGGTCCATGCCATAAAAAAAGTTGAAAACCCCTGTTATAAGGGATGGATGTCATATGTATTATGACCATTTTAATATCTGTAAATGACTGCACCCCAAAAACTAACCTACAATAAAAGTACACAATGTCACAATAACTTGTGGTCATTCATCACTCATTATGACTAGCCTTGCAAAAATTATACTACCTCTTATTAAATCTGCATTTGTTAATACAAAATATAGAAAATCAATATGAGAAGAATACAGACCTTCCTTGGGTACTTGTATGGTGCTGTGGTTTTCTTAACATGTTCCTGTAATTCTTTAATTAACTTGTCAGGATCATGTGAGGTAAAATTAGGTGTTAGAATGACGAATGCCTTCACAACCTTAAAGGAAGACAACTTCTTTAAAAAGGAAACATTAAAAATGTAATGGTCTTTTGGAAGCATAGCTTTAGGAATAATAAACAGATATACCAAGCATTTTTTGTATTGTACCTGATTGTACACTAGTATATTTGTTATAGATCAAAAGCAAGCTAGTGGATATGCAATTCAGTTACTCCAGAAATGTAATTAGAATAAAGCCAGAATAGAACTGTCTGCCTGCAACGTTGTCTTAGACTCCTGTGAGTCAGGAATGGTGGGAGATAGATGTGCAATTTAAATTGGTATCATGGGCTGAATGGCTTGTTCCTGTGCAATACTGTTTATCTGTAAATGAAACTATACCCTGAACATCTAGACTGTCCTATGAGGGGAAATATCCTCTCAGCATCTGCTCTGTTAAACCATCATGGAATCTGACATCTTAATAAGCTCCTTGTTCTAAATTCCAATAGAAATTGACTCCAGGTGTGCTATATTCCAGGTGTGATCTCACCATTGTCTTATACTGCTAATCCCAAACTTCCCCAAGTTTCTATTCCATTCCATTTACAGTAAATGCCAACATTCCATTTGCCTTCCTCCTTACCTGCTGTACCTGTTCGCATTCTTTGTGCTTAGTGTACAGTCTTGTGCAAAAAGTGTATTGTGTTAATGCTTTCAAAAATAATGAAATAAAGTTTCTAAATATCAAAATATTATTATAAAGTGCAGGAAAGGAAAGGTACATCACATTCGGAGTTTCTCTGGTTAGTGCACAATTTCCCTCCACGCCTCTCTGACGTAGTGGGGAACCGCGTACGAGGCAAGTTACAGCAGTAGTTTGCCATTGCCTTCTGCCGGGTGAGTTTCCAAAGATATCACCAGCTCGTAACCCAGCACGGATGGAAAGTGTGCAGGGGAGCTGGCTAGCTGGATTCGAACTCAGGACACAGTTTTAAAAAAAAAAAAAAAAACACTAATTCAAATCAATATTTGGTGTGACCTTTTAAAACTGCATCAATTCTCTTAGGTACACTATCAAACAGTTTTATGAGAAAATCGTCTGGTAAGCTGTTCCGGGCATCTTGGAGAACTTGCTACAGTTCTTCTGCAGACTTCGTCTGTCTCACTTGCTTCTGTTTTATCAGACAGCCTTGGTGATACTGAGATCAGGGCTCTGTGGAGGCCATACCATCTGAAACTATACTTTTATATATTAAAAAAAAACTAGGGTGACTATGATTTTTGCATAGTACTGTACATGTACACCCACATTTATGTTCTGCAGACTTTAGTAGTATCTCTAAGCAATATTCCATTCTTAGAATTAACCGCATCTTCCCCACACTATTCTTCCAATTGTCAAATTTTTAGCTACTCAGTCCTATGTCCATTTGCAGTGCCCTGATGCTATCCTCAGAACATATATTCTAGCTATATTGCATCATCATTAAATGTGGCTATGATAAACTAACCTTCAAGTTTATTGTTTTTTGCACAGGTGCAATGGGAAACTTAAAATATACAGGGTTCCTTCGTCAAAGTGAATTACGTTGATTGTAAATAGCAGAGCTCAACTATAATCTCTCTGGCCACAAGTTGCTCAATGGGACAAATGGCGTAATTCTCCTCCAATGTCTTATGATAAATGGAAAATGACTGATTTATCCCCACTGTCTGGTTTCTGTTGGATAACTAATCCTCTCGTCAAGCTAATAGATTATCCCCAATGAGTTCTCATTGGTGAAATAACCTTAATGAAACCAAAATTGTTACAGGCTTTCCCTTCAGCCCTGCTTGTTACATCCTCAAACAAATCTAATCAATTTAACATACATTATTTCCTTTTAATAAAACAAGGTCTACTCTGCTTGCTTTCAATATAATGGTGTAAAAGTCCTGCTATTAATTATTTCAGCATTTTTCTATTAGATGCAAATTCTGTTAATGATACTGAAGTCTTGCAAAGCAATACAGTTTACTAAATGGTGAGCTGTTGATTAAATATGTAGACTTCAAGACGTACCTCTCCTCTTATGGGATCAGGACTGCTAACCACCGCAGACTCTGCCACTGCTGGATGTTCTATTAACACATTTTCTATTTCAAATGGTCCAATGCGGTATCTTAAGTTTAACAATAAATATTTTAATTAAGGAGTCATATGTTAATTATTCACAACTCATTTATTGCTTTTTCTCCCCCCCCCCCAAACTATTTTATATAGTACGTTTTTAGAAAGAAAGGGTTTGTCTTGGTATTCTATTATATTTCCTCTAAAGGATAGAGGGTTCCAATCCTCTGTACTGCCACCCTTGAACATTTAGTTGGGTGCTTTGCAGCAGCGGTCTCTTTTGGGAAATTGGAAGCTGCAGAATTTCTACAGATTGAATTTCCAGCACTACATGTTGAATTAACAAAATAACTTTTATTTCTGATCTAAATTTGATTTAATGATTATAAAACTGACTACCAATGATCATTAGATTATCTTTCTAGGAGTACAGCATTTATTTTGCATACTTTGCTATCTAATGGGGAAAAAAATCACATCTACTTTTCAGTTTGCAATAGCTCCAGACTTGCTATTGCAATGAATAGTAACTTCAACTACCTATATGCCGAATTCTTAACTCACTTAACAGAAGAAACTGAATACAGTGGCCCTCACAACACACTGGAGGAACTGACGAAGGGTTCTGGCCTGAAACGTTGACCAATCTTTTCCACGGATGCTGCTTGACCTGCTGAGTTCCTCCAGCATGTTGTGAGTGTTGCTTTGACCCCAGCATCTGCAGATTGTGTTTTGAATACAGTGGCCGCTTTATTATGCTCATTAAAGTAAGTAATCAGCCAATCAAAGCAATAAAGGCATGCAGACATGGTCAAGAGATTCAGTTCAGACCAAACAGCAGAATGGGGAAGAAGTGTGATTTAAGTGATTTTGACCTTAGAATGATTGTTGACAGGGTGGTTTGAATACATCAGAAACTACCGATGATCTGAGATTTTCATGCACAAAAATCTCTGGAGTTTATAGAATGGTGTGAGAAACAAAAAAAAATCCAGTAAGCAGCAGTTCTGTGGGTGAAAACACCCATAAATGAGGGTGGTCAGAGGAGAATGGCCAGACTGGTTTAAGCTGACAGGAAGGTGACAATAACTCAAATAACCACACATTACAACAGTTGTGTACAGATGAGCAACTGTTAACACACAACACGACGAATCTTGATGTGGGTGGGCGAGAGCGGCAGAAGACCACGCCAGGTTCCACTCTTGTACCTAATAAAGAGCCCCATGAATGTACCTTCAATTATAGAGTTGACGTGGATTGGCTTTTTCCATTGAGAGTGGGGGAGATTCAAACAAGAGGACATGAGTTGAGAGTTAAAGGGCAAAAGTTTAGGGGTAACATGAGGGGGAACTTCATTACTCAGAGAATGGTAGCTGTGTGGAACGAGCTTCCAGAAGAAGTGGTTGAGGCAGGTTTGATGTCGTTTAAAGTTAAATTGGACAGATATATGGACAGGAAAGGAATGGAGGGTTATGGGCTGAGTGCAGGTCAGTGGGACTAGGTAAGAGTAAGAGTTCGGCACGGACTAGAAGGGCTGAGATGGCCTGTTTCCATGCTGTAATTGTTATATGGTTATATTTGTCGTCTTTTCCTTTCCACAAATGTATGAAATATATGGCTGTCATTTCATTGATCTGACCAAATAGCTTAAATATGTTTAATCAATTTTCTATCACAAAAAGGTCAACAAGTCTGCAAATATGCAAATTAACATCTTTGGTTAGTGCATTTAGTCTTGTTTGGCGCTTGCTTGCTTGATTTTGCAGTGAAAAATTTTTGAAACATTTTGGAATATTTTGTGAAGTACCAAACGCTTAATGATTGTCTTACATTGTAATGTATAATATACCTGTCAAAACTTTAAAGTGCTCAACTGTGAAACTGAGTAAGTGAGATTAGATGGTTAAATAACTATACCCAGTTGATAAAATTATATCATCTGCTCTTCCCATGAACCAGAAGTATCCATCCTCATCCACTCGGCCACGGTCTCCAGTCAGATAGTAGTCTCCCCGCAGGGTTGCAGCAGTTTGTTCTGGCTGATCCTAGCAACATACAAAGTGTCTCAAAGGTTCAAAAGAAATTCAATAGTTACTCAAAATATGTACTTTTTAATGTTGCTTTATGACTTTATATTCCAAACATAGGGTAATTGTAACTTGAGGGGAAAACATGCATAAGAGGGTTTTGTACAAATACTGGAAAATAAATTTAAGGTACTGTTTGAGTATAAACAATATTTAATACCTTGTGAATATCTCAAAGCTATTATTTACCACAATGTTCATATTGTTGTCCTTTATAGAATTCTAATTAAAACAATGCCCAAAAAAGTTGACGTGATATCCCATCAAGATATCAAGCAAGTCATGGGGTTTGAACAGACCACTAGACTTGTTTGGGTAAGGTACACACAACATGAGTTCACTTTATCAAGTATCTGTCTGGGCAATGTTAAAACCCATAAGAGATTTAGAATAATGTGTTACTGTAGGTAACGAGGGTAGTGCAAAAGTCTGATTTTAAAATGATGAGTTTTCAAATTAATATTATATGCTCCTAAAGCTGTATTCAGAAAGAAGACTTTTGTGGCAGAATACTTTAAAATGTGTATGAAGAAGTGTTACGGTTGGTATAATCAAAGGCATAGCCTTGTGTAAGTACACAGGTAAATACATATGCTATTGCTGTCTGATTCAGAGTTGGTACGAAGATAGTTCCATTATGCCAAGCCTTGATGGGAGGTTCTATCCTCCTGTCTTCCACTTATCAGAGATATTTTTATGGTGCGCTGCCTACGTAGGGCCCTTAGCATTGTCAATGATCCCTGCTATCTGTTCAACAATCTCCTTGACCCCCTACCAACAAGTAGGAGGGCTGTTAGGATGGGAAATATCCTAATTAGGATATTAGTTAGGAGAATTAGGATGGTAATGGTATAGTCAAAGCAATCAAAGTTAATTTTATGACAATGCGCCATACGTCATATGCCAGTAACTTAAATACATTACTTTTATGTTTTAAAAAATATAAAATTTCACTCCCTTATTCCAAGGTATGCTTGTTTATACTGGTCAAATGTATGTTAGAGGTAGATTATCCCACTATCCCTGATGCCTTCAAATCCATTGCAATCTCCAACCCATTTTATGTAGTTCATCTGGGTATTTAAAGTCCAAAAAAAAGTTTTCCTTTTCCTTTGAGCAATTGTTTCACAGTAAATAGGTCTAACATAATTGTTAACTAACATGGGCAAGTATCTTTCAGTTCCCTGTATCACTGACATCTTTCCCCTCTAATTGTGCCCATTCTCCTCTAAAGGTTTCTATTTAAAAAGAAGTTGGTCACATTTTCAAATATTAAACTGATGGCAAGGGTAATGCAGAGGTCACAACACAGTTGGATGTGTGCTAAATAGATTCTTCCCTAATCTGTGACCCAAAAGAAAAAATTATATATTCATACATTAGGAAAAATAGATTGGCCTGTGATAGCTTTCAATCTGTCAGTTCAATGTCAATTGAAATGGACTACTGTCCTAGACTCAGGGATCCCAAGATCCAATAGAGGGGGAGCCTCCTCCCTCTCCAAGTCCACGTTGCGGTGAGTGGTACACTCAGCAGAGTAGGTCATTTCTGTCAGCTACCAAAATTTAAAGACCTGTTAATCACCAGAGTAAAAAGAGCTGTAAAGAAAATGACTGCTGACTCCACCCACCCGAGCAGTCACTTATTCACCAAATTGCCATCAGGGAGGCACTACAAGTCCGTCACCACCAGGACTACACTTCATCTCTGAAGCTTCTTTCCTGTAGCCACCCAGCTTCTCAACAAAGCTTGCTCAAGTGTAATAACTTGCCTTTGCAAAACATATGTTAAATGAGGGGTTCCCAACCTTTCTTATGCCATGGACCAATATCATTAAACAAGGAGTTCGTGGACCCAACGTTGGGACTCCTGCAAGAAATAGTCTTTCCTGCTCTCATTGGTCTGTTTATAATTGAGTCTGTTCATATGTTCACATTGATTTAAGTTTGATTATCAATATTTGCCTGGAACATCAACTATCTATTCATTTCCATAGATGCTGCCTGACCTGCTGAGTTCCTCCAGCACTTTGTGTGTGTTGCCTTGGATTTCCAGCATTATGTTTGTGGTCGCACATGTGACTGTTCTGCTAATTGTTGATTGCTCATGTCTGTTTGCATTATTGTTTTGTAAATTGTTGGTTGCTGTTGTGTTGTCTGTTATGGTATTGTCCTGTGTTTAATCCTTGGCACTGAACCACAATCAATTCTGGTATATTTCACCTATTGGCAATAAAGTGATTCTGATTCTGATTCAATGAGTCAGTAAATATTATGATTGTTCTAGTGCATAATTCAGCACTATTTAAGCAGCTTCATTAAATCAAACCACTGCATGCATCAATCAATAAATGATATGATATAGTAAATAATAACATTGAGGCAATTTGGAAATATTTAAACTCATTCTTAGAATAGGATTACCGTACAATGTATCTGGAAATAAAGCCCAAGGGTCTAGCAGACTTCACATCTATGGCAATGTCACCTTCCACTCCAGGAGGTACCACATTACAATTCTCATCTATAACCTACAAGAGAAATAACAAAGTTCTAAAGTGCTGTGACTGGTGCAGAGAAAACCATTTGTGGGACTTTCAATAAAATATCATTAGCTTGATCTTTTACTAGTTTGAAGGTGCTACAAAGCATTCCAGTGTTACATTTCAGACATAAAGTATAGAAATAAAATGTGCACTAGTCTTTTTTAAACCCATCCTGTTTCTATCTGTCAGATTCTGCTGGTAGATCTGGCACATTGTGTGGTTTTACTCGATTCAAGTTAAACAGGAATTCTAATGCAACAAGGCATTTTGCTTTGATAAGCAAAATGGTCTCCAGCTATCAGAGGTGTGCTGTCTTCCTCGTCTCAATCTGAGATAAATTCGGGTTTGAATACATTAGGAATGTGGTGTATTCTCTCCCTGAGTTCACTGTATTGACCTGTCAGGACAAATTGAAGCCAGCCCTGTGTCACTCTTACCCCTGCACCTATTATTGTTCTCATGAAGGGTCTCCACCCAAAACTTCAACTGTTCATTCCTCTCCATAGGTGCTACTTGACTTGCTGAGTTTCTCCAGCGTTTTGTGTGTGTCCATCTGGATTTCCAGCATCTGCAGAATCTCATGTTAATAATATTTTATCAGGAATATACCAGATGTTGACAGGAACAGATATTACAGCAGCTTTCAAGGTAATAAATGAATAATTAATTAAAGTGAACAAGTTCAAAGTTCAAAAGTTGAAAGTTAATTTATTATCAAAGTACATATCACCATATACAACCGTAAGATTCATTTTCTTGCAGGTGTACATATACTCCAGAACTCTAATAACCATAATAGGGTAAATGAAAGACTGCAGGAACAGAGCAAACAACCAATGTGCAAAAGTCAACAAACTGCAAATACAAAAGGAAGAAAATATAATAAATAAATAATAAATTGTTTATTAATTGGAGGGGAGGAGAAGATGGCGGCACGACGCAGCGCGCACGGCCGCTCCGAAATGATATTGTATTTGTTAAGTAGGTACCGTGCACAATCCTGATTTGATGGAGACAGATGTGAGAAGCACGGAGGAACATCTGGAGAAACTTCTGAAATGCCCAGTTTGCTGCCGCTGCTACTGTGTAATCGAGAATCTCCGGAGGGGAAGGCCCCAAATCCTCGGCTTTGCCTATTGCCTGTTGCCGGGGCCGGGGTCGAAGCGCTTGGCAGAGATGGTGCTCGGTGCTTGGTGTCAGACGACTGGTCGGAGGCTCGAAGTTTTCAGACGGACTCAAGAGTCGGCTGTGGTCGGGTGCTTCCAGGGTACTGCATCGGCAAGTTTGCGGCGCTGGAGGCTCATGGCAGGGAGAGTTTTTCTCCCTTCTACGATCTGCGTGAGATAATGGGACTTTCGAGAGACTTTGAGACTTTTTTTCCGTGCCCATGGTCTGTTCTTTATCAAATTACGGTATTGCTTTGCACTGTTGTAACTATATGTTATAATTATGTAGTTTTTGTCAGTTTTTTTAGTCCTGGTTTGTCTTGTGTTTCTGTGATATCATACCGGAGGAACATTGTATCATTTCTTAATGCATGCATTACTAAATGACAATAAAAGAGGACTGCATGTCCTCATAATCTAATCTAATCTAATCTAAATAAATATTAAGAACATGAAATGAAGAGTCCTTGAAAGTGAGTCCATAGGTTGTGGCAACAGTTCAGTGATGGTACTAGTGAAGTTATCCCCTCTAGTTCAATAGCCTGATGGTTGAAGGGTAATAACTGTTCCTGAACCTGGTGGTGTGAGTCCTAAGACTCCTGTACCTTCCTCCTGATGGCAGCAATGAGAAGGGAACATGGGGGTCCCTGACAACGGATTCTGCTTTCCTGAGACAACGCTCCGTGTAGATGTGCTCAATGGTGTCGAGGGCTTTACCCATGATGGGCTGAGCCGTATCTACAGGGAAAGAGCTGGACAGTATAATGAATGATTCTACCAAAGACCAGGATGGCTTACAAACACGAGAAAATCTGCAGAGGCTGGAAATCTAAAGCAACACACACAAAATGCTGGAGGGATTCAGCAGGTCAGGCAGCATCTATGGAAAAGAATAGACAGTTGACATTTCAGGCCAAATCCAGGTACTGAAGAAGGGTCTTGCCCAAAATATCGACTGTTTACTCTTTTCTATAGACACTGCCTGACCTGCTGAGTTCCTCCAGCATTTTGTGAGTTACCTGGATGGCTTAAATGGCTTTGTTTTGTGGTGGAATAAGAATATTATTATTAATTAAATTAATCAAATTTTCCTTCTCATTTTTATCTCTCCTTGCCACAGTGGATATTTTTGCATGTTGGGTTATTAGCTGCATGGAGGGGCTTCTGGTCTAACCCTATCCATACATACTCCTATCATGTGTCCTGTCTGTCTGTATCTTGTTTTACGGCAGTTGGCATCCAGCTTAATGGTGCATTACCGCCAATTATGTGTCCTGCTTTTTGTTTTCTTGCTTAGGTTAAACCATACCCTTTTAAACTGCCGTTAGGCAACAGACAAAGCCACACAATCAGGGATTCCCATCCTTTTTTATCCCATGGACCAACGCCATTAAGCAAGGGGTCTGTGGACCCCACGTTGCAGTTGTGACGAAAAACCAAGTTATTAGAAGATTGATGCTAATGAGAAAGATAAGTGAGACAATGGAGCAGCATTCAGAAATGTTAATGAGAGAGGAGAGAGATTAATGAAAAGAGACACAGTTCCGAGTATTGACAGACCGGTTGCTTTGAACCTGAATTGTTTGAAGTTTGATGGACAGGCGATACCCCAGCAGGGGGATAAAAGGAACAGGTTTGCTAAGGCAAGACAGACACCACGAGATAACGAGACCCTGGAAGTGCGGTGTGCCCCCACAAGTTGGTAGGAGTTTTGGAGGTCTGAACGCGGGACCGACCATGGACACACAGGGTGAAAAGGTACGGTCGGCGGGAACCTGGTGTGTGTGTCCGCCCTTGCCTGGATGCCGGATTCACAGCGGAAGAACGATCCTATTCGGAATGGAGGGGTCACAGTCGGTGACCTCAGAAGACATTAAAAAAGGGGCTCGCCCAAAAGCTAACTGCGGAGAACATCGAGGTCTGTCTGAATTCGATTTGCATATCATCCTTCTCTCTCTCTCTCTCTCTCCAACAGCACAACAGCGATTACTGCGAACTGTACTCAGCTGAACTGAACTCTGCATCACTTGAGACTGATCATTTTACCCCTAGACTGCGATAGAGCTTGATTGATTCCTATTATCCTAGTTCTGTGTACATGTGTGTTTTATCATTGCTAACCTGTTGCATTTACATCCTTACGATTAGAGTACTGTGTTACTTATTTCTTTAATAAAACTTTCTTAGTTCCAGTAATCCAGACTCCAACTAAGTGGTCCATTTCTGCTGGTTTGGCAACTCAGTTACGGGGTACGTAACACAGTAGATAATCATACAAAATAGTCATATACACAAAAACAGGCTGCTAATCCTGCTGTATCTATACCGACCATCTGTAAGGAAAAATGAGTAAGAAGATTTAAATTTACCAAACTAAAAGTCTGTTTCAGTACCATTTTGAACTCTGAATGAGAAAATCTACTGCAGCATGGAATTTGAATCTACGACGACAATTCAAGAAACATTTAAAACACAGTGTTTACCTGCACATTAATTGCTGGTGATGGCTTCCCCATTGAACCGGGTTTAATTTTCATCCCTTTGAAAGTAGCACAGATCAAGACCTATAATGAAATGGAACAAAAATATTATATTTGCGCTAACAATCCAAAATATATACAAGAATAAAATGGAACTGTGACCATAGCCAGCTGTGGAATGTTTTTCACTGATCTCAAAAACTGACATCTTTGCTTACTGTGATTCAAGCATTGCCAACTGACAAACAATCTATAATACCTCCAATCACACACTCAAGGATTTGTATAAAATATTACACTTGAGGGATATATTGCTCAGTTCTACAGACTGTGGTTCAGTTGCTTGGCATTCAAGATGAGGTAGTAAATTGGATTAGACACAAACACGAGGAATTCTGCAGATGCTGCAAATTCAAGCAACACACATCAAAGTTGCTGGTGAACGCAGCAGGCCAGGCAGCATCTGTAGGAAGAGGTACAGTCGATGTTTCGGGCCAAGACCCTTCGTCAGGACTAACTGAAGGAAGAGCTAGTAAGAGATTTGAAAGGGGGAGGGGGAGATCCAAAATGATAGGAGAAGACAGGAGGGGGAGGGATGGAGCCAAGAGCTGGACAGGTGATAGGCAAAAGGGATACGAGAGGATCATGGGACAGGATGCCCATGGAGAAGGAAAAGGGGGAGGGGGGAGAAACCCAGAGGATGGGCAAAGGGTATATTCAGAGGGACAGAGGGAGAAAAAGGAGAGTGAGAGAAAGAATGTGTGTATATAAATAACGGATGGAGTACGATGGGGAGGTGGGCCATTAACGGAAGTTAGAGAAGTCAATGTTCATGCCATCAGGTTGGAGGCTACCCAGATGGAATATAAGGTGTTGTTCCTCCAACTTGAGTGTGGCTTCATCTTTACAGTAGAGGAGGCTGTGGATAGACATGTCAGAATGGGAATAGGATGTGGAATTAAGATGTGTGGCCACTGGGAGTTGGCTTTGTGGGAGAAACCAGAGAGTGGTAGTAGCTGGTTGCCTCTCTGACTGGAGGCCTGTGACTACTCGTGTGCCACAGGGATCGGTGCTGGGTACATTGTTGTTTGTCATCTATGTCAACGATCTGGATGATAGTGTGGTTAAATAGATCAGCAAATTTGCGGATGACACCAAGATCGGGGGTGTAGTGGACAGCAAGGAAGGCTATCAAGACTTGCAGAGCGACCTACATCAGCTGGAAAAATGGGCTGATAAATGGCAGGAGGAATTTAATGCAGACGAGTGTGAGGTAGAACCAACCAGGGTAGGTCTTACACAGTGAACGGTAGGTCACTGAGGAATGTGGTGGAATAACTGGATCTGGGAATACAGGTCCATAATTTGTTGAAAGTGGCGTCACAGGTAGATGGGGTCGTAAAGAAAGCTTTTGACTCAATGGCCTTCATAAATCAATGTATCGAGTACAAGAGATGGGATGATATGTTGAAGTTGTATAAGACATTGGTGAGGCCTTATTTGGAACATTATGCGCAGCTTTGGTCACCTACCTACAGGAAAAATGTAAATAAGATTGAAAGAGTGCCGGGTCTGCAGCACCAGAGTTATAAAGAAAGGTTAAATAGGTTAGGATTTTATTTCTTAGAACGTAGAGGTTTGAGAGGAGATTTGATGGAGGTTTACAAAATTATGAGGGATATACTCTAGATAGGGTAAATGCAAGTGGGCTTTTTCCACTGAGAATGAGTGGGACTACAACCAGTGGTCATGGGTTAAGGGTGAAAGGTGAAAAGTTTAAGGGGAACATGAGGGGAAACTTCTTCACTCAGAAGGTCATGAGAGTGTGGAATGAACTGCTAACACAAGTAGTGCATGCGAACTCAATTTCAATGTTTAGGCAAAATTTGGGTAGGTACATGGATAGTAGGGGTATGGAGAGATATGGTCCCGGTACAGGTTGATGGGACTGAGCAGTTTAAATGCTTTCAACATGGTCTAGATGGGCTGAAGGGTCTATTTCTGTGTTTTACTTCTCTATGACTCTGTGAATAAAACTAGACATAAATTGATGCTAAAACAGTTTTTTTGTTCTTCTTTACATCTGTGTACTAGAAATCGTGAATCTTGAATTCACATCATGTACCCCTACACATTAAATCATTAATATGTCTATTATCTTCCCTTTTTGGAGAGTACTAGAGATATAACTTTTAAAAATTTTCTGCAGTAAGTAATTAAAAAGTGTTCACTCTTATTTAACCACAAGGGAGCCTTTTTATCTCTTATCCTCCCCTTGCTCGATTCGAAAGGTAAGAATAGATATAAAATAAAACCAAGAAACTTGGTTGATTTTCACAGCACAATAGATTGTTCCAGCAATAATAGAAGCCAACTCAGCATCCATCATCAAAGATCCTCACCACCCAGGCCATGCTCTTTTCTCACTGCTCCCATCAGGTAGAAGGCACAAGTACCTCAGGACTCACACCACCAGGTTCAATATCAGTTACTACCCCTCAACCATCAGGCTCTTGAACAAAGGAGGATAACTACACTCATTTATTGAATGGTGGTGCAGGCCAAGGGGGCTGAATGGTGTATTCCTGTTTCTATTTTCTTTGTAATTATACAAAGAACAAGCATTTTTGACTTGCACGCATTTTGAAATGTTGTACTGAACATTGTGCACTACATCTGTTCTCTCCCTCATTGTCCTTTGTTTCAGGTAGGGGACTGGAGAAAAAGGATAAAGGACATCTACTTACCTGCTTTTGTTTTCTGCACTTAAGTATATTTTAATTTGGGACATACAAAGGCTTAGATGGAGAACAGTCTTTTTTTCACCTTGATAATGTGAATTTTGAGACATTTCAACCCACAAGCCTGATCTATGTAGCCTCAGTCAGGTTGTCAGGCAGGACTGAGGGATTTGCTGGAGAACCACATGATAAATGAATGGAGTATTGAAGGTAATGGGAGGAAGATTAAGTGAGAGATATTTGGAAAACCCAGAGAAGTGAGGGCTAATCTATCCTTCTTAGCAAACTGAAGGGGTAGCCTCAAGGCGTCAGAGTTCGGAGTTCTTTTCACGTTCTTCCTGGGTGCATGCGGGTTTCCTCAGGGTGCTCCAGTTTCCTCCCAAAGTCCGAAAATGTACTGGTTAGTAGGCTAATTGGTTATTATAAATTGTCCTGTGATTAGCTTAGGGTCAAACAGGTGAGTTGCTGGGGAGCGTGGCACATTGGGCCAGAAGGCCCTGTTCCATGCTGTACTTTGCCTCTAGTGGAAACAAGAGCGTGTCCAGAAGATCTTGAGGCGTGGAAGTGCCAAAGGCATGGATGAACATTCCAGGTATAAAGTAAGCAGAAAGAAATCAGACATGGAAGTAACACACACAAAATGCTAGAGGAACTCAACAGATTAGGTAGCATCTACGGAAATGAATAAACAGTCAATGTATTGGGCCAAAGTCCTTCTTCAGAGCTAGAAAGGGAAAGGGAAGACAGTGGAATAAAAAGGTGGGTGGGAGGAAAGAGAGCTAGAAAGAGAAAGGTGAAGTCAGGGGGTAAGAAAGATAAAGGACTGGAGAGGAAGGAATCTGATAGGAGAGAAGAGTGGACCATAAGAGAAAGGGAAGGAGGAGGTAAACCAGGGGGAGGTGATAGGCAGATATTGAAGAGGTAAGAGGTCAGAGTAGGGAAAAGAAGGGGGGGGAGTTTTTTTTTACCAAAAGGAGAAATCAATATTTACACCATCAAGTTGGAAGCTACCTAGATGTAATATAAAGTTTTGCTCCTTCACTCTGAGAGGGGCCTCATCATGGCACAAGAGGAAGCCATGGACCAATGTGTCAACGGAAAAAGGAATCGTAATTTAAATGTTGGAAAACTGGGAAGTTCCACTTTTGGCGGATGGAGTGGAGGAGCTTGACAAGGTGGTCTTCCAGAAATTACGATGGGTCTCACCAATATAGAGGAGGCCACATCAGTAATACCAGTTGCAATAGACAAGCCCAGCAGATTCACAGGTGAAGTGTTGCCTCACCTGGAAGGACTGTGTGGGGCCCTGAATAGAGGTGAGGGGGGAGGTTTAGCACTTGGGCTGTTTGCAGGGATAAGGAGATTAGTGGGGAGGGACGAACGGACGAGGAAATTACAGAGAGAGCGATCCCTGAAGAAAGCAGAGAGTTGGGGGCGGGGGGAGATAAAGGTGTGTTTGGTGGTAGGATCCCTTTGGAGATGGCAGAAGTTATGGAGAATGCTGTGTTGGATGCGGAGACTCATGGGGTAGTGGGTGAGAACAAAACTCTTATCACTGTTAAAGTAGTGGGAAGATGGGGTAAGCACCCATGTCTGAGAAATGGAGCTGTGGGTGAGGGCAGCATCAATGGGGGAGGAAGGGAAACCCCATTCTTTGAAGAAGGAGGATATCTCTGATGTTCTGGAAAGAAAAGCCTCATCCTGGGAACAGATGCGGCAGAGACGAAGGAACTGAGAAAAGGGAATAGCATTTTTACAGGATACAGGGTGGGAAGAGGTATAGTCAAGTGAAAGTATGTAGTTCTCAAGTGGAGGATGCAATTATATAATAATAATAATAGATTTATTTGCCATATCTAGTCAAAACATACAGTGAAATGCATTTTTGTCAATGACTGACATAGTCCAAGGATGTGCAGGGGTCAGCCCACAAGTGTTGCCATGTTCCTGGTGTCAACATAGCATGGCATAACTTACCAACCTTGACCCTTATATCTTTGGAATGTGGTAGGAATCCAGAGCACCCAAAGGAAATCCACATGGTTAAGGGGAGAACATACAAACTCCTTACAGACAGACATGGATGTAGAAATGCAGATTATAGTTGAAATGGATTCTGAGACTGAATGCCAACTAGCTTCAACCTGAGATGCTGGGACGGAGGTACGACACCAGTCTTCCCAATTGATGGCTTGGAGAAATCTCATACAAGATATCATGGAAGCAGAATTGCATCACAGATGCAGTGGAGAGGTTGAAGAAATTGATAAAGATAGAGGAAGTTGTCATCAATATAAATATGAAAATGGAACCTGTGTTTCAGGTAATGTTAACTGTGGCACAATATAGACTATAGACCATAAGCTGATAAGACATAGGAGCAGAAAAGGCCCATGCAGCCCATTGAGTCTGCTCCACCATTCCATCATGGCTGATTTATTATCCGTCTCAACCCCACTCTCCTGTCTTCTCCCCATAACACTTGATGACCTTACTAATCAAGAACCTATCAGCCAATGCTTTAGATATACCCAATTACTTGTGTTATGTTTTGTAACTTCAAAACATTAAACTACTTCAAAGGAAGACATGGGATTCTGAAATGTGAGTCTAACTTTGTATTTTACTTTAAGCGAGGAATGCATGTATCACATGGTAGCGTGATGATGTATGCAATTCACATATTTATACATGTTACCCATAATGAATCAATACACTACACTCCTCCCTGCTGTGGAGGCTTTCTTACTCTTGTGGGATAACATCTTTCCTAATAAGGGGTATCACTGTCTGGCAGCTAAAACCCGTGGCTGTGCATCAGTCTCAGGTTCTGGGACATCCTCCATAGTGGTTGTAGGAGATGACTCTGAGGCTGCAGGAAGTGGTTCTGACAGCGGTAGCCATCTTTCTTCTTCTTCCTTTCTCCTCTTTTAGTTTGTGCATCGTGATCTTGGGAAGGTGCATTTAGTTCACTGGAGTATTCTCTAATTAAGCCATCTATTGCTCCCTTTATGATCTGACTTCTCCTCTGGGTTTCCTCATCCACAACATCATCTGACATATAAGAAAAAAATCTGCAGATGCTGGAAATCAAAGCGATACACACAAAATACTGGAGGAACTCCGGAACCCAAGCAGCATCTATGGAAAAGAGTAAACAGTCAAAGTTTTGGACTGAGACCCTTCATCAGGACTGGAAAAAAAAGATAAGAAGTCAGAGTAAGAAGGTGGGGAGAGGGGAGGAAGAAGTACAAGGTAGTAGGTGATAGGTGAAACCAGGAGAGAGGGAGAGGTGAAGTAAAGAGCTGGGAAGTCAATTGGTGGTAGAGATAAAAGGCCGGAGAAGGAGGAATCTGATCGAAGAGGAAAGAAGGTCATGGAAGAAGGGGAAAGGAGAGGGGCACCAGAGGGAGCTGATGGGCAGATAAGAATATAAGGTGAGAGAGGGAAATGGGAATGGGGCATGGTGAGGGAGAGGGGGGTCAATTAACGGAAGTTCGAGAAATCAATGTTCATGCCATCAGGTTGGAGAATATCCAGATGGAATATAAGGTGTTGCTCCTCCAACCTGAGTTTGGTCTCATTGTGGCAGTAGAGGAGGCCATGGACTGGTAAGTCAGAATGGGAATGGCAGTGGAGTTGAAATGGGTGGCCTTCAGGAGATCTGACAAATCCTCTGTTTTCGTATCTCCATTGACTCCCTTCTTTTTGGCCTTCCATTCATCCAACTGGGCTTTGGTCTTTGTATCTAATTTTACAAGCAGCCTTTTGTCTCCCACTTGAAGTTCATGTAATAACCATAATGAATGCAGAATAGATGCTGGTTCTTTATACTCACAAAAGCCAAATGCTTGCAACTTCCCTGAAGCTCCTTGAACTCTCTTCCAGCTTAAAACCAAGCTATATTTCATAAGTAACTGTCTGATTAACGTATCAGAAGCTTCCTCAGATATGTTGCCTACAAAACTTTTGTAGTCAGGCCACTGATTTCATCACTTTCACAACTACTCTGAATAGCACGGTCCTTCCTTGGTCTAATATGCTTTCCAATCAGAGGCACAGAAGTTGGTACCAACACCTGCTTGGCTTTTGTTGGGCAACAGTTCATGGTGTACAGCATGGAGACAGTTGTAGCATCATCCAGTACTTTCCTTAATTCTGTTTCAGTTGACTCTTGCAGGGGACATGGCATGCAACTGACGGATAGATCTCCAATCAAGTTGTAGTTGTCTCAGCCAGCCACAACCCCACAATGCTGGCCTTCCTATTTTTACCACATACCAGCCCAATTTTTTTCATCAATAGCATGCTGATTAGTTCTCTTTTTGAAGATGCAACTTGACTTTTTAGCTTTTTCTCTTCTCTTAAATATGCACCGATCTGGTGTATATGAGCTCTTGCCACAATGGTAAGACAGTTTGTTTGGCCAGGCTGGTTTCTGTTTAGACATCGCAATGTTGTTCATGCTCACTTTCACTACTGATTGCAACTCAATTGCATCTCTGTCTGTGGTTTCCATTGAAACAGCGATTTCAACTGCTCTTTTAAATGTGAGCTGTGTTTCAGTTAGCAGCTATTTCTGAATGATTTCTTATAAGATTCCACAAAGTAAATGATCTCTCAGTGCATCATTAATCTAAACTGATATTGTTCAGACAATCTCTTCAATTCAGTCACATACGCTGAAATCGACTCCTGTTCTTTTTGATTCTACTTATGAAACATAAAGTGTTCTGCAATCAACTTTGGTTCTAAATGTCTCTGCATCACTTTCACAATATCAGCAAAGCTCATTTCTGCTTGTTTGTTTGGGACAGTCAAACTTCAAAGCAAACTGTATGCCTTTAAACGCAATGCACTCAGCAAAATTGGTACTCGCTTCTCATTGGCTATTTAATTTGCTTCAAAATATTGTTGAATTAGCTCAGTATATATGAACAAGTTACCCGCTGTGTAATCAAACTTGTCAATTTTTCCAAAGTAGCCAGCAATTTCTGCTTTTTTAAAAATGATTATTACCACCCAGAACTCACTCTTTATGAACCCATGTGCCGTGCTTCAGCAGGTCAACAGGCATCTCGGTTTCATTTTTAAAAATACCTCATTGCCAATGTTATGTTTTGTGACTTCAAAACATTAAACTAATGCAAAAGAAGACAAAGGAGTCCATAATATAGTTCTAACTTTGTGTTTTACTTTAAGCGAGGTGTGCACATATCACGTGGTAGTGTGATACCATATGCAATTCACATATTTATACATATAACCTGTAATGAATTTAAACAAACAAGAATGCTTAATCAACCAATATATATACAAGATTACTCAAATATTACTGAAACATTAAATGCACAACAAATTGGCCTCCATCTGTAGCAATGAATTCCACAGATTCACCATTTTCTGGCTAAAGAAATTCCTCCTTATCTGTGTTCTAAATGGACGTCAGTCTATACTGAGGCTGTGCCCTCTGGTCCTAGATTATCCCACTACAGGAAAATAACTCTCCACATCTATCTTGGCCTTTCAATATTCAAGAGGTTTCAATGAGATACCCCTCATTCTTCTAAACTCTAGTGAGTACAGGCCCAAAGCCATCAAATGCTCCACATACATTAACCCTTTCATTTCCAGAATCATTTGTGTGAATCTCCTCTGGACCCTCTCCAATGCCAGCACATTTTTTCTTAGATAAGGGGCCCAAAACTGCCTACAATATTTCAAGTGTGGTCTGGCCAATGCCTTATAAAGACTCAGGTGTGGAACAGAATGTATCGAAGCATACATTTTGCAAAGAATGCTGATCATCATATGGTGTGAGGAAAAAAAAAGTAATTTGAGTTAACTGGTTAGTTAAAAGTATGGGTAATCCTACAGAGATGGAAGAGTATTGCAAAATGATTGTGGAGTTAACTATTCTAAAGGATGCAGAAAGATACAAATGGATAAAGGAGAATATATTATGATTACAGTCTCTACTCATAGTGTTTACTGTTTAGTCTATATCAGTGCTGCGGCAGGACGCAAAGTTCAATCAGAGAAAATCCAATATGGAATTTTGTTAAATATGGACAGGGATTTGATAATAGCATCAGATGGAAAGGACAGAAATGATGAGTGTTTTTATTGGAGGAACAGAGTGCGGTAATATTGGTGGATTTGAAATTGAAGGGAATCTAGACACAGTACTGTGAAAAAGTCTTAGGCACATGTAAAATATTCTGTAAAACGAAGATGCTTTCAAAATAATGAATTGAAAAGTTTCTAAATATCAAAAAAATTAGTATAAAGAACAGTAAACAGTAAAAAAAAACGAAATCAAGTCAATATTTGGTGTGACCACTCTCTGTCTTTAAAAATGCATCAATTCTCGTAGATACACTGATGTGCAGTTTTATAACAAAATCAGCTGGTAGGTTGTTACAAGCATCTGGGAGAACTTGCCACAGTTCTTCTGCAGACTTCGGCTGTCTCTCTTGCTTTTGTCTCTTTAGGTTATCCCAGACAGCCTTGACGATGTTAAGATCAGGGCCCTGTGGAGGCCATACCATCTGAAACCATATAAAAAATCTGGCAATGCCTAAGACTGGCAATGTACAGTACTGTATACTGTAATTGAGGTGCTTGTTTTGTCATAGAATGGGGGAAAACAGCAAAGGCATATGAACTTATCATTTCAACTTTAATGTCAATTAAATCATCAGCTTCTCATATTTCTTTAAAGTAGGAGGGGTGCAGGAGAGGAGGCTTGAAAGCCATAGTTGTTACTTAAAAAGTGAGAAGTTACATTTACAGACGTTACATGCTGTTTGCAAAGACTGAAGAACTCATCCCAGGAGACAGAGCTTGACCCTTCATTCCAAAGCTGACAGGGTTCCTTATTTGAAAGAGTTCAAGGAAAGTAAGCACTTACAGTTTCTGTCTGAGCATATCCTTCATAGATGTCTAAGCCAGTCTGCTCTTTCCAGATAGTCATTACCTCAGGATTAATAGGTTCACCTGCACTCACACAGTGCTGGAGATTCTTGAACTTGTACCTAAATTTAAAAAGAAATGTCAGGCCAAATGGTGCAGTTTTTTAACGTCAGTCTAATTCCTTAAACACAAGAGATTCTACAAATGCAGGAAATCTCGAGCAACACGTACAAAATGCCGGAGGTCCTCAGCCGGTCAGGCAGCATCCACGGAGGAAAATGTACAGACCAAGACTCTTCAACAGCACTGGAAAGCGAGGGGGACGAAGACAGAATAAGAAAAGATATAAGGCTGAAGAAAAGCGAATCTGATTGGAAAGAGAGTGGACCATGGGAGAAAGGGAAAGAGGAAGGGCACCAGAGGGAGGTGATGGGCAGGTGAGCAGCAAAGAAGGGGATAAGAGAGGAGCCAGAATGAGGAATAGAGAAAGAAGGAAGGGGAAGTGGGGAGAAATTACTGGAAGTTATAGAAATCAGTGTTCATGCAGTCAGGTTGAAGACTACCCAGACAGAGTGGCCCTATCATGGCAGTATTCTGACTTCCTTCCCCTCCCTTTCCAGTCTTGATGAAGGGTCCATTGCCTCTTTATTTTAGTTCTGATTATATCATGCAAAGCAAATTGAATAAATCCATTTTTTTCTTGACAGACAGTATGAATGTTTAAAGTAGGTATAATCTGCATTGAACAATGCATTTATTGTTTGGTTAACACACAGAGACTGAAAACTGCTCAAAGTTTCTATCCCGGTCTGCCATGAGGAACCACAGGATTTTAAAAACTGTTTGGGAATTGGAGAAGCAGCAAAAGGAGTCATTCTTACAGAGGTACAAACAAATGTAACCCAGGGATTCAAATTACTCATCTG
This sequence comes from Mobula birostris, assembly GCF_030028105.1. NCBI lineage: Eukaryota > Metazoa > Chordata > Chondrichthyes > Myliobatiformes > Myliobatidae > Mobula > Mobula birostris. The sequence continues at coordinate 142,497,012 of NC_092378.1, read as the reverse complement.
TTTGCATTGACATGACTGTCCACAGAACTTCAACTGATGAGTTTTTATTAGAGTAAGATCTTTTCAAGGTGCTGACAAACTCATTCTTCCTCAAGACAACTTACCTATGCAAAATGACAAAGTCTATTTGAATTAAGCAGTTCATGGGCACAATCATAAGAGATTCTGCAGATGCTGGGAACCCACAGCAACACACACAAAGTGCTGGTGGAACACAGTAGATCAGGCAGCATAAGACCATAAGGCAAAGGAGCAGAAGTCGGCCATTCGGCCCATTGAGTCTGCTCCGCCATTTTATCACGAGCTGATCCATTCTCCCATTTAGTTCCACTCCCCCGCCCTCTCACCATAACCCTTGATGCCCTGGCCACTCAGATAGCCATCAATCTCTGCCTTAAATACACCCAATGACTTGGCCTCCACTGCCGCCCGTGGCAACAAATTCCACAGATTCACCACCCTCTGGCTAAAAAAATTTCTTCACATCTCTGTTCTGAATGGGCGCCCTTCAATCCTTAAGTCATGCCCTCTCGCACTAGACTCCCCCGCCACGGGAAACAATTTTGCCACATCCACTCTGTCCATGCCTTTCGACATTCAAAATGTTTCTATGAGGTCCCCCCTGACTCTTCTAAACTCCAATACAGTCCAAGAGTGGTCAAACGTTCCTCATATGTTAACCCTCTCATTCCTGGAATCATTCTAGTGAATCTTCTCTGAGCCCTCTCCAACGTCAGCACATCCTTTCTTAAATATGGAGACCAAAACTGCCCACAGTACTCCAAGTGAGGTCTCACCAGTGCCTTATAGAGCCGCAACATCACATCCCTGTTCCTATACTCTATTCCTCTAGAAATGAATGCCAACATTGCATTCGCCTTCTTCACCACTGACTCAACCTGGAGGTTAACCTTAAGGGTATCCTGCACGAGGGCTCCCAAGTCCTATTGCATCTCAGAACTTTGAATTCTCTCCCCATTTAAATAATAGTCCACCCGTTTATTTCTTCTGCCAGAGTGCATAACGATACACTTTCCAACATTGTAATTCATTTGCCACTTCTTTGCCCATTCTCCCAATCTATCCAAGTCTCTCTGCAGACTCTCTGTTTCCTCAGCACTACTGGCCCCTCCACCTATCTTTGTATCATCAGCAAACTTAGCCACTATGAAAATGAATAAACAGCCGACTCTCCAAGCTGAGATCTTTCATTAGGACTGGAAAGGAAGGGGAGAGATGCAGAGTCCGGGTCTGAAACGTTGATAATTTATTTCCATAGTCCACGGACATGTGTTTCAGATTGTCTGAAACAAACACTTACGTTGATCAGTTGTTACAGGGTAACATTTGTATTACAAAAGAAGAGGAGTTTGTGGGGTGAAATTTTGCACCGTGCAAGGGAAGTGCAGATGGGACTGATCGCCTGTTTAAATGGAAAGTATCCCTTCCAAATTTCACAAAGATAAATTGAACTTTGAGTCAGAGTTAAATAAAAATCTTAAGCTAAAATTACAGTTGCAGCAAAGAATTAAAACTCTGCAAAATTGTTAGAGCATGGAAGCTCCATTTTTTTTATTTTTGCAGTATTTTATTTCATATAATTCTTTTGTATTAATATTTTATAACTTTAATAATGCTTTACCTGATT